>NC_143133.1:96200736-96511986 GCF_059928025.1 Delphinapterus leucas
CGTTCTATATTGTGTCTCTGTTTAATCTTTTAAAAAGTCTTCGAATTAGAATATGCACTCCACCTAAAAAGTTGTTAAACCTGTTTATTAAAAAAAGGTTCATATGGTATTGACACTTGCTACCTAATTCAAGGGTCACAAACTCAAATGCCCGCCCACCCACCAAGTACAAGCAGAAGGAAACAGTCAATTTTAAGAAAAACAATAAAACTGACTGTGTTTGGGAGAAAATGGGGAATGGTGAGGATCACTGAAAACTGGAGAACGTATGAGCAACCCAAGGTGGAAGTTGCTACTCCATCTTAGATGGCTGTTGCCAGGCAAGAAGGCAGTTCCAATGTCACCTGCTCTTACAAATACTGAAGAAAAGCTAAATATACAGATTTTTGTGGGAAATATCTCAATTCCTAAATACTAACAACATGCAATATGTTCTGCTTGAATCAAACCAAGGATGTCTGCAGGCTGTATCTGGGTCCAAAAGCCACAAATTTCTCAACCTAGCTTTAAATCATTAATTCATAAAAGGAATCTAAGTCTGTAATTAGCCTCATAAAATTTGCACATACACATGTGCTTAAATTGAGAAGGCGTTACACCCTATTGTTAGTTTATTTCTTCCCTATTCTCAACTGCACCATTTCCTTCTACGTCTCAGGTAATCCAACCTGAATTTCTTCCTCGTTTATAGCTTTCTACTGATCCAGTAAATTCCACAATAAGAAAATGTCTACTTCATCTTTGCGTATGGTATGCCCAAGGATGCTATGCATATAATAGTTCCTCAATAAACTAGAAAATGCAATCATCTAACCTTCAAAGACCTGCTAATAATGTATTTATACTGTCCTTATTTCAAAACAAATCACATAATCTGTCCAAACTTCAAAACAACTTTGGAAAACTCAGTGAAAAACCTATAATGTGACAATTATATTCACACTAATTTTAACAAAAACTAGGTCAAAATATTATCACATACCTCACCAAAACCACCAAAGTACTCCCTTATTTTCTCTTCAGGTGTATCTGGAGAAAGGCCACCAACAAAAATTTTTTTAACAGGCTCTTTTGTTTTCATGGCTTTGGCCCTCTTAGGATCAATCACCTTCCCATTCAATTTATGTTCTTTCTGATCCATGACCTAAGGAAATTGAAATTTTTCATTTGAAAGATATATATCTTAAGTTCAGAGATTATTAACTTACTTAAAAATAATTATAGTTAAATAAATATAGCTAATGCCAGGCATATGTTGACCAGCTCACAATTAAACTGTCAATTGTGGTGATGTGATATTAGCTAATATATACCAATGTTTAAACCTAAAGGTCAGTAAGAATGAGGAGTTAATCAATCACTAGACAACCACCATGCCTTTAACTATTAGCAATATAAGCATGATTGCTACTTCCCTGTAGCCTAAAGACTAAAATGTAAAATGATTCAGTCAGAAGTTTCTTGCCTAGCAAATTTCAAAATCTGTATTTCTGTGAACTTAACACAGCATATCCTTCTAATTAGGCATCTTTAAGGTTTTTAAAATTAATTTTAATACAGTAGAGCCTGACACACAGGAAGTTTTCAGTAAAAAAATCTTGAATCTGACTCTCTTCATAAAACATATTGGCAAGAGCTGTTATCTCTTCCTTCGTATGACTGCAAAAGGGGAAATCACAAATAATAGGCAGATTAATTGTATCAAACTATTCACATATTTTACATTATTAACTGATTAGAACACATGGCACACTACCTTATCTACACTCTCCGACTCTTTAAATAGCACAAAGCCAAAACCCCTTGATCGCCCTGTGATAGGATCTAACTTCAGAGTGCAGTCTACGACTTCACCAAATTTGGAGAAGTAGTCCTTCAGATCTTTCTTTGTAGTGTCCCAGCTAAGGCCTCCTATAAACATTTTCCTGTAAAGACAAAAAGCAATATTAAAATGCTAAAAGTTTTTTTTTAATTTTGCCTTAAGTATCCACATCAATAATACTTCCCCAAAACTGCACCAATTTACTGGGCAGTGTATTAAAATGTCACTCTTCCTACATAACCACATATCAAAAACACCCTATTACAGTTATGGAAAGTTTTGTCACTACTGTGCCTGCATAATTACAAAATAGGGAGCAAGCAGCAGATTAAGTCTTTTGACTTGCCAAAAAGAGAAATGTATCCCCAAAGTAAAAACAGTATACACTGTCTTTCTTAAATTACAAGTTAAATACTGGTAACAGCAAAACAGAATTTCACCTTGAAATTTCTCTTCCAAATTTTTATTAAACTTACAAAAAAGCTATGAGGTCCCCATTAATCACAGTAACTAGCGTGTGTCTATGCTGAAGCTCCTTTCTCAACTGTTCTCTCATTAACAAAACTCTTAGCACATAAAATGGGAAAGTCTCACAATTAAGTTGTAAACCAAATTTTTCGATGTGCTAAGGGTAAGAATCCTTAATAAAGACAAAAGTAATCACGTAAGCAATTTAATGAACAAAAAAATTACCCACTGAAGCACAATCCACTAATTAACCTAGATGATTTATTTTCAGTAGAACCTCAGTTAACCAGCAATAAAATATTTAAACCTTTAAAACACTAAGTGACAGGTGGTAAGTGGAAACCACCAAGACACTTCAAAACCAAAAATGCATCCCCCCCCAAAATAATTTAAAGTGAAATCTTACTTTTATTACAGCAAAAGGCCATAAAGCTCAGACCTGGCAGCTCTGTGATCCCTTTTACATCTGCCCCCTTTACCCACTCCCACAAAAGAGCTAACATATACCTCCCTCCTACCCTTTAAAGAGACAGGACTAGAGATTGTTATTTTAAGGATAAACTGTCAGAATTTGTTATGTGAGGGCTAAAAATCAATTTCACCATCGGAATAAAATCATGCTTGGTCAATGACTTCTACCTTTGCAACTGCAGTGGGTCAGGGGGAGGGGTGGCGATGGGGGTGTCGTGCTAACTTCCAGCTCTGAAAAGAAATTAAAGCAGGAACATCTCCATCTTGTGGGCTTTTTAGGATATCACCACTAAAGCCAATTCTTGCAACAAGAGAATAAAGTCTATCCCTAGAATAAGATCTTGCTTCTGCTTAACCTAAAGATGCCAGATTAACTGAGGTGTTACTGTTCTTACTATTTTTATCAGACTTGTTCTTACTTCTAATAAAGTTAATGCAAAAGAAGTCTTATTTTTAGGCATATAGTGTGCTTCCCATTTAGGTTCGGTTTTCAACTTGTACCTGTATTCTAGAGCTGGGCTATTTATATGCTTTACATTCAGGACTTCTGCTAATAAAATTTCCATGCTTCAAGCAACTTTTATTAACTCTTTTTATATTTTATAATCAAATGAGCATAACAAAACACCCACAATATTGTACAGGTATTATTAATGTTTACTGCCAATTCCATGGGGAAAAAAAGTTGAGGTATTTTCTCAATTACATTTTCTTTCATATCCAGTGAAATAATATCCAGTCCAAGTTACTTAAATCGCCTTAAGCACCTTTATTTTTAACCTAACAATCCAGAGCACTTCCTTCATAGATGAAAGTACATTACCAACATTTACTCTTTCAAGGTGAAGAGAACACTGCTATCTTTTTAAGGATGAGAAAGAAACGGACTTCAAGGTAATGACCTCTTGCTCAGATATTCATGGAAAGTTCTAGATAGAAACTTCAATTAAATTGAAATTTAACTATTAAATTACCACTTCTATGATTACTACAGAAACTTTCCATCGATAATTTAACAGTTTGAAATTACTTCAAGCTGAAGAGAATAACAGAAGTCTTTAAAAAAAAAAACTAAAATTGAAAGGCAAGAAAATTCTGTGTCTGTTCGGTCTGTTCCTCAGAGACAGAACTAGTTTTGATTTTATTTAACCAAGGCAATATTTATATTGAGTTGTGTCCTCAATTTAAAATTATCAAAAAAATAATTACAAAGAAATAAATCAAAAATGAGGCACGTTATTTAATTCACAAACCCCAAACTTTTTCTCAACATTGGGAGTCAGTTTTCTTAAATACTAGATAAGCATACTAATTCATCAACTGGCCCAGTAGGTGTTCTCTTACTGAAAGAAACTTTCCACGTTTAATATAGTCTTGAGTAAAGAAGTTGTTAAATGTCTACCTTAGAGTTAAAAAGGGTCACCGAAGAGGCTATCCTTCTTAATCAAATCCCATTTATCCAGAATATAAATGTCCTAGTCAACTATAATTTATACATCCATAGAATGATTACTGTTTCTCAAAAAATTAGAGCAACATATGTAGTAAAACTTCAGCTATCCAGCACCTTTAGAGAATGAGAAGCCAAAGAGTCTACCCTCCTTCAAGCATTGCCTGCCGTCCTAATCTCTCTCCCCAATTGTTTTTAACCTTCAATTACTTGGAATGATTTTTTTTTTCCTATAGCATATCACACACACTCTTCTGCCTTCCTAATCAAATAGAGTAATCATGATTTAACATTGAGTCAGTCACCACTAACACACTATGCTACTACAGCATTCCCGTAGGGTCTTCTGAACTTAGAGAACTATGTACTAATACACTAAGTGCATCTTATTTCTTAGCTCTTTTAACAAGCTCTAGTTTTCATTTTTGCCAGGTTAATCAGCAGCTGCTATTCTAAAATGCTTCCCCCCCTTTCATTTTTTAGGAAGTTAGCTGGCACTCAAACTTTTCAAATTTGGGGTAAAGTAAAAGTAAACAGCCTCTGAGCAAGAGCCTAACTAGCTCTTTTTTGAGACAAATTCATTACGTTTTGGCAGCCCAAAAGCACTCGTTTTCTTCTGCTCTAATAAGGGTGCTGCACAACTGATAACCTAACCAGACAGGTGGACATACTACAATGAACACATACTGTACCAAATCCATTCTATCTTTACTAAATCTAGCATATTGAATAAATTCACCCCATTTTTACTCAGTAGACACACCAAAATATACATGTTTAACAAATAAGAAAAAGTCTGTTATCTTAATTCTGGATAAATGGGAACTTATTTTAGCCTCTCTAAAACACCAGCATTCTGACATGCTCTGCCTCAAATTATAGGATGGTATATATAAGATGGTATCAATTTAAACTTTCTATATTTTATATTACTGTATCTTGCTTAAAACACAATACCTAGTGTCTGTCCAGATTACCTTTGCTGCCTTGAACACAAAGACTGACTTTCAAGTCGCTTTCACCCCTGCCGAGATGTGCAGAACACTTTACAATGAAGGAGAGCTGGAACTTCAGAAAAATCCTGAGCAGCGCAAGTTAAAACTACAGCACAGGACTTGTTCAAGTAGCAGAAATGGGCCCCTAATACTGCAATACAAGCTTAAAATTTGATCCTTACTTGTAAGTGAATCAATAATCCCAATTAAAGTGTAGGACTTTACCTACAGTATCAACGAAGTTTAATTTCTTAATCCTATCTGTAAAGTTATTTAGCACCCCAAAGGCAATATAGTATTCAACTTAAAACACTTACTCAACAATTGAAATATTCTTGCCTTACAGACACTGACATTATACTATACTATAATATTAAATGACAGGCACAAAGTTATACAACTCAGTGCAGATAACTCTCCAAATGAGAATTTAGGTTGCTTTGTGGGACATTCTCCTCGAGAGGAAGTACATTTAGAGGCAGTAAGCCAAACTGCTTGGGGTTTAAATCCTTCCTCCAGAACTAAGAGCTTACCTCTATTTGCAGTGAGGATTTAAATGGCACAGAACATGGTCTAACACATCCCAAGTGCTCAATAGAAATAAATTACTATTTAGTAGGGATAGAGCACAATCTAAATAAAGCAGTTTTTTCACTTACTCAATGGCTTAAATTTTTTTTTAATCTGCATGAGCTATATGAAGTTTCCAACATTAAAGGGAAACGGCCAGGATGAATTTTATATAAATGGATCCTAAGATTAGTTTTAATGCTAAAGACTTAACCCAGAAATTTTAAATATACCATGTAAAAACTACAGACTGGAAATTAGGTTTTCTAAGCTCTTAAATAAAATGTAGTTCCAAAATCACACTGATGACTTGTCTGTACTCTACATAAATGCCAGTAACTTCAGTAAGGAATAATTTCAAAATATAAACAGCAATATATATGGAGCAGTGCTGGCTGGTGGAATTACTGTTTTTTCCCATCTAAGAACTTTACTCTCAATACTACTGAGGTCTCTAGGTTTAACACTCTACTCAACAGTAAGTATTTTTTATATAAAGACACTTGGCCCTACTACCCTACTCAAGGTAAATGATAAACACATCATTACACTTTTCCCCAATTTTGGAAAGGGAAAAAACGGATTCTGTAACTTTTAAACACTTCCTAACAATTCATGGCCTTCCATATGTGGTTTCATAACAAATTCTGACAGTTTAAAAACTACAACAGCATGTCGATCTGATATACATTTCAAGTACACAACATAACTGGCCAATCACTGTCACCTTTTAGAGTAATGTTACTCAAGCATACCACTAATCCTTATTTAAATAAAACTTCTGGTATTTTATCCTAAAAATTATTCCTTTACAATCCTAAAATGACATTAAGTATAGTGAAATCTCACCAATAGATAAGAAATGAGTATTTATTTTCCTTATAAAATATAGATTTAGTTTAAAATTAAATCAGTAGTTAACCTAAAATGGGGAGGGGTTTACTTTTTTGCAACTAGGTAGTATCACATGGTATCATTTTAGAATCTGTATAAAAAATACTCTTGGAAACAGTTTGACAAACTTTTAACAAGTCAATAAAAAAGATTAATTCCTCTAGGTAATATAGTAGATCTCATTTCTTCATACTCTGAATGAACTTAAATGACTAAAAATGTGAGTTGAAACATAATAGCTAATAAACATGACAGTTTTTGAATAAACTTTAAATGTTTAACCCAAAATCTCCCCTTTTCTTCATTTCATTCCCAGGCAGGAATGACATCTTGTATTTTTACTTTTAAAATAAACTCTCAATCAGCTTTATAAGGTGAACTCTCCTCTACCTAGAGGTTAAGGAATGGGGTTTCCTTAACCTAGAGGTTAAGGTTCTGGTTAACTGAGATTACTACACATTCACAATTCTATAAAGTTGTTTTTATTAGAAACCAATTTAAATATCAACCCTAAACTCAGAAAATGGTTTTTACCTTCTTGGTGGAATTTCAGAATCTTGCAATGCTTTAAAATCACATTACTTTTTAATAATAAAGGGGAAAATTATGTAAGATTCATTTCATGACATTATTGGTTAATTTTTGAGTATATTAGCTGATAGTTTTTCATCTGTCTTTCTCACAAGACTTGGGGTAGGGAAACTAAGAGTTGAGTTTCCTGGCTGTTTGGACTTTATGGTAGTTTCAAGTCTAGATAAGCAGGAGCTTACAGAATAGGACCCAATACTTAAAAACTACCACCTTGATTATTGGCCAAACACTGCTAGTAATAATACGTGTCTCCCCACTCCACCCCCAAACAGTCTTAAATGTCTAGCTCCAATGTACAATATGTAATACTCCAAAAACTAAAACATGCTTACCTTTACTCCACAGGAGTAAACCACTGGCAGTATCAACTATTAAGGCACAGGATAAATACACACAAGCTATGAAAGCAGGCTATGTAGTCAATCTTCCTGTGGTGAGCATTGTTTCCAACACACAAATCAGCAAACCAAGTAACGAACATGTTATATTACCTGAGACCACACTGTTGGAAGTGAAGTAACAGAAACAGATCCCACGCTTCCAGCATCCAGTTCAGTGCCCTATCTACTAAAATGTTGAAGCAGAACTAAAGTTGTTTCACTCCATTTGTGAATCTGCACACACTCGAGGTGCACAGGTTTAATCGGAATAGGGAAAAAGTTATTATTCTATTACTTTTTAAATGCTTTCAAGCTAAAACTAATCATTCTCCATGCTGGCCATGAATCACACACAATAGCAGATTCAAAACCTTCTTATATTAAGTGCACCCTTACAGATGACAACACCCAAGCAATGTTTAAAAAAAAAAATACGAAGTATACACTTAATTTATTATAGAAGGGGCCACAAGTATATTTATCTCAAAAAGCAGCACTCAAAAACTTCAATGATATTCTCCAATTCCAAACCCAAAAGGTCAGGTGATTTTTAGTATCCTTCATGATAAATAAGAATTTGAAATGAAAAGAATTTAGTACTCCTTCCTTAGGTGTTAATCATCTCAAATCTGGGGGCATCCACTACTACAATAAACCCAGGAAACTTGTCAAAGATTCCCAAGAATGCTAAAATTCAGACCCACGTACTCAGGGTCTCAACTTTACAGTAAATCCAACTTAGGAATCAAAGGCCCGTAAATTTGGCGTTAAGACTGCTTTATCTAAAAGTAACTGCTCTTCTACGAAGCAAACAATGTTCAAGATGCCCCAGAAGCACTAGGGTATAGATTATAATCTCAAATATTTAAAACAACAAAGTGTTAGGTAAACCCATTTCTTAAAAATTAGACAGGAGACAACCTACAGCACAATTAATTCACAAAATCCTCAAACAGGAAGAATCACACTTGGGTTTATACACTAATGGTTACAGAACTAGATCAACAGTCCTATTATTAGAAAAGTATTGCTGTACTTTGGCTCATAAATGAACGGGATTATTCTGCTTCTTACCTAACCCAATGCAGGCAAGTCAATGTACCTACCTTGTAAAATTGCAAGCTACTACAATATTACAGTTCCCCAATAATCATGAGAAAGTAAAAACTCTGTCTCCAGGTAGCTTGCTATACATGGCATGCGTATTTTGCCAGACACTAATTTTAAAGTACCTACACACTGAAAGGATCATAGCCCTATAGAGGACATAATGAGTTCACACCAAAATGGGAAATCTCAGTGCAATTGCTTTTAAGTAAAAACTAGGGATGATAAAGTTGGAAAAATTATAATGAGATGAACTCAGGAAGGTATTTTACTATGGAAGTGAATAATTACTCTAAAGGTCCATAGTAAATTGTGGAAACACTTTACTCCACTAGAGGTATAACAAGCATGTCCTCCTCAAAATAGCTGTTTATTCTTGTATTTTAAAAAACACTTAAGTCTGCAACAAATTGATTTTTTAAATAGTTTTAGGATGAAATTGTAATTCACTTCAGTCTCAAGTTAGAATTGTAAAAAGATTCGCACACAGAAATGTGTTTAAGAAATTAAATTTAGATTTTATATCTAGTAACCAGTCTTACCCTCACTACTATTATGAAACTTCTGCCCAATTTCCCTCAAACTGGGAGACAGAGAACAGATAGGGTGGCAAGTGCAGACACCAAAAAGATTAAGTCTTGAGGGCTTTTTGTTCAGAAAGAAAAACAAGAATACGTGTAAAGGATGAGGCTGACAGGAGAGTAATTTTTAAAAAATATTTATTTATTTATTTGGCTGCGCCGGGTCTTAGCTGCGGCACGCGGGAACTTTTGTTGTGGCACGCGGGGGTACGTTATTTTAAAAGTCAAATATTAAACTTTAAAAATGAAAATATTTGTTAAATGTAAACTCAAAGTAAACCTCATGATCTAAAATGTTCATTAACCATAAATATTTAATTGTCCATTTTTCCTAAGAGTTCAAGAAACTTGCAAAGTTATAGTATTAACTAACAGACCACATATAATTTCTGCAAGCGTCAAAGCAACGACCTTTAAACGTAAGTTTACGACCCTTTCAAATTACTGAAAATAATTGCTTACATATTTGAAATATGTAATGGAGTAATAAAGTCAAGTACAGTTATAATTTCTTATTTAGTTTGCCACTATTACCTAGCAGTGAAATTGAACTATCACAGGACCAAAGAGAATAATTTCCATCATAAAACTTTTATTCTGGGGACTTCCCTGGCAGTCCAGTGGTTAAGACTCCACGCTCCCAATACAGAGGGCACGGGTTCAATCCCTGGTCTCGGGGAAGATCCCCAGTGGCGCGGCCAAAAAAAAAAAAAAACCAAACAACTTTTATTCTGTATGTCACACTTTATCTCCAATATAAAACTGGACAGATTTCAGTTAAAGAAAATAATAAGCTCCTGTAAAAGGTAAATACTGTCCCAACTGGGCTCTTAGAATGTTGTTTGTACAGATGTTAAGTCAACTATCTGCAAGTTACTGGCCCTCTAAACTCCAGTGGTGGTAGATACAAACTCCTGGAAAACTCAAACATAATCCTGAAGGCAGAAATACTGACATTTAGGGGAAGAGGAGGGATAAAAAGAACAATACTCAATCTACCAGCCTTTCAAAAAGTCATGCAATTGTGAATACACGTCAACCAACCAACTGTAATTAACATTCCAACCAAATCACACTGAAAATCTAAAAATCTGATTTAAGCTGTAGTGGAAAGCCACATCAGCATGCCTTTAATAGTACATGTGCAATTCTTATTAAAGTTCTATTTACAAATATGGTTGGTGATTTTTTAAAAATGTCATTTTTGCATATACATCACTACTTTAAAAATTGTTTTACTACTGACATTTCCAGAATATTTCAGTATAACATGCAATACATTTTAAACACACAACACTTTATTGTAGCAGATAACCTTCACGTATAACATTAAACTTAGAATTACACGAAAAATTTTTTTGTCTTAAAACAAATCAAATTTAAAATTAAATACTCTTTCTTGCCCAAATATAAAAATATCATTACTAATTATATTAAGCTTTAATTGGCCAAACCACAATTACATGCATTACCACTGACCAAAAACCATGTAATGGCCATCAATTTTGCCCAAAGATCACACATGATGCCTAAAAAGGTTTTATATCCCAGGTACAAAATATCCTACTGTACTAAAGTCTAGAATTTCCTGGGAATCAATGGGCAACTAACCAATACACAGCCTCCACATGTTATGACTATTGAAACCTTTATATTACAGAAATAAAATTTAAAAGTTTTACCATTCTTCCCGCTGTGCCGTCGCTGCTTCAGAGTGTCGTGGGGAGGAGTTTGAATGGCTAGGGAATTAACAACCGGTACAGCAACCAATCAAAATTCTAGTTTTAGTTTTTGACATTGTTAGGGTTAAAAACTTTAATTCATTTACACTTCGGTTCAACAGTAGATAACTACAAAGGCAGCTGCTTTGTGACTTGAAAAATCAGAACAGAAAGCCCGCCCCAAACAGTAAGTTACACAATCATTTGGGTGCCTCTGTCCAAATAACAGAATTCAGAAAAAAACCAAAATGTTAAAAGGCTTAAGTTTCCAAATACTTAACATATCCCTTTCTTAAACTAAGCTATATATAATTCCAGATAAATTAAGAAAAGCTCGTTTCCCATCCCACCTCCACTCTCCCAAAGCCAGCACAATCAGCAAAACAGCCCGACAAGAGTCTGCCTAGGCTGAGAATATTAAATCCTATATTCCAAAGGGCTTATCTCTCCCCCCTCCAAAGCCTGTGCTTTTTCCTAATAAAGAGAATGTTTTCCAATATTGAGTTAAAGCGACACTTTATTGCTTTTACCTTCCAGCCAACACCCTTCTCCTTATTACAGCGAAAAAACTTACACACGCACACACCCCAATTACAAAAAGTAAAGGAAGCGTTAACCCAACATCAGCGATCAGTAACGGGAATAAGAAAACCCAACCAAGAACCCCTGATTTAGTCCCTCCTGCTAACTCCTATATTCTGTTCCCGGCTCCCAAACGCTGCGTTCTAAAAAATTTTATGCAGCTTTAAATAACATATACAACGTATTCCAATCGGAGGAAACAAGTTACTACTTAAAAACCTGCAAAAAGAATAAAAGCCATAGCACATTACAGAATTTGTTCATTTTATGAGAGAAGGCTGGTGGGCCTCCTGTAACTTAACTGGGTGAGAGCGGGAAGGAGAAATCAAGAGAGACCAAAAAAAGGATTCTGGGCACGGCGTGGGTTGTAAAAAATGAAAATTGCACAGAAAAAGTAAGGTAAGAGTACACTATCTGTACGAACAGTTGAGGAACCCAATAGCTGAGGGCGCGAAAAAGGTGCGCGGTTAGAATAACTCTGCGGGGTGGGGGAAGGGCGGTCAGCAAGTCGGAGGTAGAACAGCTCCAGTCAAGTGCAGGCTCCGCCGACAAGGAACTTGAAGAAAGCCCTTGGAGCAAAACCAACGTACCAACAGGCGATTCGGGGAATTTCACCAAGCCCAGTTGGTTCCGTAGGCTGGAAAGTGGGGAATATGCAAGCAAGCCGTTGTGCGATGGTGTACAGTAGAAAAACGAAAAGGCTGAGGCGAAACTTACTCAAAATACTGAAAAACATTCGGCCTGAAGCCAAGACGGGAGGAGCAGAGCTGGACAACCTACACGTTCCCCGAAGCATGTGCTTACAAAGAATGGCATCGTCTAGGGATGCTGCAGTGAGAAGCACCAAATAAACCTTAGTTATCCAGGCATAAAGGATTTTTGTGTCTGACTGCGTTTTTATGCCCAGGACTTTAGGAAACTGGGGAGAGAGAAGACAGCGGGAAAAGAAAAAAGGTACCCCTCGACAGGCGGGAAAAAATCCTGGCGGCTAAGTCGGTGGGAGGAGACCCAAGGCGAGGGAGGGAAGAAGGGCGGGCCGGGGAGCAGCATGGTGACGGCTAAAGGTGGAAACGTGTGTGATGGGGGAGGGGGCGATTAGCAGGCAGGGGAAGAAGGAAATGAAACCCCGGGGGAGCCCGGCGTAGAGAAGGGGATAACAGTGCAAAGAGGCTGCACGGGAGCCTGGAGCACCGGGGGGAGAGCGGGAACGAGGCCTAATGGCGGGGGAGAAGGAGGGGGAGGGGGGATAGTTGGGCCTGACTATCCCGGGCCGCCCCTTACTCACCCTTCATCCTCCTCGTTCTTACTGGCATCGATCTTCGCCCCCTCCGACTCGGCGCTGCCTCCTTCGGTGCCTCCGGCCGCGGTTCCGCCCCCGGTCCCGGCTCCGCTTCCCGCCGCCGCCGCTGCCCCCTGCGCCGCCACCACCATGGCTCCCTCCTGTTCGCCCGCCGAGCCGCCTACCGCCGCTGTTGCTGCCGCCGCCGCCCCGTCCCCGCCAAACTGCTCCTCCGACATAGTGCTACTGCCTCCGCCGCCGCCGAGACTACACCCGCCGCTACCGCGAACCGAAACTAGCAGCAAAGTAATCCCCGCCGCTGCCGCGCGCCCGCTCTACCGCGCGAAGCACACAACAAGACAGAGAAGGCGCGCGTGGCTGCAAAGGCTCCTGCGCCTCTCCCCGGCCTGCCCCCCTTGCCTCCCACTCTCGCGCGGCGCGCACTCCCACTCTCGTCCGTCCGCCGCACTAAAAAAGAATAAGAAGCAACGGCAGCCGCTCTCGCCTCCTCCTCGCTTTAATGGCGCCGCCGCGGACCACCTAAAATGGCCGACGGAAGAACGGCGCGTCCCGGTCACGTGGCGCGCGAGCGCGCCCTTTGCACCTCCCCGCCCCCCTCTACCGCTAGTTTTTTTCCCCTTCCTCCTCGGTCCCGCCCTCTCGCTCCCTTTTATACCTTCCTCGCAGGCGCTGCGCCGCACAGCGTGGGGCCTTTAAAGGGAACCGGAAATGGCGTTCTATAAGACGGCCGCGCGGAGACCATCGAGAACAAGGAGCGCTGTTTCGAAGGCGCGGCTAGAAGGGCCCCTTCGTCCGCCGCAGCTTTTCCGAGGGTTCCTGGTCGGCTCACCCCAATCCCCACCCCCACCCCCAGCAGCGGGCGGGAGCAGCGGCGTTGGGCAGGGGTGTGGTAGCACCTCCCGGAAGGCGGCCGTGCCTTGTGCGCCTGCGGATTTGGAGTGGGGGAGGGGAGGCGCACAGCCGGCTGGTCCCCGCGTGTTAGCGGTGCCAGCCCGAGAAGGGAGGCTACGCTGAGGTGTCGGCCTTGTCCCACAGACTCCGGGGAACGCCTGGCTCGCGATAGCCTGAGCGAGGCGCCGCGGCTGGCCGTGCGCGTGCACGGACTGCGGCAGCTCCTCCGGCCGCCGTAGTCGCCCGCGACCGGGTGACATTGAGGTTTCCCCGGCTTCAGCTGCCGCGTTTCCCAGACCCTGGCGGGCAGGCTGAGGCCGTTGATGATTAGGGCTGCTTTTCTTTTAAGAGTTGCTTTCCAAGTAAGACTTCTGCTTGCCTGCTTTTCTCCTGAAATTTTTCGTCAGAAGAAGCAAGTAACTTGCGTATTTTAAGGAACAGGGATTGTTTTGCATTGCTTGTTGTATTTGAGGATCCTGAAACCTACCACGATTCTTTGAAAATACTAGGAGTTAGGAAGGGTGCTAGATCAACCAAGAGTTCACTTAAGTTCATGTTTTTTTAGCTCTTGTACTAAATAGAATATCTAAATACTGCGAATCTTCTTTACAAGTTTTCTCAGTTTGTTGTGTTGTGGGTTAGGGGAGTTTTCTGTTGTTAAACACCGCTAGGGGTTTTGTGCAGGGTAACCAGTCAAGTTCTTTAATAGACCTACTAGAAATCCCAGGCGCCTTGGCTGGAAACTGGATTATTCGGGCTTTGGGATTTGCTGCTTCCTGCAATTACATCTTGAAGAAAATCAAGTTTTTAGGTACTTCTTTAGTCAACAAATGATTATTTGCCTGTTTAGCGTGTGCCCAGGCACTGGGGAAACGAAGACTAGTGTGAAATATCGAAAAGAACTCTGCAGAGTTTAAATATTTGTTTTCCACTATGTAATTAAATGAATTTGTATTAACACTATCCAAAAATCTCAAAGGAAGACTGAAAACACTTAATTTTTTATAATTAGTCAAGTTAGCAGAATTTACATGACAGAATAATTAAAACCCAAGAATACAAATCAAATCCTGAAAACGTCTTAAAAATATAATCTTGCTGAACTCCTGTATTACGTAAGTCACACACAGGCAGTGCCAAGAATGTGTATCGCAGATAAAGTGGTAGTGACTTCAGGTATGTCTCCACCTGTCAAAATAGTAGCCAAGGGACTTCCCTGGCGGTCCATTGGTTAAGACTCCACCCTTCCACTGCAGGGGGCTCGGGGTTGGATCACTGTTGGGGGAACTAAGGTCCCTCATGCAGCGTGGAACGGCCCCCCTAAAAAAAGGAATAGTAGCCAAGAAGAAAGTGGGTATTGTGCTCAAACCAAATATTCCAACTTAGAGACAACTAAGAAGAAACTCACTTGAAGGGGGTGCCTGTTGAATCTCTTCTGTCTTCAGAAGATAATTCTTTTGGGACTTTCCTGGTGGCGCAGTGGTTAACAATCCACCTGCCAATGCGGGGGACACAGGTTTGAGCCCTGGTCTGGGAGGATCCCACGTGCCACGGAGCAACTAAGCCTATGCGCCACAACTACTGAGCCCGTGTGCCACAACTACTGAAGCCCATGCGCCTAGAGCCGCAACTAAAGTCTGCGTGCAGCAACGAAGACCCAACGCAGCCAAAAATAAGTTTTTTAAAAAAAGCTTCTTTTGCTTTTTAAAAAAATTTTTAATTTAATTTAATTTTTTTATACAGTAGGTTCTTATTAGTTATCCATTTTATACATATTGGTGTACACATGTCAATCCCAATCTCCCAACTCATCCCACCACCACCACCACCCCCGCCACTTTTGCTTTTAAGACAGCTTTAGACATGCCTGTCTCTTAGTAATAGACTTTCCCAAGAGGTTTATTTTAATTCACACGTAGCCCAGTAACTTAGGAACTTTCTTGGAGTTTATATTAAAAATTCCAGGAAACCTAGGAATGATTTTAAAGCTAACACCTTTATCATGTGTTATGTGAGTATGTATGATGCCTTATCACTCATATCCCTGCATATTATGGTCCAAATCTCTGCATCCTATGCACCAACATCCACCCAACATTCTTCTGAGAACCCATTTAACTTCAACCCTAGTTCTTTTCACGTTCTTCATCTGCCTGGTAAACTATTCATCCTTCAAAACCCCAATTAAATGTTCCTACCTCTGTGAAGCCTTCCCAGGCTCCCTGAGGCAGAATTAATCATACATTCTCACAGTCTTTATCTTTACTTCTGTTTTTCTAAATATGTAATTTTACTAGACCATGAGTTCCTGGAGAGTAAAGTTAATGTGTTGTATATATCCTTCCCTCATGCACACATGTACACATACACACACATAATAGACTAATTGCTGGTTGAATTACTGAATGACAACTTGTTAGGTTTAGGATCTTTCAGGCAAACTAGGTATGCTTCCAGGGACTTAAAAGTCTCTTCCCACCATCCCACTTCATCTCTGGCATAAAAACACTTCCTCAGACCACTTGCTGGTGTGTGAAGTTCCTTAAGAGGGAGAACCAAACTTGTATTCCATAGTCATAGGTAAGAATTTACTGTTTAAGGGGCTGAAGATTGTATATTGGCACTATGTTAGACTGGCCCAAATCACTGCAGGGAGGTCGTGTTCCCTCTCATTGTCCATGACATCAGAAATTCCATGCTTCAGGAGGTTCCCAGTGATTCAGATAACACTGAAATGTTAGATCCTCATTTAATTTAGCATTTATGAAGCAAAAACTGCAGAAAAGACTAGAGTACTTATAAAAGGCAGAATTCATTTGAGATTTTAAACTGGAATCACTTTTACCCTGGACAAGATGTACACACCTAAGTCAAGAAGTCACAGTTTATCTGCTAAATGCACTGTACAAGGAGTTCCCTGGTAGCCTAGTGATTAGGATTCCGGACTTTCACTGCCGTGGCCTGGGTTCAGCCCCTATAGTCAGAGAACTGAGATCCCGCAAGCTGTGTGGCACGGCCAAAATATAAAAAATAAATAAATATACTCTACAAATGGAGCAAGCAAATCTATGCTCAAAAATTTTTAAGTGGAATATGCATTCCATTCAGCAACCTAGAATAAACAGTGTCCAGAAGAAACAGCAGAGAGAATTCATTTCCTATGCAAGGTACACATACTTGAGACTCTTCTACAACAATGTTAAACAGCCATTTACTCACTTGCAGAACACCTTCAGTAGGATTTAAGCTTTTTGTTGAAGAATTAGCTTGTGATTTTAAGTGAAGTGACCAATTGCGCAAAAAGTGAACATTCTCTATCATCATTCTTGGTTGTCAGGAAGCTCCCTTTTCACTTAGAGAAGAGAAAGGCCCTATCACTGTGAAGTGTCAGATTTTACTTTAGCAAGTCTATCATAGAGTCAGTTATGCTTGACCACAGAGATGTCAATAGGGTGCCTTTAGAGTCAATTAAAGAAAACCTAGCTCAAAAAAGATTCAAACAATAAAAACATTTATCTCACTCCAGACCTACATATCCAACTGCCTGCTTAACTTCTCCACTTGGTTGTCCCACAGGCATCTCAAGCTTTAGATGTCCAAAACTGAACTGACCTTCCCTACAAATCAGCTTCTTTAGTCTTCCTCTTCTCCATAAATGACACCTCCACCCACCTGTGTGCTCCTGGCAAAAATCAGGGAATCCTTGATAGCACCCCACACCTTCACCCCCCATATCCAATCAGTCACTAAATCCTACCTCCAAAATATGTCTTCATTCATCCAGATGCTTCTTAGGACATAAATAGTGGGTTATTTCTAGTTAGATTTATTTTCATTCAACCATGCAACACATGACACAGGTACATTTCTGGCACTGGGAATGTAACAGTGACCAAAGCAGACAGGTCTGATCTCATGGAGCTGACATTCTAGTGGAAGAGACAAACAATAGACGAAATAATGTAATATAAAGTAGTGATAGGAAGAAAAATTGGTAAGGTGCTAGAGATAGATAATGTGCTATTTTAGATACAGCGGTCAGAGAAGACCCTTGAAGGAGGTGCCTTTCTGAGTAGAGCCCTGAAGGAGATGAAGGAGAAAGCCATACACATAGCTCAAGGAAGACTTTACAAGGCAAAGACAGGACTGTTCTTGGCACTTTCAGTGAATGATAGAGGCCAATGTGACTGAATAGAGTGAAGGCAAGAAAGCATAATAGATCATACCTGAGAAGTATACAGAAACCAGGTCCCCCAGGGCCTTGTAAGCTGCAGTTAGCACTTTGCTTTTATTATAGATGTGAGGAGAGGGGCTTCCCTGGTGGCGCAGTGGTTAAGAATCTGCCTGCCAATGCAGGGGACATGGATTCAAGCCCTGGTCTGGGAAGATCCTACATGCCGCAGAGCAGCTAAGCCTGTGCACCACAACTACTGAGCCTGCGCTCTAGAGCCTACGAGCCACAGCTGCTGAGCCCGTGTGCCACAACTACTAAAGCCTGCGTCTAGAGCCTGTGCTCCGCAACAAGAGAAGCCATGACAATGAGAAGCCGCGCACTGCAACTAGAGAAAGGCCACATGCAGCAACGAAGATCCAACGCAGCCAAAAATAAATAAATAAATTTTTTAAATTAAAAAATAAATAAAAATTTAAAAATAAATGTGATGAGAAACTATGGGAGGATTTTGAGCAGGGGAAGGATATGATCTGACTTAAACTTTAAGTGGCTGGAATAATCCAGATAATTATAATCTGGATTCGAATAATCCAGACCATTCTGGATGTTGTATGGACAGTGGACCATGGGAGGGTATCAGGAAGATGAGTCAGAAGGCCTTTGTCATGAAGCCTCTCATGGTTGATTTCTTCTGACGAGAGGCTAATCTCCAAATAAAGTGTTATTTATATGTGGTCACATGAGTGTATTTTTTCTAGAATGACATTTTCTACAAAGAAAAACATGCTCTGATGACAGCAAGGGATCATTAAAAATAAAACAAGAATTGGATTAATATTAATAATATTTCCAGTAGAGAATAAGACTAACATTATCGTTAAATTCAGTATTTTTTCCGTTTTTCCCTCCCCTTTTCTGAAGCTCTGGGATGACATTTTGGTTAACTGCTGCAGCTAGGGCTTATCCAGAGCCTTTTCATAATCCTGCCTCAGGCACTGCAATACGATATTTTGACTTGAACTGAGTTCTGGCATCTTGGATCCCCCAGACATCTTTTTTTTTCCCAGGGACCAAGGCTGAAGCCAAATAATATCAGGTTTTGTTTCATAATCAACCTGTAAGTTTCTTTTAGCTGCTAATTTTATGGTTGTCCTGCTTAGTTTTTAGGAGCTACAGTTCAAGGGAATAATTATTGAAAGAGAACATAATATTGAAAAGTTGGCGTTTTCAGATTAAGGTTCAACTAATAAACATTGAAAGCCTCAAAAAAAGTTTAGGAATGTGTTTCTTGTCCTGGGGCTATTTGGAGCGTTTCCTTTATTGCAGTGGCTCTGAGTTATTTGGTATTCCTCATCCGGTACAAGATGCTTGAGAATAATCACTTCCTTACGCCAGGGCTGGGAGTTCTCAGGCACTCAGACTCAATACAGTTGCTCAAAAGTCACACTTTAAAAGTAGTGATACATAATCAACAGTCCATCTGGCCATAGTAGGAGGGGTTTATTCTATTTAACTTGTTCGTGTCCTTGATGTTTTGGTTTATACTATAGTAGACATTTGGGGGTGGAGCCAAACATTGGTTTTCCCTTCTCAGTCAACTAATCAGAGTGAACTCATCGCCCCTGGTCACATAGTTTGGTTTGGGAAAGGCACAGAGCCTAAATCAACCAATCACATTCAAGAAATTCTCTTTGACATCTGAGTGAAGAAATCCTCTCCTACCCACTGGTCTATCATAAGCTGAGAAGCATGTAGCTGAGGGAACCACTGGCAGCTGTTTTGCAACAAAAAATGCCTATGAAGATAGGAATCAAAGAGCAATGAAGAGTAACCGAGACATGGAAGACAGGATATCAGGTCCTGCTCACATTTTTTGAGCTACCAGATCAATTTCCACTACAGCTATCCCTACCTCTAGACTTAGTCTCATGATTCAGTACATGCCCTTTATCATTTAAGCACAGTTTGACTTGCCAGTTAATTTCTCAAAATCAGAAGTTTTCTAACTATGCTGAATTGTTGGTTGTCAACTTTGCATTATTGCCACCCACATGTACCATCTCTCCATTGCAGAGGAGAAGCCAAGAACATTTCCCAGAATTCCCCTCCCTTTATGGTTCCAAGTTAGAGTCGCCAATGAGAGGTACTCACAGCATATAGGAAAGGCAGAGAAAAGAAGCTTTTCTTCTCAGGAGGTTGTAGCAGTTTCTTCCAGGAGACTGGCAGTTTCCAGATACTCAGATCTCGCCACAAGCTCTCACTTTGCAGTTGTGGCAGCCAAACACAATGGCATCTCAAACTTCTGTGCACACTCCTGCTTTGCAGTCAAGGTGACCATAAATGGCAGCTTCTCAGACTCCTCCACAAGCTCTGTCTTCTTATATTTCTCCATGAGTTCCGGCTTCTTCATCTGCTTCAATAATTCAAAGTCAATAGTGAGTGTTCTATAACCCTTTGGCTGCATCTCCCAGACCTGCATTCCTCCTTATTTAGCCCAATGAGACCTCTAGAACTGTAAAATAATAAATCTGTGTTGTTTTAAGCCTCTAGATTTGTAGTAATTTATTACAGCAGCAGTAGTAATCTAGTCTACCTACTGTCTGGAGATTAGCCTCCCCTTGCCTGAAGAACCTGTAATGACCTATCCTGAAGTAGGTGTTTTGCAGAGGAATATTGATTCTCCTCAAGACCCATACCTATTGCTTCTAATTTCATTGCTTCTAGACTAATAACTGGACTCAAATCCTGGAAGACGCCAATGGAACAAGTACATTGCATATTATTCTATGGTGATGACCACAGGTTAACAAATTTGGAAAGCTATTTGTAAAGATTGCTAAAACGTTTCTTAAAGGGGATACAGTATCTGTTCAAGAGGACCAGAGTATAAAAGATTTTTTGGTCTGTTGATAGTTTAACTTTGTGGCTAACCAGCAGTCTAGATGACTTATAGCTCTATTTTGGGGGGCTCGTATTTTTTTTTTGGTGTTACACCATAGTTGTAAAATGATGGTAATGATCCAGTAGAAAGACAAAAACTGGTGATGTAGAGTAGAAATAGGATAATTGAAGAAGCCAAGTTCTTAAGTAGGTGAGAGAAGATGGGATCCAATGCACAAGGTGGAGTAGAGATGATTCATCTGTTGTATGGGAGGGAAGGAAGATTATATGAGTACAGATGTAGGTAAATCAATAAGTTTGGTGATAAACAGATAATTAGTTCTGATTCCTTCTATTTTTCTCAGCTGGTTAAGAAGTCTGTCACTAGCATAGAGAACAGACCGGTGGTTGCCAAGGGGAAGGGGGTTGAGAAAGCAGTGCAGTGGGAGGATGAGGATAGCAGATGCAAGCTTTTATACAGAGAATGGAGAAACGACAAGGTCCTACTGTATAACACAGAGAACTATATTCAATATCCTATGATAAACCATAAAGGAAAAGAATATTAAAAAGAAATGTATATGTATAACTTAATCACTTTGCTGTACAGCAGTAATTACCACAACATTGTAAATCAACTATACTTCAATTTTAAAAATAATTATTTATTTATTTAAAAAATAAATAATAAAATAAAATAGAAAAGAAGTCTTTCATTAGCAGAGAGTGTGGACAGGGGTGGAGGTAGAGAAGATTTAAGAATATTAAGGAAAGTGGAAACACAAATTCCCCAGGCCCAGGGAATCCAAGACTTCATTAAAAACTGTTGATCAGGACAGAGCCCACCTAGAGCCTTACTGGAAGCTACCAGAGATCTACTCATAAGATCTGAAAGCCACTCCCTCCAGAAACCTTAGGCAGGGTGTCACTGATTTATCTCCTGTGGGTGTGATCATATAACCAGTTATGATATACCTTCTTGTCTATTCGACCAACTCCTGTGTCTCCACCTTGATGCTGAGGACTCATGAGAAACCCAGGTAGTAAATACCTTTTGAGTTGTCTGCCAAGCCATGACTACTTTCTCTGAACTCTCCCCTCAACCAAGAGTGGCCCCTTTGCAGCCAAATTTATATTCTATGACTCCACCCCTACCTCCATTGCCAAACCACAGCCAGGGTAGACACCTGACCCCAACTGATCAATTGGATTTCTCTCCTGGGAATTGAAATTGAATTTAAATTAGGATACTGGGTCTCTAAGCATTTGGTCAGAGGGCTAGAGCTAGGAGGAAATCTGATTGGAGGATTGAGCAGGCTTTTTGCACAATGTGGATCATAGAAGCTGAGAACATAAGTTTTGAGTGTGAAGGGGGGAGAGAGAGAAAGAATGAGCAGATGTATAGAAAGAACGAGAGACCAGAGGCCACGTGGTCCTGACAAGATGAAGATGGTATCTGCCTTGGTTCTTCATGACATACCCGTCACTGACTTCTGTCCTCAGCTGAACTTCTTCCCTTGGGTTATACGCAATGCGCCTGTTCCCCAAGATTCACATTTTACCTGAGCAAATCTGAGTACATTTTTGTTACTGTAACCCAAAGAACCTTGATCAAGAGCAAAGATATATCAAATGCTGGAATCAGGGTATACTGTGTCGATAGCATTTTGCTAACATAATTCTGTCAGAAAAAAAAAAATGAAAGAAAGGAAGTGACCTGAGGCTGAATGATTATTTAGTGACCACATGCAAATTCTTGGGAGAGGTGGAAAGAAAAAAGCAGTAGTCACTACATACAATCCAGCTGTAATTTTTTTTAAATCATTTCAAATAATCTTATTCAGGGATTTCCCTGGTGGTCCAACGGTTAAGACTCGGTGCTCCCACTGCAGAGGGAAAAAATATCTTATTCAATTTGAAAAGCAAAGAAAAAAATCACCCCTAAGACAACCTTCCAAATATAACCACTCTGAACATTTTGATGTGTTTCATGTCAGTTTTTTTTCCCTTCTGTGTTTGCTTTTAAACAGTGAAATTGCATATCCTACTTTTTTCATCAGCTATTATGCCATACATATTTCCTGTGCTGCTGTGTAATCTTCATAGCTAAAATTGCAATGGCTGCCTAATATTCTACTGAATAGATATACTGTAAAAATAACATCGCAGTGATTATCTAGTGCTCTCCAGTTGGAAATTCCAAAAAGAAATTCCTAACTTTGTAAATATGCCTATTTTTATCATAAGAAAGAGGTTCTCTTTTGTAGGGTTGGAAATAATCAGACGTTACCATTTTGCATCCTCAAGATTAATGTTCACCTTTTTGGGGGTATCTATTCTGGGTCAATTACCCTTTGATGAATAATTCAGCCTCATAGAAAAGGGAACCCTCCTACACTGTTGGTGGGAATGTAAGTTGGTGCAGCCACTGTGGAAAATAGTATGGAGGTTCCTCAGAAAACTAAAAACTGAACTACTGTATGATCCAGCAATCCCACTCCTGGGCATATATCCAGACGAAACTATAATTCAAAAAGATGCATGCACCCCTATGTTCATAGCAGCACTATTCACAATAGCCAAGACATGGAAACAACCTAAATGTCCATCAACAGATGAATAGATAAAGAAGATGTGGCACATATATACAGTGGAATGCTACTCAGCCATAAAAAAGAATGAATAATGTCATTTCCAGCAACATGGTTGTAACTAGAGATTATCATACTAAGTGAAGTAAGTCAGAAAGACATATACCATATGATATCACATATGTGGAATCTAAAATACGACACAAATGAACCTATCTATGAAACAGAAACAAAATCAGGGACATTTGAATAGACTGGTGGTTGCCAAGGGGGAGGGGAGTGGGAGAAGGTAGGAGTGGGAGTTTGGGGTTAGCAGATGCAAACTGGTATATATAGAATGGATAAACAACAAGGTCCTAACGTATAGCACAGGGAAATATATTCAGTATCCTGTGATAAACCATAATGGAAAAGAATATAAAAAAAGAATGTATATATGTGTATAACTGAGTCACTTTGCTGTACAGCAGAGATGGGCACAACATTGTACATCAACTACACTTCAATTAAGAAAAGAAAAAGAATGTATATATGTATAACTGAGCCATTTTGCCGTACAGCAATAATAAACACAATATTGTAATTCAACTGTACTTCAGTAAAGAATAAATTAACAGAAAAAATAATTCAGGGGATGTCACTGGTGGTGGTCCAGTGACTAAGACTCCATGCTCCCAATGCAGGGGGCCTGGGTTCAATCCCTGGTCAGGGAACTAGATCTCACATGCTGCAACTAAGAGTTCGCATGCTGCAAATAATGATCCCACATGCCACAACTTAAAAGATCCTGCATGCCTCAACTAAGACCCGGTGCAGCCAAATAAATAAATATTTGTAAAAATAATAATAATTCAGCCTCATGGTTACCCTCATATGGGGAAGGTGTTATCCTTCATGGCAGCCATAAATGTTCAGGACATTGGAAAGGAAACGTCCCTTGTCCCCAAAATTGTACATTAATAAATTAATAAATTGGCATTTTGGTTTTTGCAGTGGCATCTTGTGTGTTTACAGTGGCAGAATCAGTACTTAGAGACCTGAGAACCAGACCTTGGTCTGTGGTGGGCATACTAAAGTACCGCCACCCTGTGGGCTCTTTTTGGGAGGCCTGCCAGCCCCCTTCATTGCCATCTCCATTTGCTGAGCTTTGGCCTTACTGACTATGGAAGACCTCAAACCTGAAACCTTCAAAAATCAGCCAGACAATTGCACAGTAATTGGCAGGAAGTAGCCAAGAAGAGAATAGAGTGATCTCATCTATACTCATAGCTTCAAATACCACCTCATGATAATTTTAAGTCTTCGGATTTCTGTTCATTGATATTCTATGTCATTTCAAGTGCCTTCTGTCATATATAGATTTAGCGTTATCTGGAGTTCTTCCCCCCCTCCTTCAACAAAGTCCTCTTGATCAGTTTGCCATATTTCTGGAAAAAAGTCTGTTTTCCCCTAGCCCTTTAGGGATGCACTCTATCCCTAGCCAAGATACTAGTTTTTATTGTCCAAAGATGTCATTCAGGAAACCAGACTCTATGCAGCTAAGCATCTACATAGCATATCATTCTTCCTTTCCATTGACAATTTTCTATTGAAAAC
The DNA here is from genome assembly GCF_059928025.1 of Delphinapterus leucas. Lineage (NCBI taxonomy): Eukaryota > Metazoa > Chordata > Mammalia > Artiodactyla > Monodontidae > Delphinapterus > Delphinapterus leucas. The sequence continues at coordinate 96,225,801 of NC_143133.1, forward strand.
ACTGTCCAGAATGCTGTTTTTACTCCTAAGTACTTCATCTTCTGGCCCAGCACTTCTGAATCCTTTAATGTACATCCTAGGTCTCTTCTGCAAGGGATGGATGACTTTCCCACAAAGTTATAAAAGCAGCTAGTGACTCTCAAGTTTGATGAGACAATAGACCATATATCACTTTCCAACAGGGTACTCCAGGAAGACCACACACCTCTCCATGGGCCACAGCAGGGACCAAGGCTGCCTTTGCACTCTTCCTCAGGAAGTTGCCGAACATCATTCTGTTAACAAACACTTCATTGTGGCCTCTTGTTTGGCAAGCAGCCTGATAGGCCCAGCACAGGATCTAACCGTCTAACCACTCTTCTTTCTGGGTCTAGGAACCAATATCCTTACACTGTCTACTACTTGTGAAGCTTTTTAATTTTATTTTGTACTATATTCTTATTTTTACTTTAAAGTAGTATTAAAGTACACAAGTAATAAATGAATACAGTTTCACCCTAAACATCCAGACAAACCGCTAACCCACTCCCACTCTCTAAAAATAGACATACAAACTTTAGAGTGGTACCACCATTCTTGAATTTTGCCACTAAGATCTTCTGGTAGGTCCTCTCTTTAAACTCTGTTATTCTCCAGAATTTTCTCCTTGGCCCTCTTCTCTTCTTACTACAGATCCCTTCTTAGTGACTTCATCTACAGATGAGGTATACTCATAACTTCAAATACTATCTCACTTTGATAACTTTTTTTAATCAGTGTGATTTATAATCACTCAGTGCAGTGTATGATCAGTTACACAGTGGCCCACAAGCTGCTAGGCAAACATCTAAATTGATCAAAAAAGAAATTTTGTTTTTAATTTTTGAAAATTACTCACATCCTTCCACCTTTTTCAGTCTTCACTCTTCTTTACCTATACTGGGAAAGTTTCTTCAGTGACTTCTTGATCTCTCTACCAGAGAATGTTCTAGGGTATTTTGTAAATTTTCCCATAATCACAGCTCTGAGCCCAGGTGATTGAATGTCCAAAATCGTGTAAAGAATTGAAAGCTGAAAGGCTGAATGTATAAGATAAATTTATTTATTTGCCACATCAGAGTAGTAGATTTTTTTAGATTCATGTCCTGTTTCAAATAACCTTTGCACAATGAGAACTGTAAAAGCAATTCCATCAAACTATTTTTCTTTATTTGAATTTTTATTGAGATAATTTTAGAGTCACATGCAATTGTAAGAAATAACATAGGGGCTTCCCTGGTGGCACAGTGGTTGAGAGTCCGCCTGCCCATGCAGGGGACGCGGGTTCGTGCCCCAGTCCGGGAATATCCCACATGCCGCGGAGCGGCTGGGCCCGTGAGCCATGGTCGCTGAGCCTGCGCGTCCGGAGCCTGTGCTCCGCAACGGGAGAGGCCACAACAGCGAGAGGCCCCCGTACCGCAAAAAGAAATAACATAGAAGGATCCCATGTACATTTCACCCATTTTCCTCCAATGGCAACATTTTACAAAACTACAGTTTAAATCAGAACCAGGAAATTGACATGAATACAATCCACATATCTTCACACTTCCTCAGTTTTACTCTGTGTACGTCAGCAGTCCCCAACTTTTTTGGCACCAGGGACTGGTTTCGTGGAAGACAATTTTTCCACGGATCGGGGTGGGGGGATGGTTTCGGAATGTTCAAGCGCATTACATTTATTGTGCACTTTATTTCTATTGTTATTACATTGTAATATATAATGAAATAATTACACAGCTCACCATAATGCAGAATCCAGTGGGAGCCCTGACCTTGTTTTCCTGCAACTAGATGGTCCCATCTGGGGATGATGGGAGACAGTAACACCTGAAGTGCGTTGCTTATGTCCACCCTACTCCGTAATCTCGTTTTGGTTGCTCTCACTACAGAAAACCCTGCTTCACAAGGATAGGATGCTGGAAATGGAAGCAGGCTTTTCAGTGCTTTTGTGGCAATCTCTGGATATTCCTCCATGACTTTAAACCAGAACATATGGAGATTTCAAGTTGTCTCAAACATACTTTTAAGGCCACTGTCGTTTGCGATCTCAAACAGTTGATCCTCTTCTAGCACAGACAAAGTTGATTCACCTGGCTTATTCACAAATGGGTCCTGGGTCCATTCCTTCCCAGTTCGGGGGTCTTTTGTGGTTGGGGAGTAATGCTCAAACTGTTTTGAAAGCTGAGACAGGGGATCATTCACCAGCTGGGAGAAAGAAGGCCCTGGCTCAGTCTCTTAAAATCTCTGCCAATGTTTGAAACATGTCAAAATTCCCAGTGTTCACTCATCGCTCCCATAATTCCAGTTTGGCTTTGAATGCAGCCACTTTATCTGCAGATTTGAACATAGTTGTTGTTCTCCCCTGAAGTGACAGATTGAGTTCGTTGAAAGCTTGAATATGTCACACAAGTAAGCAAGTTTTGCAACCCATTCTGTGTCACTGAAATTTGCTGCCAGTGGTGACTGTTTTTTTGAAAGAAATCTCTGGAGCTCACAACTCAAAAACTCTGGCCAGTGGTCTACCTCTAGAAAGCCATCTCACTCTGTGTGTAAGAGAAGACGTGTGTGCTTTGCCTCCATCTCCTCACAGAGCTGCGCGAACAGACGTGAGTTAAGGGCATGTACTTTAATGGGGTTGATCATTTTAATTACATCCTGCAAAACGTTGTTAAGTTCAGGTGACATTTTTCAGCTAGCCAGCATTTCTCTATGGATGACAAAGTGCGCAGACTCACATTCTGAAGCAACCTCTTTGACCCGAGTAGTGAAACCAGAAAGTCGTCCAGTCGTGGCAGCCGCTCTGTCCATGCATATAACCAACACAAAATTAACAGTTCAGTTTTCCTGATACGTAATCATTCAAAGACTTGAATAGTTCTGCAGCTGTGGTGTTGGTTCACAACAAAAGTGCACATAACATATCCTCATGCACATCCTCCTGAAAAATATATCGAAAAAAACCAAGCGTTGTTGCCTTGTTGTCAACATCGGTACTCGTCAACCTGGATTGTGTACCATGGTGACTCAGTAATCTTCTCTAACAATTGTGCCTCAATATCCTCTGCTATTTCATCAATTCATCCAGTTATGGAGCTAGCCAGAAGAGGAACACATGCCACCTTTTGAACTGCAGCCTCTCCTAAAGGTTCACGACAAATGTCCTTAGCAGCAGGCAGGGTTAACTCTTCAGTAGTAAAGGGCTTCTTAGCTTTAGCAATGCAGTTAGCCACCAAGAATGATGCTGTCAGTGCAGACACATTTCATGAAGTGGTGGCCTTCAATAATTGCTTCTGTCCTTCGTGTTCACAGCTTTTTCTTTTGAAAAACTCCAAAGACTTGTCTTTTAATGCAGGGTGATTGGTCTCCATGTGGTGAAGCAGTTTTGAAGGTTTCATGGCTTCGTTGGATGGCCAGTCACCACATATTATACAAAGCAGGCTTGGAGAGTGTGAATCACCTGTTGCAATGAACCCGTAATTTAAGTAGGACTCTTGGTATTTTCTTTTAAATGCAGCTTTCTTTCTTTCTTTAGATTTTATTTATTTATTTATTTTTGGCTGCATTGGTTCCTTTGTTGCTGCACGTGGACTTTCTCTAGTTGCTGTTAGCAGGGTTTACTCTTCGTTGTGGTGTGCAGGCTTCTCATTGCGGTGGCTTCTCTTGCAGAGCGCGGGCTCTAGGCACACAGGCTTCAGTAGTTGTGGCTCATGGGCTCTAGAGGGCAGGCTCAGTAGTTGTGGTGCTCGGGCTTAGTTGCTCCATGGCATGTGGGATCTTCCCAGACCAGAGCTCAAACCTGTGTCCCCTGCGTTGGCAGGTGGATTCTTAACCACTGCACCACCAGGGAAGCCCCCTAAATGCAGCTTTCTTTTTGTTGGCAGTCTTAGTGTCTTCTGCTGTCTCATCATTGGGTCTTTCCCCCTTTTCAAAGAGGCTCTCCAACGATGTTTGTTTTTTACTCATTTTGGCCAGGGTGAGCTTGTGGGCTTACCAAAACTGTGACTGAGACAAGTGCACAGTTGGGGAAAGACGTGCAGACAGAACTGTAAATAAAATAATGGGCGGGCAATGCGCAGACTAAAATAAGTGTTGGATTCTGACTTAAAGCCTGCCACCAGATGCAGCTGTACAATTGAAGTACATCAACTCACTTGTCACTATAAAGCCTGCCACCAGATGCAGCTTAATTGTCACTTGCCACTCACTGATAGGGTTTTGATATGAGTCTGCAAGCAACTAATTTATTATGGTCTCTGTGCAGTCAAACCTCTCTGCTAATGATAATCTGTATTTGCAGCCACTCCCCAGTGCTAGCATCACCCCTCAGCTCCACCTCAGATCATCAGGCATTAGATTCTTATAAGGAGTGTGCAACCTAGATCCCTTGCATGCTGGGTTCACAGTAGGATTCACACTCCTATGAGAATCTAATGCCACCGCTGATCTGGCAGGAGGCAGAGCTCAGGCGGTAATGCGAGCAATGGGGAGCGGCTGTAAATACAGATGAAGCTTCACCCAGTCACTCGCTGCTCACCTCCTGCTGTGTGGTCTGGTTCCTAACGGGCCATGGACAGGTACTGGTGGTGTACCCACCACCATGGTAAAGAGTTCCAGCACCTTGTGCTAATCCCTGACCCCCAAATCACTACGCTGTTCTCCATTTCTAAATTTTATCATTTCAAAAGATTACATAAAGGAATAACACTTTCTGTAACCTTTTGGGGTTGGTTATTTTTCACTCAGTATAATTCTCTGGAGTTCCATCCCCAGGTTGTGGCGTGTATCAGTAGCTTATTCCTTTTTATTTTTGCATGGTATCCCATGGTATGAATAGACGACAGTTTGTTTAAACCATTCAGCTGTTGAAGTACATCTGAGCAGTTTCCAGTTTGGGGCTATTACAAGTAAAGCTGCTATGAACATCCATGTACAGGTTCTTGTACAAACATAAATGTTCATCTCTTTAGAATAAATGCCCAAAAGTGTAATTGCTGGGTCAAACAGTACTTGCATGTTTTGTTTCATAAAAAACTGCCAAAAGGTTTTCGGGGTGGCTGTACCATTTTATATTCTCACCAACACTGTCTGATGATATACTTTTTCTGCATCCTCACCAGTATTTGATATTATCACTATTTGTTATTTCGGCCATTCTGATAGGTGTGTAGTGATATCTCATTGTGTTTTTAATTTGCATTTCCTGAGGATTAGTGATGTCATACAACTTTTCATGTGATTATTTACCATCTGCATATTTCACCTGTTTCGGTGCAATGTCTATGCATGTTTACAGGGAAAATGCTCCTTGTGTTTTTCCTCTGCTCTACTACTACTACACTCACATTTAAACACTCCACTTCACAACAGTTCTGACACCAAGCCTAATGGAACAAAACTCTGTTTCCTCTTTTACTTACATTCACAGCACTTCTGTGACCAGAGGTGTGTGAGTTTTTCCTCAACACCAAGCAATCCTCAGATCCTCCTGACACCAGATGGGTGTCCTACAATTTAACTCAATTCTGACACTGTCTACCTGGAGTTAGCTTCAAATCCACAGGTTAAGGGTTCAGACCCACAGGACTGACGCCGCCTCCTCCACTTCAGATGCCAACTACAAGTCCAGGTCTTTACCTGCTCTTCTGACCAACCGGCTGTAAATCAGAGTTTCCCACAACTCCCTCTTCAGGTTCCATTAATTTGCTAGGGCGGCTCACAGAACTCAGGATAACAGTTTACTTACTAGATCACCAGTTTATTATAAAAGGATACAGCTCAGGAAAACCAGATAGAAGAGATGTGTAGGACAATGTATGAGGGAAGGGGCACAGAGCTTCCATGCCCTCTCTGAATGTATCGCTCTCCCAGTGTCTCTATGTTTTCACCAACCCAGAAGCTCCCCAAACCTTGTCCTTTTGTGTTTTTATGGAGGCCTTCTCTTGTAGGCATGATGGATTAAATTATCAATCATTTATGATAAATTCAACCTCCAGCCCCTCTCCCCTCCTTGGAGATCAGGTGGTGGGCAAAAGTTCCAACCCTCTAATCACATGGTTGTTTCCCCTGACAACCAGCTCCCATCACGTGGTTATCTAGGGGCTTTCCAAAAAAAAATCACTTATTCACACAGGTGGGTAAAACTGAGTTTTTATGAATAATAAAAGATACACATTTCACCTTTATTTTTCTAAAGCTATTTCAGAAACTGAGGACAAAATAGTAACTATTATAACAAAAGATGCCCCTATTACTCTAATCACTTAGGATATTATAAGGGTTTTGGGAATCATGTGTCAGAAAGGGACAAATATGTATTTAGTATTATAAACCACGATATCATGATGTCTTTTATGACATATTCTAATTAAAATTTTTTTTTTTTGGGCCATGCCACGTGGCTTGCAGGACCTCAGTCCTGCAACCAGGGATTGAACTTGGGCCACGGCAGTGAAAGTGCAAAGTCCTAACCACTGGACCACCAGGGAACTCCCTAGTTCTTTATTTTTTATGAGTGAACTGTGGTCTTTATAGTCTTTATATATTCTAAGTACTAGTACTTTATCTTTTGTGTGGCTTGCAAATATTTTTGGATCCACTGGATCCTTCATACATGCTGTATGCTGTGTATGAAGATCAAAGACAGAAGTCTATGAAAAATTCACTCTGTAATCACAGATTTGGAGTATCCCAAACCAACCCACCTCTCTCTCTCTCTCTCTCTTTCTCTCTCTCCCTCTCTCTCCCTCACACACACACATCACACTTTAACCTTCTCTCTTTTTGTATTTTTTATTATTTACATTAATATGGCTTTTCATAAAGTTTTCTAAATATAGACCCAAGTTTACCATTGTAAACTTGACACTTTATTCTGTTATGTCCTGCTTTTCTTGTCTGTCAATAGAAGAGCTGAAATAGCTGGCAAAATTTTTTTAAATATGTCTATTTCTGATTAAATTTATTTAAGTTTAGTATTGTTTGCTATTTTTCAAACAGTATCAGTAAAAGCATTGGGTTCTTTTTTTTTGGCCAAACCATGTGGCTTGTGAGATCTTAGTTCCCCGACCAGGGACTGAACCCAGGCCCTGGCAGTGAAAGAAACGAGTCCTAACCACTGGACAGACAGGGAATCCCCTAAAAGTACTGGGTTCTGAACTACCAATCAAAAGCACAGCTCTGCATATATATATATATATATATATATATTATATATATATTATATATAATATATATATATATATTGGCTGCACCACGCGGCTTACAGGATCATTTCCCCAACCAGGGACTGACCCCGAGCAGCGACAAGGAAAGCCCAGAATCCTAACCACTAGGCCATCAGGGAACTCCCATTTGCTTTTATATTTTTAACTTTCCTGGCCTTGTTTCCATCATCCGAAAAAATGAGGGTTGGAATAGTTTATTTCTGGAGTCTCTGAAGAGAAAAAAAAATGTTTGGAATATCTATCAAATATGACTTGATAAGTTTATCTTATCAAAATCTTTTCTGTTAGGGAAAACCCCAAACAAAATGAATAGAAATCATGTGGCCCAGGAATTTCCTTGTTAGGTATCTACCTTGTGTACTGAAATACAGTTCAGAATTAGTGTTAGACTCCGTAGGTTAAAAGCACAAGCCCTAACAAGGCTGCCTGCACTTCAGACACCAGGTGCAAGTTCAAAGGTCCTCAGGCCACTCATTCTTCTGACTTACTGGATACAAACTCAGGAGTGCTCGGGGTCCAGAGCACGTGGGCTCTGTAGTTTCGGACACACGGGCTCTCTTGTTGAGGTGTGCGAGCTCAATAGTTGTGGTGCGCAGGCTTAGTTGCCCTGTGGCACGTGGCATCTTAATTCCCCGACCAGGGATTGAACCTGTGTACCCGCATTGGAAGGTGGATTATTTACCACTGGGCCACCAGGGAAGTCCCAACAAAATGATTTTTTTCTGGTCAATTCACCTTTAAGATTTCTCAGGAGAGCGGGGAAGAGGGAGGAGACAGAAGGAAAAAAAGTGAAAGGGAACCAGCTTTAGACAAATATAAAACTATCATTGGAGAAAGCCTAATAATCTTTCTGCTGCAAGGAGAGGAAAAATATTTAGATTTACAAAAACCCATTTCAAAACACATGCACACATACACACACACACACACACACACACACACACACACACACACACACGAATCCTTTTTTGCGGTATGCGGGCCTCTCACTGTTGTGGCCTCTCCCGTTGCGGAGCACAGGCTCCGGACGCGCAGGCTCAGCGGCCATGGCTCACGGGCCCAGCCGCTCCATGGCATGTGGGATCTTCGCGGACTGGGGCACGAACCCGTGTCCCCTGCATCGGCAGGCGGACTCTCAACCACTGCGCCACCAGGGAAGCCCACGAATCCTTTTAACCGGTTTAAATAGTAACTCAGACTCTTGACAATTTTATCAAGTCACAGAATAAAACAGCCAATATTTATTAATCCCCTCAGAATGGAAATTAAGGATGTTTGAGGAGGGAGGGAGTTTTTCTTTAAACTAAATGATCTTTCACACAAATAAGATAGACAATCCCCTCAAGAGATTTTTGAGGGTTTTAAAATATTTATTTATTTATTGGGCTGGGCCAGGTCTTAGTTGCTGCAGGCGGGATCCAGTTCCCTGACCAGGGATCGAACCTGGGCCTCCATGCATTGGGAGCACAGAGTCTTAACTACTGTGCCACCAGGGGAAGTCCCAAGAGAGGGTTGTCTTTTCTTTTTCTTTTTCATTCTAAGGTGTCTCTAGAATGAACAATCTTGTTTATGTCAAAGTTCTTCAGAGTAGCCTGTACAATTCCAAACCATCTACTGTGAAGCTATGTCAGGAAGTAGTGCAAGTTTATTAGCAGGCAACCCATGAGAAGTTGGCTGATAGTTGGTCAAAAATGAAAATAGCACTTAAAAGAGTTTTAGGTCCTAACCTTAAGGATTAGGTGCCCTGCCTACTTACTCAAGAAACCAGCAAGACTCTGAAGGCCAAAGAGATAATAAAAGTCCAGATTCAGCACAAAAGCCACACAATCGAGAACAGAGAGGCCTCAGCAGGGGAAACTCAAGGGGTCTCAGATGTGCATATTGTTACTGAGTCAAGGTCCTGGTTCGTGGCAGCAAAGACCTTAGCCATACCTCGATGGCAATTATTTTAGCTCAATCAGCCAAAGACCATAAGGGACAAACCTGTATTCGAACACACATGTTGAAACAAGAGGGACTGCACACTGGAGAAACTATGGGGTGTCTCACTAAACAAAGGAAAAGATAAGAGTTACAGGATTGGAGGGAATGCTGACATGTAGGTGAAATTTAAATGAAATTCAAATGTTTTAATAGGATCAAAACAAAGAAGTGTTGAATGTAAGGGTGGCAACATCAGATCCGGCCTGCCAAATTGAACAGGCTCTTGTTTCCTTGGAAACTACAAAGTTGTTTTCTTTGTTTTTTTTAATTTTTTGGCTATGTTGGGTCTTTGTTGCTGCGCGTGGGGTTTCTCTAGTTGCGGCGAGCGGGGGCTACTCTTTATTGCGGTGCGCGGGCTTCTCATTGCGGTGACTTCTCTCGTGGAGCACGGGCTCTAGGCACGCGGGCTTCAGTAGTTGTGGTGCTCGGGCTTAGTTGCTCCACGGCATGTGGGATCTTCCCGGACCAGGGATCGAAACTGTGTCCCCTGCATTGGCAAGCAGATTCTTTTTTTTTTTTGAAATAATTTTTATTTGTATTGAGTCTTTTCCCCATTTCAATAACTGGCAAGCGGATTCTTAACCACTGCACCACCAGGGACTCATTCAGTCATTCATTTATTCATTTTTCAAATATCTATTGAGGCATAAATATATACTTGGCACAATTTAAACTCTGGTGAACAAAAATATCAATAGAACATGGCTCCTACCTTTGAGGGGCTCATGGTCCAGTGAGAGAGGCAGACACCTTAAGAATATTTATATTAATGTAATCCTTATGTGGAGGATGCTATTGGAACACAGAGAACCAAGTCCCTACCCCTGCCTGGAGAGGCCTGGGAAGACTCCACAGAGAAGCTGATGTGTGAGCTCTGTCTGGAGGAAAGACTGGTGGACTCCAGGGAGATAAGGGAGGGAGCAGTTTTCCAGGCAGAAGGGACAGCATGCACAATGAGAGGGCTCCCTGTGTTCAAGGAATTGCAAACAGTTTGGTGTTGACAGGGAGAGGGTGGGGATGACACTTGGAAAGGCTGGCTGGGTCAAGACAACCAGGAGGGGTCATGGTTTCGTTGAACACTACTTCCAAAAGTTAGTCTCTGGCTTTCTTCCTGGTGACCAAACTCCACCTTCTATCTCTACCTTGGTTTGTTTGTTTATTAACCCCGTTCCCACATTTGCCTCTTGAGAACTCTAATGTGGCCAAATCACTCCTCACTTCAGACACCAGCTCCTTCTTTCCTAAACCTCTGCCAGCTGTCTCCAGCCATTTCTCCTGACTGAAGCTAAACCAGCTTTCCCAGATGCAGAATCTTAGATTCTCAGGAACTGAAGAAATTTTTAAGATTATCAGACCGGTGGTCTTGTTAATCTTTTTTTTTTTTTTATATTAACAGACATGATGGATGATTTTCTCCTGCAAAACATACTTCCAAGGGTGTACTTGTGCTGAAACCCTGTTCCTCTGTTTCCAATTCAACTAACGTTAATGGAATGCTAGTAATTGGAAGTGACATTGGGACTTCCCCGGTGGCACAGTGCGTAAAAAATCTGCCTGCTAATGAAGGGGACACGGGTTCGAGCCCTGGTCTGGGAAGATCCCACATACCGCGGAGCAACTAAGCTCGTGCGCCACAACTACTGAGCTCTGCGCTCTAGAGCCCGAGAGCCACAACTACTGAAGCCCGCTTGCCTAGAGTCCGTGCACCGAAACAAAGAGAAGCCACTGCAATGAGAAGCCCGCGCACCGCAACGAAGAGTAGCCCCCGCTCGCCGCAACTAGAGAAAGCCCGTGTGCAGCAACGAAGACTCAACGCATCCAAAGATAAATAAATAAATTCATTAAAAAAAAAAAAGAAAGTGACATAATTTTTTTTTTTTTTTTTTTGCGGTACGCGGGCCTCTCACTGCCGCGGCCTCTCCCGTTGCGGAGCACAGGCTCCGGACGTGCAGGCTCCGGACGTGCAGGCTCAGCAGCCATGACTCACGGGCCCAGCCACTCCGCGGCATGTGGGATCTCTTCCCAGACCGCGGCACGAACCCATGTCCCCTGCATGGGCAGGCGGACTCGCAACCACCGCGCCACCAGGGAAGCCCAAGAAAGTGACATTATTATAGGAGTAACATTGACGCTGCAAACATTGGTCCTGCTTAAACCACATGTAACAAGTTCCCTGTGACTGATTTTGGATATCTGATCCCAACCAAAGCTTGACTTCTCTTATAACACACCTGAACCTCAGCTTGAATATTCCTCATGATGTAAATCTCATCTCTCATGAGCAATCATTCAATCGTGGACAGCTCCAAATATCAGACAATTCTTTCTTAAACAGAGTAGAATTTCCCTTTCCATGATTTTATTTGTCCCAGTCCCACTCTTTGGTTACATAGGATAAATATAATCATGCCTCCATATAACAGTCCTTTAAATATCTAAAGATGATTACCCTAGTTCCAATAACAGTTTTCTTTTTCTACTTTAAATATTCCATAGGCATGGTTTCCATTCTCGGGGGACTAAATGGATCATTTCAATTATTGGGGTAGACAAAGCTTAAACTGGATTAGATATTTAATAATTTTCTTTTCCACTAAATAAGAGGAAGGTCAGAATAGTTTTAGTTGAAAAAACACTTGTGTTGTACCCTACAAGGTTATTTTATTGGTGGGTAATTGGCCAAACTTCACTGTAAATCAGTGGGGTAACAAATGCATTATGGTACAGCCTTATGATAATTTATTATGTATCCATGAATAAAATCTTGTTTTGGAAAAACAAAATCACAGAATCCCAGAATGTCAAGATGGACTAGAATGCTGTATTTCCACTGAATAAAAGGTCTAGTGTGAGAGGAAAACAAAAACCAGAAAAACTTCTGTTTTTTTCCCTGTACATCTGAATTGTGGTAGGAAATAAATTTTTGAACTTATTCCACAAAATTGTCATCAGGAAATAAAGACAAAAGGAAAAAATTAACAAATAAAAATAATATTTTCTAACCCATTCATCCCTTCCCCCCCCACACACATCTAATATGAAATTGAGTACTTTTTATACTGCTGTTCTGAGATTAGTAAATTTTTATCATGTTTTTATCAATAAAATATTCTAATAGAATGATACTCTGATGAATTATCCATTTTTTTCTATAGCTAAATATGAAGTAAATTTAAATCTTTGCTTAATTCTATATGGAGAGCAGTAAAGCCATTTTCAATGTTTTTCATTTTATTTTTATTTCTCTGAAATCAATTAATTTGATCAGAATCAATTCTTTGTTTTGAAGATTTGGTCACATTTTGCCCATATCTAATTTTACCATTGAAGATTTTGCCACTATAATTTCTTTTCTTTTTTCTTTTGGCTGCGCTGCACGTGGGATCTTATTTCCCCGACCAGGGATTGAACCCAGGCCCTTGGCAATGAAAGCGTGGAGTCCTAACCACTGGACCACCAGAAAATTCCCTATAATTTCTTTTTATGACCATAATTGCTACCAAATCAAATTTTTCCATTTCTAATTTTGCATATCTAAATTTTGTCAAAAAGATTTCATTCTTTGATTTTTAGTTAATAAATGTTTTTCTTTTATCAACTGAAAGTTTTGTTTTGTACTTCATTATTTGTTTTCCTTTTTTTGAATTTTTAAGTTTATTTTCTATGTGTCAACATTCTTATTAATACAGATTTCAACCTGATAAAGTCTGAACGAAGCATGTAAAATATTCCGTTTAGAATTGGTTAAATCAGAGAAAATTTTTTTTTTTTTTTTTTTTTTACGGTGTGCGGGCCTCTCACTGCCGTGGCCTCTCCCATTGCGGAACACAGGCTCCAGACACGCAGGCCCGGTGGCCATGGCGCACGGACCAAGCCGCTCCGCGGCATGTGGGAACCTCCCCGACAGGGGCACAAACCCATGTCCCCTGCATCGGCAGGCGGACTCTCAACCACTGCGCCACCAGGGAAGCCCAGAGAAAAATTTTAATTAATTTTGAATATATACCCTCAAAAATAAATATTCACTTAATGTGGCCTTATCTGTTTATGATATCAAAAGGTAGGTTTTATTCTCCCAAAATAAATGTTCTAAGATAAATTCAAGATTCCTTTGAATAAAAAAAAAAATACACCTTCTAAAACAGTGAGCTTATAAAATAGTGCAGTGGATTGCTAGGCATACTTAGTGTAACAGGAAGGTATGTTCACCGAGAAAGAAATTTGAAAAATGACTATAAGCCTTTATGGAAAATTGTAACAAGGCCTTTACTTCATTTACTTTTAGCTATGTCATAAATACTAGAAGATAAATTGGACAGTTTGTGACGAAAGTTAGAAAATTTTTTCCATAAAACGAACTTAGGAATCTTTCCTTTTGGCTCTATCTTCCAATCCACCTTCACTGTGTTAAAGAGATAGCGAGTTCTGCCCGATTTTTGGTTCAAGTGAGTGGTTTCCGAATTGACTGGACTCTCAAGGTAAGGAGTTCCTGCTCAGGGTTTCCCGGTCACCAGATCTGTGACTTGTCCAACTTTGAAAATGATCGCAGCCAGTTCATGTTTCACGTGGGACAGGTAAAGCTGTGAGAAGCACAGTATTCCCAGCTGTGCACTGCTGAAGAGCATCGTAAGGTAGGTTTTTCACTTATTAAAATGCTTTAACAAGTAGGGATCCAGAACAAGCCTGGTTACTCTCACTTTAGCAGGTATTTGAATTGCTGTCGCAATCACCTTCCCCATGACCCATCTGGCATGGATGGATGAATGAGCTATTGCCGTTATGTGGCTTTGGTCACCTGGAGGTCTCCCATGCCGTGGCGCTTCGGCCCTGGAATCCACCCCCTGTGGCAGCAGAGCTGGGTCAGCAGTCACCTCAGGGCTCCACTGTCCGTAAGCTTTCTTAAGTCAATATTTAAAGTTTTCCATGCTATAAAAAGAGATGCGATTTTTTAAAAATAAAAAGTGTATCACTAATTTTATCCTGTGCAGGCTTTTTGTTTTTTGTTTTTTCCCCTCTGGCCGCTTAGTGAAAGGGCACAGTCCTAACCACTGGACCACCAGAGAATTCCCTATCATGTTCAGTTTTAGGTGAAATCAATTTTATTTGATGTCATTCTTATCAGTAAAATTCATTTTGAATTTGGTAAAAGACTGATAATTTATGTTCTTTCTTAGAAAATGCATGAGAAAATTATGAGGATAACTTTTGATCATTCAGGATTCTCCCCATTGTACTAGATGGTCTAACATTTGGCGAATCTAATATTTCCACATACTTAGGTCAGTTTCTATGCGATGTAATAACTGTCTGCCCTATGGCTAATGCAAAGAATAAATAGTGGTATATGAAAATATTCTGAATGGCCAAAATGACAGTCAAAATATCCTTCTTCAGTAAAAAACTGATAAGGTAAATAATCATATTTCTTTTGCATTTGGGGAAATAACTAGTTCAGTCATATTAAAATGTAAAGAAAACAAACTAAAAGAACTTAAGCTACCATTACATCTCTCTTAAACTAGAAAAAAAAAGTAAACACCAATGTTGGCAAATGAAACAAAAATATTGACTAGTACAATGATGTTGTAAATAGCCCTGTAGATTATTCAGTCTTTTTGGAGAGCAGTATAACAATAGGGGGCTTCCCTGGTGGCGCAGTGGTTAAGAATCCGCCTGCCAGTGCAGGGGACATGGGTTCGAGCCCTGGTTCTGGAAGATCCCACATGCTGCGGAGCAACTAAGCCCCGTGCACCACAACTACTGAGCCTGCGCTCTGAAGCCCGCGAGCCACAACTACTGAAGCCCTCGCGCCTAGAGCCTGAGCTCCGCAACAAGAGAAGCCATGGCAATGAAGAGCAGCCCCCGTTCGCCGCAACTAAAGAAATCCCGCACCCAGCAACGAAGACCCAACGCAGCCAAAAATAAAAATAAATTAAATAAGTAAAATTTTAAAATATGACAATAGGTATAAAATTATACTACTTTGAGAAATGTATAAGAATTACTCCAATCCAAAGGAATAAAGAATATTTACAAAGATATTTATGCTCTCCTTCATAACAAAAAAAATCTGAAAACCACAAATTCTAATCATGATTTTTCTTTCAACCATGTTTTAAAATTGGAGTATAATTAATTTACAGTGTTGTGTTAGTTTCAGGTGTACAGCTAAATGATTCAGATATGTATATACTTTTTCAGATTCTTTTCCATTATAGGTTATTACAAGATATTGAATATAGTTCCCTGTGCTATACAGTAGGTCTTTGTTGTTTATCTGTTTTATGTATAGTGTGTATATGTTAATCCCAAACTCCTAATTTATGCGCCCCGCCCAACTATCCTCTTTGGTAACCATAAGTTTGTTTTCTATGTCTGTGAGTCTATTTCTGTTTTGTGAATTTATAAAAATTAATTTTTTCGTAGCCAACATTCATTTACACGTTCCCACATCTACAGTTTTTTTTTTTTTTCTTCATTCCTTTTTGTATCTCAGGCCTTTTTCCTCTAGGATCTATATTTACTATTGGCTTTAGAATCTCCTTTAATGAAAGCTTCCTCATGATGAAGTGTTTTATTTTTTAACTAATTAATTAATTAATTTTTGGCTGCATTGTGTCTTCCTTGCTGTGCCCGGGCTTTATCTAGTTGTGGCGAGTGGGGACTATTCTGTTGTGGTGCGCGGGCTTCTCATTGCGGTGGCTTCGCTTGCTGCAGAGCACGGGCTCTAGGCGTGCAGGCTTCAGTAGTTGTGGCACTTGGGCTCAGTAGTTGTGGCTTACGGGCTCTAGAGTGAAGGCTCAGTAGTTGTGGTGCATGGGCTTAGTTGCTCTGCGGAATGTGAGATTTTCCCGGACCAGGTATCGAACCTGTGTCCCCTGCATTGGCAGACAGATTCTTAACCACTGCACCACCACAGAAGATCCGATGATGAAGTGTTAATATCTTTTTCTTTCAGAAAATATTTTTATTTCACCTCCAATCTTGAAAAATTTTTGGCTGATAGAGAATTCTCAGTTGTGGTTATTTTCTTTTAGCATTTTTTAATATACCATTCCACTATTGGCTGGCTTCCATTGTTTCTTTTTTTTTTAATTTATTTGTTTTATTTATTTATTTTTGGCTGCGTTGGGTCTTCGTTGCTACATGTGGTCTTCCTCTAGTTGCCGCGAGCGGGGGCTACTCTTCGTTGCGGTGCACAGGCTTCTCATTGCAGTGGCTTCTCTTGTTGCGGAGCATGGGCTCTAGGCACGTGGGCTCAGTAGCTGTGGCTCTCGGGCTCTAGAACGCAGGCTCAGTAGTTGTGGCACACGGGCTTAGTTGCTCCGCGGCATGTAGGACCTTCCCCGACCAGGGCTCGAACCCATGTCCTGGCAGATTCTTAAATACTGCACCGCCGGGGAAGCCCACTTCCATTGTTTCTATTCAGAAGTCAGCAATAAGCCTTACTACACCTTTGGAAATAATGCTTCTCTCCCCAGCTGCCTGTTATCTTACTCTCTTATTAGTTATTTTTCATACTTTTAAGTGGAAATTTACAACATACACTAAATTAGAAATAATCATATTATGAACTCATGTACCCACTACCCAATTAAAATATTATCAGTGTCATTCCAAACTTGTTTTATTCTACCTCTTTCTTTTTATGCTGTAAATACCATATACCATATCATTTTAGCATAAATATTTTTGTATGCATCTCTAACAGGTAAGAACTTTCTTTAAAAGATAACTAAATACCATTGTGATGTCCATGCTTAAATTTCCCTTAATGTGTTTAAAAACTGTCTTGTCAGAGTTGATAGTTCAAATCTGTTTTCAATAAAGGTGTATACTTTGTATTGGATTAATGTACCTTTTTTTAGTCACAACTTTTTTTTTTTAGTCACAACTTTAAAGAGATATAATTCACATAACATAAAATTTATTTTTTAAATGTACAATTTAGTGGTTTGTAGTAAGTTTACAGAGCTGTGTAGTCATCATCACTTTAGAATTTTTTCTTCAAAAAAGGAATCCCATACACATCAGCAGTCATTTCCTACTGTGTCTTCTTCTAGCCCCTGGGCAAGTATTAATCTATTTTCTGTCTTTATGGATTTACATATTTTGGACATTTCATATAACTGGGCATATAATGTCATATAACTGGGCATATAATATCATACAGCATTTTCATATATAATATTTATATAACATGTGACCTTTTGTGTCTAGCTACTTTCACTTGGCATGTTTTCAAATATCATACATGTTGTATTATGTGTCAGTACTTTATTATTTTTGTGACTAAATAATATTCTATTGCACAGATATACACCATTTTGTTTATCCATTCATCAGTTGTTGAACACTTGGATTGTTTCCATTTTTCAGCTATTATAAATAATGTTGCTATGAATATTTGTGTACAAGTTTTTGTGTGGACATGTTTTCATTTTTCTTGGTATTTACCTAAGAGTAAAATTGCTGGGTCATAAGGTAACTCTATGTTTAACTTTTCGAGGAAATGTCACATTGTTTTCTAAAGTGGCACCACAATTTTACATTCCAACCAGCAAAGTATGAGGATTGATTTCTCCACATTCTCACCAAAACTTGTTATTGTCTGTCTTTTTTATTTGGCCATAATAGTATGTTCAAAGCAGTATCTCATTGCATTTTTGATATTTGCATTTCCCTAATGACCACTGATATTCAGCATCTTTTCATGTACTTTTTTTTTTTTTTTTTGGCCACTTTGGGTGACTTGCGGGATCTTAGTTCCCTGACCAGGGATTGAACCCAGGCCCTTGGCAATGGTTGCGTGGAGTCCTAACCACTGGACCACCAGGGAATTCCCTCATGTACCTTTCGACCATTTGTATATCTTTTTTGGAGAAATGTCTATTTGGATTCTTTGCCCATTTTATAATTTGTCTTTTTTTGTCTTTTTGTCTTTTTTTTTTTCTTAGTTGTGTTTCTTTTATATTCTAGTTACAAGTCGTTCGTCAGATATGTGTTTTCCAATATTTTCTCCCATTCTGTGGATTGTCTTCACTTACTTGATGGTGTACTTTGAAGCACAAATGTTTTTAATTTTGATGAAATCCAATTTATGTTTTTTTTGGCTTTTTTTTTTTTGCACTTGTGCTTTTGGAAAACATTGCCTAATCCAAGATGGCAAAGATTTACTCCAATGCTTCTATATTTTCTTCTAAGAATTTTAGTTTTAGCTATTACATTTAGATCTTTCACCATTTGCATATTTGCATACAATTTTTGTATATGTTATAGAGTAGGTGTCCAACTTCATTTTTTTGCATGTAGATATCAAATTGTCCCAATACTGTTTGTTGAAAATTCTACTGTTTCCCCATTGCATTGTGTTGGCAACCTTATCAAAACTCAATTGATCATAAATTTAATAATTTATTTCTGGACACTCAACTCTATTCCATGGATCTATGTCTATCTTTATGCCAGTACAACACTGCCCTGATTGCTGCAGCTTGTAGGAAATTTTGAAATCAGGAAGTGTGAATCCTCCAACTTTCTTCTTTTTTCCCCAAGATAGTTGGGCTATTCTGGGTCCCTTAAATTTCCATAAAAATTTTAAGCTCAGCTTGCCAGTATCTGCAAAATGTCCAGCTGAAATTTTGATAGTGATTACGTTAAATGTCTAGATCAGTTTGGAGACTACTGCCATTTTAATGATATTAAGCCAAATCCATGTACGTGGGCTATATTTCCATTTATTTAAGTCTTCTTTCATTACTTTTATCAATGTCTTATAGTTAGCTATTTACAAAACTTACATTTCTTTTGTTAAATTTATTCCTAAGCATTTCATTCTGTTTTGATGCTATTGCAAAAAGAATGTTGTCTTAATTTCAGTTTTGGATTGTTCATTGCTAGTGAATAGAAATAAAACTGATTTTTGTACATTGATCTTGTATCCTGCCACCCTGCTGAACTAATTTATTCTAATATTTTTGTGGATTTTCCATATACAAGGTCATGTCATCTGCAAATATAGTTTTATTGATACTTTTTCCTTTTCAACCTGGATAAATTTTACTTCTCTTTCTTGCCTAGCTGGCCTGGCTAGAATCTTCAGTACAAGATTGAATAGGAGTAATAAGAGCTGACATCCTTGTCTAGTACTTCATCTCAGGTGGAAAGCATTCAGTCTCTTACCATTAAGTATGATATTAGCTATGGGGTGTTTTAGACAGTCTACCAGGTTGAGGAGATTCCCCGCTAAATTAGCCTGCTTAGGCTGCCATAACAAAATACTATAGACTTGGTGGTTTAAACATTAGGCATTTAGGGACTTCCCTGGCGGTCCAGTGGTTAAGACTGTGTGCCTCTGATGTAGGGGGCCCGGGTTAGATCCCTGGTCAGGGAACTAGATCCTGCATGCATTCTGCAACTAAGAGTCCACATGCCATAACTAAGAAGTCTGCATGCCACAACTAAAAGATCTTGTATGCTGCAACAAAGTTCTTGTGTGCCCCAACTAAGATGTGGTGCAGCCAAAATAAATAAATAAATATTAAAAATATAAACAATAGGCATTTATTTTCTCATATTTCTGGAGGCTAGAAACCTAAGATCAAGGTGCCAGCAGGATTGGGTTCTGGTGAGGCCTCTTTTCCTGGCTTGCAGGTGACCTCCTTCTTGCTGTGTCCTGACATGGCCATTTCTGTGTGTGTGTGTGTGTGTGTGTGTGTGTGTGTGTGTGTGTGTGTATGTGCATTTAGAGGGAGGGAGAGATTGATCTCTGGTGTCTCTTCCTTTTCTTATAAAGACATTAGATTAGGGTACTACCCTATGACTTCATTTAACATTAGTTATCTCCTTAAAGGTCCTATTTCCAAATACAGTCACATTGGGTGTTAGGGCTTCAACATGAAAACTTTTTGGTGGGGGGAGGGGACACAATTTAGTCCATAACACCTGCTATTCCTAGTTTGTTTAATTTTTTTAATCATGAAAGTGTATTGGATTTTGTCAAGTGCTTTTTCTGGTGCATTGAGGTTATTATCTAGTTTTTGTTCTTTTGTATGTTAATATGGTGCGTTACATTGGAGTTGATTTTTAGCTGTTAAACCAACCTTACATTCCTGGGATAAATCTCACTTAGTCATCATGTATAATCCTTTTTACATGTTACTGGGTTCTGTTTCCTAGGGTTTTGATTTTTTTTTTCTTTTCTTTTTGAATGAATGTGTGTGGGGAATTCCCTGGCATTCCAGTGGTTAGGACTCCATGCTCTCACTGCTGAGGGCCCAGATTCAATCCCTGGTCAGGAAACTAAGATCCCACAAGCTGCATGGTGTGGCCAAAAAATGAACAAACAAACAAAACAAACAAAAAACCCCATAAAATAAAGAATGTGTGTGTATATATTTATAAGAATTATTGGTCTGTAGTTTTCTTGTTATATCTTTGTCAGGTTTTGATATCAGGGTAATATTGGCCTCATAGAATGAGTTAGAACGTGTTCCCTTCTCTTTTGTTTTCTGGAAGATTTTGTGAAGGATTAGTGTTAATTCTTTAAATGTTTGGTAAAATTCACCAGTGAAGCCTATAATTCTAGGGTTTTCTTCATGGAAAGTTGTTTTTTGTTTGTTTGTTTGTTTGCGGTACGCGGGCCTCTCACTGCCGTGGCCTCTCCCGTTGCGGAGCACAGGCTCCGGACGCGCAGGCTCAGCGGCCATGGCGCACGGGGCCCAGCCACTCCGCGGCACGTGGGATCCTCCCGGACCGGAGCACGAACCTGCGTCCCCTGCATCGACAGGCGGACTCTCAACCACTGCGCCACCAGGGAAGCCCTGTTTTTTTAAATTATTAATTCAATGGCTTTACTTGTTCAGTTTTTCTATTTCTTCTTGAGGTAGTTTCAGTAGTTTTTGTCTTTCTAGGAATTTGCCTATTTCAACTAGGTTATGTAATTTGTTCATTGTATTCCCTCATTGGGAAGTTACAATGTCACAAAGCTTAATGTTCTGAGATTCAGTCATTAAAAAAAAAAGCTCCTTGGACTGTTGCAAAACTTTATTTCCAATGTTATGAAAAAGTTGATTTTGACAGTTTTTTGCCATTGTTCTCATTCCTTTTATGGAGTAGTGAAATTTTGGATGTCCTCACTCTGCTATTCTGGCACTTATTCTGATTAATTCATCTATTATATACCCATTCCTCACTCTCTTGAGGTTTTTTTTTTTTGTGCTAAAAATGAATTTAATAAAGACTATTTTAGTACCTTAGCCTCTCCAGGAGAGTTGGAAAGCCACACTTGGGAACTCTCATCCAGGAACCATTTCCAAAATCACACCACAAAGCTGGCTCCATAAAGCCACCGTGTTTCTACTGCTGCTGCTCCTGCTATCCACAGATCCTGCTGCTTTCAACACTGACATCATCAATGCTAGATACTGGATGCTGCCGCTAGAACATCACTGCTCCTTTGGAAAAGTAGCTACCACCATGGCTGCCACCTGCCCTAGCATTGATTCCACTAAATCAATTTGATTCACTAGTGTTTGTCTCAAAGTCTAATGTAGGAGAATTCTGACTGATAGAGCTGTGGTCATATATCTGTGCTCTGGCTGTAAGAAAGGCTGGGTAAGTTGATTTTTTAAATATTATGTTGGGTGGTACTCTTTGCTTCTTACCAAGACTCGTATGATGGGAATTCCCCAAACATGGGATGGTAGTCTCCATTTTCCATAAAATACTAGCTATGTCATAATTAAAGAAAGAATAGTGATTTGCACTTTAAATGCTTGCTTACCATAATACATGTTGCTTACCATAAGTCTTTTCATCTTAAACCACCTCCACTCCCCACTTATTTCATGTCACCTATTTTTTGAAGAAGTGGGACATTCTAATAGTTGAATTTTCCACATTCTAGATTTGGATTGTTGCATCCTCATGGTAGTTTAACATATGCCTCTATTTCTTGTATTTCCTGCTTACTTGTGGTTGGATATCTAGATTTAGCTCCTTTTAAGATTTTGTCTTTGTGGTTGAATATTTAGGTTTCACCATGATGTATCTTTGTAAAGATTTCTCTGTATTTTTCCTACTTGCAGTTTGTTGGTATACTGAATCTGTAGATTGTCTTCCATTGCTTCTGAAAAAATTTCAGCCATTATCTCTTCAAATATTGTCTCTTATTCTGCCTCTTCTTCTAAACCTCCAATTAAATATGTTATATCTACCCACTGTATCCTATATGTCACTGGTTCTCTATGGCAATTTTCATGTTTTTATCTTTTCATGCTACATTTTGGATAGTTTCTTCTCATTTTTTCCTTCAGTTCTGCAATTCTTAAGTTGTGTCCAATCTGTTGTGAGACCCACCTATCTTTTGTTTTTAATTTCATTTATTGTATTGTATTGTTTTATTTGTTTATTTGTTTAAGTTCTGTTTGATTCTTTATCAGATCTGCTATGTTGCTTTTATAGTTTCCTCTTCCCTGGAGATATTTTCAAGCTTATATATTATTTCAACATAATAAGCATGGGGACTTCCCTGGTGGCACAGTGGCCAATGCAGGGGACACGGGTTCGATCCCTGGTCTGGGAAGATCCCACATGCTATGGAGTAACTAAGCTGAGAGCTACAGCTACTGAAGTCCTCGTGCCTAAAGCCCGTGCTCCACAACAAGAGAAGCCACTGCAATGAGAAGCCTGCACACTGCAACGAAGAGTAGCCCCAGCTCGCAGCAACTAGAGAAAGCCTGTGCGCAGCAACAAAGACCCAAGGCAGCCAAAAAAAACCCCAAAAAACATAATAAGCATGGAGGCCTGATATCTCCTGGAACTGTTCATCGTGTGTGTTGATTCTCACTTGTGCTGGCTTTAATTTATTTATGTGCTGGTCATCATGTTTTAAAAAATATCTGTAGAAACAATCAGAAACCTAAGATGAAATAATGATTTTCATCTGATTCTTCCAGGCACTTGAGGCCCTTTACCTTTCTAGGACTATCTTAATCTAAATTCTGAGATTGAAGTTGCCTTAACCGCCCAGGTGAGGAATCTGGGTTATCTCTTGCTTTGAGAGTGTAGCCCTTTGGAAGACCTTAGTTTAATGGAGTAATGAGGTATGAGAGTCTCCGCCTGTGGTTGGACCTACGTTTTTGGCTTCTGTGCCCTTTGTCCAGTAAGGCCATTAAACCCAGCTAGGTTTGCTTCTCCAGGTTTTGACCTTCTCTTAGATTTTAGCCAGGTAAATTTCTCATTATCTTTTAAACTCTTTCAGTTCTTTTAAGAAGATTTAAAAAAATATTTCATCCTGCTTAATTTTCTTCAGAAGGATTGGTTTGAATTATTTAGGCCGTAGTTGCTGAATGCAGAGGCAAGTAAATATTTTTTGAAAAATTATACAGGAATACCTCATTTTATTGCACTTCACTTTACTGTGCTTCCAAGATGTTACTTTTCTTACAAATTGAAAGTCTGTGGCAACCCTGCATTGAGCAAGTCTATTGGCACCATTTTTCCAATAGCATTTGCTCACTTAATGTCTCTGCAACACATTTTGGTAATTCTCAAAATATATCAAACTTTTAAGTTATTATTATATTTGTTATGGTGATCTGTAATCAGTGATCTTTGATTTACTACTGTAATTGTTTTGGGGCACCGTGAACCATGCCCATTTAAGAAGGCAAACTTAATCAATAAATGTGTGTGTTCTGACTGCTCCCCTGTCTCTCTCCCTCTCCTCAGGCCTTTCTACTCCTTGAGACACAACAATATGGAAATTAGGCTAATTAATAACTCTACAATTGTCTCTCAGTTTTCAGGTGAAAGAGTCACATATGTCTCACTTTAAATCAAAAGCTAAAAATGATTAAGCTTAGTGAGGAAGGCATGTCCAAAGCTGAGATAGGCTGAAATCTGGGCCTCTTTCACCAGATAGTTAGCCAAGTTGTGAATGCAACAGAAAAGTTCTTGAAGGAAATTAAAAGTGCTCCTCCAGTGAACATATGAATGATAAAGTGAAACAGCCTTATTGCTGATATGGAGAAAGTTTTAGTGGTCTGGATAGAAGATCAAACCAGCCACAACATTCTCTCAAGCCAAAGCCTAATCCAGAGCAAGGCCCTAACTTCCTTCAATTCTATGAAGGCTGAGGGAGGTGAGGAAGCCACAGCAGAAAAGTTTGAAGCTAGCAGAGGCTGGTTCTTGAGGTTTAAGAAAAGAAGCCCTCTCCAAAACATAAAAGTGCAAGGTGAAGCAGCAAGTGCTGATGTAGAAGCTGCAGCAAGTTATCCAGAAGATCTAGCTAAGGTAATTAATGAAGGTGGCTACAGTAAACAAGAGATTTTCAGTGTGGATGAAACAGCCTTCTATTGGAAGATGCCATCTAGGCTTTCATAACTAGAGAGAAGTTAATGCCTGGGTTCAAAGCTACAAAGGACAGGCTGACCCTCTTGTTAGGGGCTAATGCAGCTGGTGACTTGAAGTTGAAGCCAATGCTCATTTACCATTCCAAAAATTCTGGGGCCCTTAAAAATTATGCTAAATCTACTCCACTTGTGCTCTATAAGTGGCACAAAGCCTGGATGACAGCACATCTGTTTACAGCATGGTTTGCCGAATATTTTAAGCCCACTTTGAGAACTGCTCCTCAGAAAAAAAGATTCCTTTCAAAATATTACTGCTCATTGAAAATGCGCCTGGCCACCCAAGAGCTCTGATGGAGATACACAATGAGTTTTCTTTTATTTTCATGCCTGCTAACACAATGCCCATTCTGCAGCCCATGGATCAAGGAATAATTTTGACTGTCAAGTCTTATCAAAGAAATACATTTCGTAAGGCTATAGCTGCCATACATTGTGATTCCTTTGATGGATCCGGGAAAAGTCAATTGAAAACATTCTGGAAAGGATCCACCATTCTAGATGCCATTAGGAACGTTTGTGATTTGTGAGAAGAGGTCAAAATATCAAATACCAGTTTGGAAGAAGTTGATTCCAACTCTCATGGATGACTCTGAGGGGTTCAAGACTTCAGTTGGGAGATGTGGTGGAAATGGCAAGAGATTTAGAATTAGAAGTGAAGTCTGTTATTTGTTTCTATGTGTCTGAATTGCTGCAATCTCATGATAAAACTTTAACGGATGAGGAATTGCTTCTTATGGATGAGCAAAGTGGTTTCTTGAGATGGAACCTACTCCTGTTGAAGATTCTATGAAGATTGCCAAAATGACAACAAAGAATTTATTTTTAAAATTTTATTACTATTTTTAGTTGGAGTATAGTTGCTTTACAATGTTGTGTTAGTTTCTGCTGTACAACGAAGTGAATCAGCTATATGTATACATACATCCCCTCCCTCTTGGACCTCCCTCCCACCCCCACCCCCATCCCATCCATCTAAGTCATCATAGAGCACTGAGCTGAGCTCCCTGTGCTATACAGCAGGTTCCCACTAGCTAGCTATTTTAACATGACAGTGTATAAATGTTAATCCTAATCTTCCAGTTAGTTCCACCCTTCCCTTCCCCCACTGTATCCACATGTCTTTTCTCTAGGTCTGTGTCTCTATTCCTGCCCTGCAAATAGGTTCATCTGTACCATTTTTCTAGATTCCACATATATGCATTAATATACGGTATTTGTTTTTCTCTTTCTGACTTACTTCATTCTGTATGACAGACTCTAGGTCCATCCACATCTCTACAAATGACCCAATTTTGTTCCTTTTTAGGGCTGAGCAATATTCCATTGAATATATGTACCACATCTTCTTTATCCATTCATCTGTAGATGGACATTTAGGTTGTTTCCATGTCCTGACTATTGTAAATAGTGCTGCAGTGAACATTGGGGTGCATGTGTCTTTTAAAATTATGGTTTTCTCAGGGTATATACCCAGTAGTGGGACTGCTGGGTCATATGGTAGTTCTATTTTTAGTTTTTGAAGGAACCTCCATACTGTTCTCCATAGTGGCTGTACCAATTCACATTCTCACCAACAGTGCAAGAGGGTTCCCTTTTCTCCATACCCTCTCCAGCATTTATAGTTTGTAGATTTTTTTGTTGATGGCCATTCTGACTGGTGTGAGGTGATACTTCAGTGTAGTCTTGATTTGCATTTCTCTAGTAATTAGTGATGTTGAGCATCTTTTCATATTACTTGTGATTGGTCTGTTTATATTTTCTAATTCTTCCTCATTCAGTCTTGGAAAGTTGTATCTTTCTAAGAATCTGTCCATTTCTTCCAGGTTGTCTATTTTATTGGCATATAATTGCTTGTAGTATTCTCTTATGATCCTTTATATTGCTGCAATGTCAATTGTAATTTCTCCTTTTTCATTTATAATTTTGATTTGAATCCTCTCCCTTTTTTCTTGATGAGTCTGGCTAAAGGTTTATCAATTTTGTTTATCTTCTCAAAGAACAAACTTTTAGTTTTATTGATCTTTGCTATTGTTTTCTTCATTTCTATTTCATTTATTTCTGCTCTCCTCTTTATGATTTCTTTCCTTCTACTAACTTTTGTTTTTTGTTCTTCTTTCTCTAGTTGCTTTAGGTGTAAGGTTAAATTGTTCATTTGAGATTTTTCTTGTTTCTTGAGGGGAGATGGAATTGCTATAAACTTCCCTCTTAGAACTGCTTTTGCTACATCCCATTAGGTTTTGGGTTGTCATGTTTTCGTTGTTATTTGTTCCTATGTATTTTTTAAATTTCCTCTTTGATTTCTTCAGTGATCTCTTGGTTATTTAGTAGCATATTGTTTAGCCTCCATGTGTTTTTGTATTTTTCCTGTAATTGATTCCTAATCTCATAGCATTGTGGTTGGAAAATATGCTGGACACAATTTCAGTTTTCTTAAATTTTCCAAGGCTTGATTTGTGACCCAAGACGTGATTTATCCTGGAGAATGTTCTGTGTGCACTTGAGAAGAAAATGTATTCTGCTGCTTTTGGGCAGAATGTCTTATGAATATCAATTAAATCTATCTGGTTTATTGTGTCATTTAGAGCTTGTGTTTCTTTATTTTATGTCTGGATGGTCTGTCCATTGGTGTAAGTGGGGTGTTAAAGTCCCCCCACTATTATTATGTTACTGTCGATTTCCCCTTTTATGGCTGTTAGCATTTGCTTAATGTATTGAGGTGCTCCTATGTTGGGTGCATAAATATTTATAATTGTTGTATCTTCTTCTTGGATTGATCCCTTGATCATTATGTAGTGTCCTTCCTTATCTCTTATAACAGTATTTTTATTTTTTTTATTTTTTTAATTAATTTTTTTTGCAGTACACGGGCCTCTCCCGTTGCGGAGCACAGGCTCTGGACGTGCAGTCTCAGTGGCCATGGCTCATGGGCCCAGCTGCTCCACGGCATGTGGGATCTTCCCGGACCGGGGCATGAACCCGTGTCCCCTGCATCGGCAGGCAGACTCTCAACTGCTGCGCCACCAGGGAAGCCCAACAATCTTTATTTTAAAGTTTATTTTAGCTGATATGAGTATTGCTACTCCAGCTTTCTTTTGATTTCCATTTGCATGGTATATCTTTTCCCATCCACTCACTTTCAGTCTGTATATGTCCCTAGGTCTGAAATGGGTCTCTTGTAGACAGCACATATATGTGTCTTGCTTTTGTATCCATTTATCCAGTCTTTTGGTTGGAGCATTTAATCTATTTACATTCAAGGTAATTATCAATATGTATGTTCCTATTACCATTTTCTCAATTGTTTTGGGTTTGTTTTTGTGGGTCTTTTTCCTCTCTTGTGCTTCCCGCCTAGAGAAGTTCCTTTAGCATTTGCTGTAAAGCTGGTTTGGTGGAGCTGAATTCTTAGCTTTTGCCTGTCAGTAAAGCTTTTGATTTCTCCATTGAATCTGAATGAGATCCCTGCTGGGTACAGTAATCTTGGTTGTAGGTTCTTCCCTTTCATCACTTTAAATATACCATGCTACTCCCTTCTGGCCTGCAGAGTTTCTGCTGAAAAATCAGCTGTTAACCTTATGGGGATTCTTTTGTATGTTATTTGTTGCTTTTCCCTTGCTGCTTTTAACATTTTTTCTTTGAATTTAATTTTTGTTAGTTTGATTAACGTGTGTCTTGGTGTGTTTCTCCTTGGGTTTATCCTGCCTGGGACTCTCTGCGCTTCCTGGACTTGGGTGGCTATTTTCTTTCCCATGTTAGGGAAGTTCTCAACTATAATCTCTTCAACTATTTTCTCAGACCTTTTCTCTTTCTCTTCTTCTTCTGGGACCCCTATATTTCGAATGTTGGTGTGTTTAATGTTGTCCCAGAAATCTCAGAGCCTGTCCTGTCAGTTCTTTTCATTCTGTCTTCTTTATTCGGCTCCTCAGCAGTTATTCCCACCATTCTGTCTTCCAGCTCACTTACCTGTTCTTCTGCCTCAGTTATTCTGCTATTGATTCCTTCTAGTGTATTCTTCATTTCAGTTATTGTTTTGTTCATCACTGTTTGTTTGTTCTTTAGTTCTTCTAGGTCTTTGTTAAACATTTCTTGTATTTTCTCAATCCTTGCCTCCATTCTATTTCCGAGATTTTGGATCATCTTTACTATCATTACTCTGAATTCTTTTTTAGGTAGGTTTCCTATTTCCTCCTCATTTATTTGGTCTTGCAAGTTTTTACCTTGCTCTTCCGTCTGTAACGTATTTTTTTGTCATCTCATTTGTTTTGATGGGTGGGGCTGTGTTCCTGTCTTACTGGCTGTTTTGCCTGAGGCATCCAGTACTGGAGTTTACAGGCACTTGGGTACAGCTGGGTCTTGGTGCTGAGATGAGGACCTTGGGAGACCTCACTCCATTTGATATTCCCTGGGGTCTGAGGTTCTGTTAGTCCAGTGGTTTGGACTCAGTGCTCCCACCACAGGAGCTCAGGCCTGACCCCCAGCCTAGGAACCAACGTCCTGAAAGCCATGCGGTGTGGAAAAAAAAAAAAAAAGAAAAAGAGAGCAGAATAACAAAGAATAAAAAATAAAACTAGAAAAATAAAAAATATATTAGATAAAAATACGAATGAAATGACAAGGCAAAACAGAACCACTACAGAAAAAAAAAAAAAAAGGCCAGAAGAAGCCTTGGGGGTGGGGCCTAGGCTCAGGACCCTCATGGCCAGAAAAGGCCTTGTGGGGTTGGGGTCGTGGCTTAGGCTCAGCCTAGACAGTGGGGGCCCCGGAGAGCGGAGGTAGAGGCCTGGGACCCCAGCAGGCTTGCCGGACCCGAGCAGTCAGGGGAGATGCTAGCTGCGTTCCCCTCTGATCCCCCAATCCCCCAGAGGCCTCTCTCTGTCCCCACTGATCCCTGCACCATGGGTGGGCTCCCCCTCTGGTCATGGAACCCCTCCCCTTCCCCAGCCACCCCTCACGGGTGCCAGTCCCCTGCTCCCTCCACTTTCTCTCCCCACTCCTTCCCTGCCACGTCCTACCTGGTTGTGTGGGTACTTTTCCTGTCCCTTTAGGTGTCCGACGTCCCCCACCAGAGCCTGGGAGTTGCCCTAGTTGTGTCAAGAATTTAGAATATTACATAAACGTAGTTGGTAAAGCAGTTGCAGAGTTTGAGAGGGTTGACTCCAATTCTGAAAGAAGTTCTACTGAGCAGGGTAAAGTGCCATCAAACAGCCTTGCATGCTACAGAGAAATCCTTCATGAAAGACAGACCTCCTTGCTGTCTTATTCAAGAGACTGCCTCAGCCACCCACCTTCAGCAACCACCACCCTGATCAGTCAGCAGCATCAACATCCGGGTAAGACCCCCACTGGCAAAAAGATTATGACTCACTAAAGGCTCAGATGATGGTTAGCATTATTTAGCAATAAAGTATTTTTAAATTAAGGTGTATACATTGTTTTTTTAGACATAACACTATTGCACACTTAATAGACTACAGTATAGTGTAAGCATAACCTATATGTACCGGGAAACAAAAACAATTTGTGTGACTCACCTTATTGCTTTATTGCGATGGTCTGGAACTTTACCTGCAATATTTTTAAAGTATGCCTGTATGCCTTTTATCTTATTAAGTACATATGTACACCTGAATACTCTTACACTATATGTAGGACTGCACTAATGCATGGAAATGTAAATATGTAATGCAAATTTAAAAAACAGGGCATGATCTTAGCAGTGATTTATCGAGTAATTCTGAAAACCTTTGACATCTTCATGTAATGTTTTTCCTTTCTTATGCAATAAATGCAGTTAATAAACTGTGACCGTTTTTCTTAATCAAGTTATACTAAGAGTCTGCATACCTTTCCCAGGAGAATTGTCAAGAGAACAGTAGTTAATGCCTGTATATTTCCTGGTTAAGAGTGTCTGCTTGATTTTTTCTATTAAAGGCAGAGAGAGAAATTTGCTCCTTGGTCTTTAATGAAGAGAAGAATGATTTTATTTCACCAAGTGGCAAATATTTAACACCAGTAGAATTTTAAAAGATTCAGGTTAAAGAAAATACAAAACCAAAACCCTACAATGGTAGTACCATGAATCTTGGCTATGGGTTGGTGAAAAATCCCTGTACCTGCCACCAACACCAAGACCCTTCTCTCCTGGGGTCTGGGATATGTGGGAAAAACAAACATAAACAAAAAAACCAAACTCCACAATCAGTGAATTGGTAATGGAATGTTATGTCTGAATTTGTTATTGTCTTGGATGGAGAATCAAGGGAAAATAAAAACCCTTTTGCCACGTCTATATCTTGGTGTTCTAAAGCATCATGTTAATAGCAATTAAAATAACTTTAATTAAATGAAAAAGGGAAGAGAACTTCCTGGCGGTCCCGTAGTTAGGACTCCTCGCTTTCACTGCAGAGGGCCCTGGTTCAATCCCTGGTGGTTGGGGAATTAAGATCCCACAAGCTGGGCGAGTGGTGACGATAGGTCAAAGTGGAGATATTCTTAGTTATGACAGGCTCCAAGTCCTATTTTTACATGGATTGTAACTAAAGAATAAATACATGAAAAAATAGACATATTTTAAATGAGATCAAAGGTGTAATTTGGGGGTCTCTTTATTTCTGAAGTCATTCAAATGCATAATTAAAAAATTATAATTATATCCATAAAAATATTTTAAAAATCATTTTTCCAGATTATGAAAGTAACACACACTCAAAAATGCCTTTTGTTTTTCCTTATCTCCAAATGATGTGCTAGGTATAGTTCTAAACTCCTAGGAAGAAGTAATAAAAATTCTTGGACTTTTTTTCTGTATTTTAAGTCTGATAGAAATCACACATTAAAAAAAATCTGTACAAGGTAATGAAAATATTGTTTCTTAGATTTTAACTGGCATTATTAAGTTGATGGTACAATGCTGATTATCACTGTAGATGTTCTGATTGACAGCTATATGCCTTTGATTAATAGAAATGTCACTACATAATGAGAGCAATATGTGACATGTACAGCCATTCAAAACATACAGTTTATGGGGAGAAAATACCTAAAGTGTTTCTTGGTAATGAAAAATACTGGAAGTACCCTAAAATATTTTAGTCCTCACTGTCACACCCTCCCTTCACCCTTCTGCCTTTATGGTGGTCTAAAGAACTTTTATGTCCCATACGTCTCATGGTTCAAGGGTAACCAAAGTAATCACTCAATTCCATAGGACAGGGACTTCCCTGGTGGTCCAGTGGCTGAGACTCCACGCTCCCAATGCAGGTGGCCCGGGTTCCATCCCTGGTCAGGGAACTAGATCTCACATGCCGCAACTAAAAGATCCTGCAAGCCGCAACTAAAACAAAGAAACCCGTATGCTGCAACGAAGATCCCACATGCTGCAACTAAGACCCGGCACAGCCAAATAAATAAAATAAATATCATAGAAAAGCTCTCTCATGAGAATGAGTAGTTGCTTCAGATTATCTAGGCTCCAGTTTCATCAGAGAAACAAGAATGAATCAATTGTTTTTTGTTTTTTTAAAATACTTATTTGGTTGCACTGGGTCTTAGCTGTGGCAGGTGGGCTCCTCAGTTGCGGCAGGCATGTGGGATCCAGTTCCCTGACCAGGGACTGAACCCGGGCCCCCTGCATTGGGAACTCGGTCTTAACCACTGCACCATTAGGGAAGTCCCAAGAATGAATGAATTATAATCAAACGCTACTTTCCTACAAAAGACTTCAGCACTCAGACTGCTGACCAATCTTAATGCTTAGAGATCCCTCCCAGAAGTGGCTAACACTGAATCTAGTCCTCAGAGATGCTTGATAGACTCCAAAATGTAATGAGTTACTTTCAATTAGCTAACTTCCTCAATTTGAAAAATCAGGGGATTAATTATGGTTTTCCATAAGTCCTTTTATGGGGTTGGCCCTTCCTGTCTCATCAATAAAACAATCACCCTGTATTTGTTCACCAGCCAGCACACAAACTTCTGAGAACATTTGAAAGAAACTCCCTTTGGGTAACCGCATCAATGATAGCAAATTCAATAAAATTTGGAAATTCCCTGACAGTCCAGTGGTTAAGACTTGGTGCTTCTTACTGCTGTGGGGTGGGCCCGGTTTGATTCTTGGTGGGGGAACTAAGATCCTGCAAACTGCATGGTGTGGCCTAAATGAATGAATTCTAGTCAATCTGTCACCGTAAGAGCCAACTTTGAGTCTTTTAAAACTAGATAGCTTTCAAAGTAGTTTATCATTTCCTTGAGACATTTATATATAGCCATGGTTTTTTTTTGTCTTAAGAAAACGCATTTTAGTCAGATTCTCAAAAGGTGATAAGCATTGGAACAGTATGAGAAAACCTGTCTGCAGTACAGTGCTTCTCACATATTTATAACACATGCTAGCCTTTGATAAACCAAACTCTTAAGCATTGTTACTTGAAATTTTTAGATTTTAAGTAACAAATCAGAGACTGTTGAATATCCCTTTCCCAATCACACTGAGATCATGATATACCTCCTCAAATGGGGGTACTCCTCTTGAATGAGTAGACCAAATAAGGTCAGGAATTAAACTGCCACTTAAAGCAACAATCTTTAGGATGTTCAGCATTACCCTCTAATCCATAGAATACCACTGTATTCTTTCCTACAGTTTATAAAACACAGTGGTTAAGTCAAAGTTTCCACTTTTTTCTATTCAACCAAAACTCACTGAAATCCCACATCTGACTATTTCAAGACAAATATAAAACCTCAACCAATCCTAAAGGAACAGCCCACATTTTTATGGCAATACACTTTTGAATGACTTTACATGAAAACAAAGTTGTATTGCTTTTGCTCAGAAAGTTGAGACCACAGTAGGTGGCAATTCTATTAAGTTGGAAAGTTTGAGAGAGATTTTTACAGAATGACATTTTCTGACTTCGCTTAACACTAGGAGCAATTCAAATGGCAGAAACGCGCACACACACACACATCTGTAACTAAAAACTGCAGTTTATATAAAATTACATTTAAAAGTGCAATTATAATTGCAGTGTCCTTGAATCACCTTTTTCATCAGTGAAACATAGTATCCTGTGGTGGACATCCTATCAGATACTTGCAACCTATAGCAATTAATTTCTCAGGTTTCTTTGTATTGAAATTTATAAGATTAGCAAAGGGTCCAGTTACTGTCACCATTATGAAAAAGATGCATGGAAGAGAATGAAATAAATGCTCTGCTCATCCATGTTAGTATCCCAATGACAGTTTAACTCTTAATCCCTAATCTTGTAAATGTAGCCATCAGACTACAGAATACTAACGTGTTAATCAACAAAACTGCTAATTAGGCTTCTTTCAGGGTAAGTAGCAACACATAGAACTTGCTCAAAACAACTCAGGAAGCATATTTAAGAATATACAGGTTAATTATGTTTGTCATAGGTACTTCAGTTTTTCTAAAAGACCTCAATAATCTCTAGATGTATTTCTTCAAAGTCATATATATCAAGACTTGACTGAAGAGTTTGGATTTTGTTTGAAAAGCCTTTATTCATTTTTGATCAGGGAAAGGACAATCTCAATGTCAACTTGTCACCTAATCATAAATTTGAACTTACAGGATTCACTGCCCTAAAGACACTGCACCTACTGACTTTGACAACATAACTTAAAATGAAAATCTCCTTTCTGTTCCCTAAGGTTGCATGTTGAACGAATCAAACAATCCCTTGCAACAGCCAACATTGGTACTTGGCCTAGGTGTAAGGTCAAATAGCAAAAACAGGAGCAAAAGGCCAAAAGCATTATAACTTGATAGCCCAGCAAGTACAAACATCATCGGAACAAAGAAAGTTGCAGGCACCAAATAAAACAAGGCAGGTTCATTAGCATAAAAAAATTTACACTTGGTTGAAGGTGAGGTCAACTATTCCACATATGAACATGTATGCCAATCCTAATGGCTAACATGGAACCACAGAAACAAAAACAAAAACCTTAAATTCAATAACTACACTGAATGTAAAATTCAAAACTTGAGTTTACCCAGGACATCCTCCAAAATCTACAGCTAAAACTTTTTTTTTAATGCACCAGAAGATCTGTTGTAATGACATGACTTGGTCACACTTAGATTTGCATTTACATAAGATTTAAGGGATGCCTTTCCCCACTATTCCTTTTACGTTTGAATATGGATATGCTTAACTATTCAGCTCATGCACTAACTGCGCTAAAAATGATGAAACTTACTACCATGATTTTTTCTAAGAACTCACACCACGTAACAGTTAACACCCAATACAGCTTCCTAAAAATGCCCCAACAGAAAACATTTTGTTCAGTTTGGTGCTTGCTGTGACATAATACCAACAGAATAGTATACAATTAATTTAGTTACTCATCCACTACGTCATATATTTTAATCTAACTTTTGTTCAAATTTTAGTAACTTCATACCTATTTGCCAAAATCCTTGTGTTAAATGTAACTACATCTGATATTCTTAAACTGTGGCTCCTATAACACAGTTCAAGTGTTTTTTCCCCTGGGTATATTTAGACAGTTTAATCAAGAAAACAAAGTTATGGTATTATGATTAGCCAAAGCTCTTTCTAGCAGACCACTGAATACAGCAAGTCGTAACAAATGCCTTTCCAGAGACAAGAGCAAAGCAAAATATTTTCTATTCATAAAAGGAGCTACCAGCATGCTTTGTGCCATTAAAAAGTTACTTTTCAAAATATAACCAGAAGACTTATGGTCTACTAGAAAGCTTCCACTCATCACAACACTATAACTACGCCACAGACACTTTCATGACAAAGTCTCCAGATATACAAAGAGAAAACAACATTACTTAAAGGTAATGTGGAAGCCTCAGTTAACAGGGAAATGAAGCCTTAGAACACAGAATACATCTAACAAAAAGAGAACAGAGTAGACACTGTAGCTGGCTATTTGTAAAGGACCACAGTTTCTCCCTATGGATCAACACTCCCTACAAAATAAACTGTGCCTTAATTATTGCTTATTTAAAATTACACTTTTACAGGGCTATTTAGTACCTGACGCAGAAAAACAATCACATAAGGAAGCATTTATTTGAGGTTTAACATGAAATCATACAAATAAAATTTGTATAAACACAAATCCACGTCGAGTCATAACACAGATAGCAAAAGACAAAGTAAAAACAAAAACTAATTGGCGGCTATATACAGTTGGACACAGTTGTGTCTTGTACACTAGAAAGTCTTTTACAAAATAATCATCTTAGATCAACAGAAGACCAATCTTCAATGTCGTCCTGCAAGATGGGTTACTTTAGCAATCTCTTCCTAAAAACAAAAACAAAATGGCAATTAGATTTGTGCAACTCTGACAAGCTTTCAAAGGTCCACTTTCATGAATTGTTTTAAGTTCTCACTTTATTCTTTTCTTCAATAATTAAAGATCACATGCAAATTCATTGACAAAACGCAGTTCGGGTAATTAATAAATTCACCCTGAAATTCCCAAATGATATTAAAGTAAAATTTACTTAGAAAATCTGGGAATGCAGTCTTCCCATATTCACAGGTTGAACTGTGCTAGGTTCAAGGTCTACTAGAAACATCTCTAGTAAGCCACGTACAATGCTATTACAAACATGAATTTCTAATAGGCTTGTATTGCAAGAAAACAAATTTCTGTGTGCATATGATCTTTAATTTATATCCCAGATTTTAAAGTTCTTGTTTTGGTTTGTAGATTTCACTATTAGCTATAAAAAGAAAAAGCAAGCATTAAATCTTAAATGAACACTTAAAATGAGGCTCCACAATTGAAATACAACACTAAACAGAAGACCAAAATGATTAAGCTGTAAAAAGGCATTTATGTACTTTAACTCCTGTAAAAAACCATTTAAGTTAAGTTTAGACACTTAATCTTCAAAAAGATTAAAAAAGAAGCCAAAGTCTGAAGTTTTCCACTTTAATCTTTACGCTGGTACATGAAGTTGGAAGAGACCATACCACAGGACAGCGTTTTCTGGTGTATGCCTTGCGCTCTGCCCGCAACGTGCGACCCCCAGAGATAGACGTGGTCAGGGTGACACACGGCCTGCAATGAAGTTCCCGCTGGCGGGTACAAACAAGGTATAATGTCAGAGTTAGAAGACAACATTCCTGTTTTCCTTAAGTTGTACCCATTTCAGTACTTTACCTGTTAATAGTTCTAAAAAAGTTTAATTATTCCTCTAGAACACCTGGTACACAAAGCAAACAGAAAAACTCTTAAGTTTTTCTGTAATACTAAAGAAAGTGAGATAAAACTTTAAAGTTAAAGATCTATAGACACTTTAGGCAAAACAGGTTCATAAAGCAAGTAAAAAATTAACAATTTAGTAAAAACAGGCTACGTGATATTTTGTTTTCACTTATTTTTCATTTGTCTATTGATCTTTAAATTAAATTAGAATTTCCACTGGTGTCTTGAACTCTTATACACACCTGTTTTCTCCAACGTCCCCTTTTAGTATGGCTGGTAATTATTTTGGTGATTGCCACCCCCTCGAGATGCCTTGCCATAAGTGCTCTGTTGGCCTATTTTGAAAAAACAAAAAATTATGCTTAGCTTTTAATGAAATGGTTTCACTGTATATTTAAAAACTATTAAATATGCAAAATCCTCCATGGCAATTAAAATAACCAGATATTTTAAAAGTCATTATAAACTAGTCACATATCACATTCTAGAATGTTTGTAATGACTGAAGTCTATCAGTATAAGCTCCTATGACTATTAAATGTCTCAAAAATTTAACTCCAAACACTTCAAGAAATAGAAAACACCCACACACACAGAGTCTCAGAATGGGATTGTACTTTAAACACTGAATTTTAGTACCATTGGTTTATGAAATTAAGTTAAATATTCTTACCACTGTAGTCTGTATATCCCTGTCCATATCCATAGTTCCCATAGTTATACCCAGTATAATCATAGCCGCCATAGCCACTATAGTTTTGATCACCACCATAGGCACTATTGTAATTTCCATATCCTTGATCATAATAGTTATTAAATCCTTGGTTCCAGTTTTGGCCCTGACCTGAAACAATGCACAATGATTGTTAGGAAACAACTTCTGACCCCCAATCCTAACATAAAATGATGCGTTCCTGTCCCTCACTCTGCAAATCTTAAAAAGGCAGAATGGATACCTATATTGCTAACTGACCAAGAAAGTATTATTACAGTTGGCATAAAAAAGGGGGCAGAAAGTCCAATTGTGCCAGTATCAGGCTTCCGAAATTCAATGAAAAATCAGGACAAAGGAGAAAACAGAGTGTTTATCTTTAAAACAAGGACTCCTGCCCTAGAAAACCTATCAGGCCAAAGTGTTCCATGTAATCTTAATTACGTTTAATGGTGTTATTTTCCCATCAGTAACGACACTGTCAGAGTAGCCATTGTTTGAAGAGGTGAAACCAGTAAATACAAAAGCCCACCCACTAAGCTGAGCAGTTTCCATGTTGTGACAGTTTAAATTTGGCTTCACTTTCCTACGGGCTTATTCATATTCCGCAGTTTATAGCTTACAGCATTGAGTCATTGCCCAGGAATTAAGTCTCACCTCGGCCACGACCCCTAGTACCACCTCGTCCACCAGCTGCAGCACCTCTTCCTCCTTTTTGTTGTTGCTGTTGCTGCCTATATACCTCTTTGGGTTGTGCAACTTTGATTTCACACTAAAAACAAAATTTAAAAAGCAAACAGAATTATTACCAATATTCTAATGTCAAGCCATTGATTTTCTTCTCAAAAGAGGTTGAAAAATTTCACTTTAAGAAAAGGATATTGTTCATTTACTATAATCAAAATGGCTTTACCTTCCCAGAACCAATTTGATGATATCTGCTTTCTAACAATTTCTTTACTGGCTCTTCGTCTGTATATGTAATAAAACAAAATCCTCTTCTTTCATTTGTTTTTGTATCCATGGGAAGTTCAATATTTTCAATCTGAAATCAAGATACACACTCAAGGTCACCCACTAATGGTAAAAAGCTACCAAGATGTTTTAGAATGCCACAAGTCCTTTTCAAGCTTCAACATAACATGTCATTCTAACGAAATAACTTCTATATAAACCACCGCTTTATTATCCACATCAAACTAGAGTGATCTGTTTCATCTATGGAGCATTGAGAAGGGAGAGTAAAACCTTATTTAATACCATTTCTTACTCCACAGATGCCACTAGTTAATAAATCCAAACCCTAACCACACCAAAGCATCCATCTTTTTGCTGAATTAGTTTCCATTAGACACTAGTTTCCATTATAACACAGAAAGCACTGATTAAGGTACAGTGACTGGAAGGGACTTGAGCAATAATTTAATCCCACCCTCATCCAACATTGAGTTTGCTCTGTAAGAACTGGATCAGGGATAAACATTATATAAACATATCAAATGAAAATACACGTAAACGTAAAAGCAGAGCGCACCTCTCCAAAGGCTCCAAAATATTCTTTAATTTGTTCTTCTGAAGTATCTGGGCTCAATCCACCCACAAAAACCTTTTTAGGGGGTTCCTTCCCTTTCAAAGCTTTGGCTCTTTTAGGGTCTATCAATTTGCCATCCAGCTTGTGTTCTTTCATTTCCAAAACCTAGAAGACAGATTTATTTAATCTGACAACATACAAGCAACCCTCTGAACAATTTGCAAGAAACACACAAAAGCACCACAATGCGAAACATGTTCCTACCTTATCAACACTAGCAGCATCTTTGAAAAGCACAAATCCAAATCCTCTTGATCTTCCAGTGACTGGATCTGTTTTAATTGTGCAGTCTACAACTTCCCCAAATCGAGACAAATATTCAGTCAGATCTTTCTTGCTTGTATCCCAGCTCAAGCCTCCAATAAACATTTTACTAGAAATAAAAGTTGTTTTTTAAGGTTAGCAGCAACTACAACGATTAAATTCTGAAATTACGTTTACGAAATAAAAGTATAAAATAAGCATGGGGAAATACATCCTGATGTACAAATAATTTAACCCGTTTACAGACAAACACGAACAAAAGACCACAAAGATCCCCAAGTTCCTCACTTATTCAAAACGGTGGACACCTTGCTCTCCTCACTGCACAATGCCAAGTTTAAACGAGGCCAACAATACATGGTAAAGATTGTTCCCGACTAGAAAATCCAAATTTCTATACTGATCCCACACAACTTAGGCTCACCGTCTTCCTCAACTACCAAGCCAACGTTCCACCTAAAAGAACTCATCATCACACGTACTGGGAATCTGGGTACCAGTTGCCTACAGGTTCCCAAACCAGGAGTTCCCTAAATCCTCCCCCTGAAAACTGCGCGGAACCGTAACACAGACACAATGAAAAGGCGGCTGCAGCTGCAGCATTGGGCATAGCGCGGCCGGCCCCTCCCCCTCGGGCCCCACGCGCGCCTGCGCACTCGGGACACAGACGCCGCCGCCCTCCGCCTCCAACCCCTCTGCCCTTCCCCCACCTCCCGCGGGCCTCTCGAGTCACCGCCCCACCTCCGTTTCCTACTTTCCCCTTCCCTCCAACCTAGTGAGGCCCAGCGGGCACGCGCGGAATCGACTTGGGGAAAGAACAGGGGCAGCACGCGGCCCCCGAGGGACGAAGGGGTGCATGCGGAGCGCTGGGGGAGGAGGGAAGAGGAGAAGCGTGCGGTACCCGTCATCCTGCTGATTCTTGCTCGCGTTGATCTTAGATCCCTCTGCAAATTCCTCTATGTTGCTGTACTCGTTCATGTCTTCCATAGCGGCTGAGTTACCGGCCGGGAGGCGCTGGCGTGCAATCCGTGTCGCGGCAGCAGCGGCGGCAGAACGTTGTATGCAGCTGGATTTAAAATGGCGGCGGAAGAGATCCGGGCGCCGCCTGCGCCCTCCCTTTATAGCCGCCCCACCCGCCAATCGGGAGGGCTGCTGGGCGGTGACGTGGCGCTGGGCCCGGCGCGCCCCCTGCCGGGCGGAGCTGGGAGCGAGCGAAGGGAGGAGTGGGGCGAGCTGCCGCGGCGCCCTCGGCCGCCAATGGGAGAGGCTGCGGGAGGCTAAAGTAGCGGGAGCGGAGGGGAACAATGGCGGCGGCACATGGGAAAGCCGGGGCGGGACCTCCATCGCGGCCCTTCCGCTGAGGAACGAGGTCGCAGGTGAAGGGACGCGGGCTTGGGAAAAGAGCGTCAGAAGAGAAAAACGAAGGGGCGAAAAGTCCTGGGTCAAAAATCCCGAGCAGCTTCACAGCCCCTCTTGCCTTGAGAGCCTTTGTCTCTGGCGTCCGGTCCAGCCCACTCCCAGCAAAGAGCCGTCAACCCCGCCTTTTTCCGCCCTCGGTCCCCCAGTGCGGAGCTGCTGCTATCGATTGGCACCGGGGCCGCGCTGCTCCGGAAAAAGGCGGATTGCGCCCAGCGCCGGTGGCTGAGGCGGCGAGCGCGCCCTGCCGTCCGCCGCGCGCACGCGTGTTTTGTCCTCGAGCTGGCTGGAAGCAGCCGAACAGGAAGCGGGCACGCGTTGGCCCCTCCGGACAGCGGCGCGGCGCGGGGGCCTCTTCCGCTGCCGCTACAGGCGCGCGGGCCGAGGGGGCGCGGCGGGCCTCCCTAGCCGATCGGCCGGAACCGGGGCCAACGCAGTCAGGCTGACCGGGATCCAAACGGCCTCTTTCGCTGGCTGACGGGAGGAGGGGCGCGGGCCCGGTCGGATTACTGTAAAAATGCAAAAGCGGAGGCCGTGGGCAGGGAGGGGGCTAGGTGCAGTAGAGGGCAAGGGGCACTCACATCCCCGGCGCGCCACTCGCGGGGCTCCCGTCTGCACGTGCCCCGGGCCTCTCCCGCTCGCTCAACCAGTCTGCGGAGAGCGCGCGCCCGCGCACCGGGCTCCCGCGTTCGCTTCTTTGTTCCCGCCCACGCGAGGCCCATTTTGACTGATCGGGTTAGAGGCCCTCTAGCGGCCAATCGACGTCGGTGCCATTACCTCTCCCCGCCCCATCGGAACCTCGCGAGGACCGCCCCATTTCCCTGCCCACGTGGTCTAGGCCTCCAGGCCCGGGCAGCTTGCGAGTTCAAGGTCCCTGTGCTGCGGGTTTCTCTATTTTCAGGGGCGCCGACGTGTCCTCTCCGCCTCGTGCGTCAGGCCGCGCGCGGTTGTGCGCTCCGGGACTCTTTTCGGGGCTGTCGGAAGCCCAGCAGTTTGCTGGGCGCAGCCGGCACGGCCCTCCGCCCTCCCTACCAGTAGGCCGATTCTCGTAGTAGCAGCCGGTGGGGAAATGGTTGTGCTTTCGGTGCCTGCCGAAGTCACTGTGATCCTGTTAGATATCGAAGGTACCACAACCCCGATTGCTTTCGTGAAGGTGAGGGGCGGAAGGGAGCGGGGAAGTTACTTGTGCTTTAAAACAAAAATTTTAAACTATTGCAGACCTTGCACTAGAGACACGAGGCGTGGGAGAAACGGTGTGGCTTTGCAGCTGCCCTGGGATGGGAGGAGGTAGTCTGCGGCGGATTGCGGGGATGCTTTTCCTCACCGTCTTCACCTTCCCGCGTTCCTGCCCTCGGTTATTTGCAGGTGGGAAGGGATGGAGGTGGTGGTAAAGAAGAGCCGAGGTGGGCAGGTACGCCGCGGCAAGGTGAAGCGTTGTGGGCGCCGCCCGCCGGGCAGGTGTGCGCCGCGTCGACCCGCTGGTGAGCTTCCGCCTTGTGGCGGGTTGGACCTGGCGAGGCGGCGGCCGCGATCTAGTGGTCCTTGAGGCTTCTAGTCTAGTAAAATGGGAAGGCTGAAGGATGAAGATGACTTTTCAGGTACCCCGGTGATAGGCGGTAATGGTTGCTCTTGGCCCTTTCCCACTCCTGCTCTTAGTGGCCGAAATGCACACTGTATGTTACTGGACTAGGCTAGCAAACGTCTAGATTCCATTCATTTTCTTCGAAAAACCATGGAAGCTTAAAGTTCTTACCAAAAGCCTTCCTCCTAGGATGTCAGTGCTAACCAACACTTGTCTATACCTAGTTCACAAACTTACAACTTTGCATTAGAGCAGGTTCCTTTTATATATATATATTGTATTTGCCAGGATAAGTAAATATCAAATATTAATATAATTTTTTAAAGAATTCCTCGGGCCTGGTCTTCTCTTATTTGACTTCTAGAGGTTTAAGATAAAAGTATTCACTAGAAGTGCTTGCGTGCAGTAATAACCGAGAAAGGAGGGAAAGTACAAAGTAGGAAAAATAATAACTGCTTTCTTGTAGTTTTCAAAGAAAAAAAGGATTCCTCATCTTTGTGGTTTATAGTTTACAAGTCACTATCTCCATTCTGGCTTTCTCTTGCTTGCCACTGTTATCAGGAGACCAGGGATAATGACAGTACAGGTAGTTGTTATATGGCATATGTAGCGTTCTTGGAAAGTTGATTTAGGGAGTAAGATACCTCATGCAAATCAATTTTGTAACAAAACATTATGTGTCTCTTTCACCTTTTTTACCCACTATGTCTTCTGTAAGATGACACGAGCCACTTCTTGGAATCTTTGTTTATGAAAGACTTATCCTGAGATCTTTCTGAGAATAAAAATGCCTTGATGATCTAAATAGCTTTTTTTTTGTTTTTGATTTGTTTCTTTGGTTTTGTTTGGCTTGCGGAATCTTAGTTCCCCGACCAGGGATCGAACCCAGGCCCCTGCAGTGGAAGTGTGGAGCCCTAACCACTGGACCGCCAGGGAATTCCCAAATAGATTTTTTTTTTGGATTTGACACCAGACTGCCA
Source organism: Delphinapterus leucas (assembly GCF_059928025.1). NCBI lineage: Eukaryota > Metazoa > Chordata > Mammalia > Artiodactyla > Monodontidae > Delphinapterus > Delphinapterus leucas. The sequence continues at coordinate 96,269,220 of NC_143133.1, forward strand.
AAAAATGATTCGGGGTCTTGTTTAAAGGGTAGTTTCTTGTGCCTTGTTCTATAATCTGTTATTATTTTTATTAATATTAATCTATTACAATATAATCGTCTGTTAGTTTGTTATACATTAATTTACCAAAACCAGTGTTTCTAAAAGTATGTTCAGAAGAACATTATGTTTGTTTGGCTGTTTTTAGTAATTATGCAGAAAAGGTTTCCATTATTAAATCCACTTTGGGGGAATGTTCTATATGTATTCAACCAGGTTTCTTTATTGCACGCCTTCTCAGAGCCTTTATATCATGTACACACTTGCACACACACACACACACTGTGAGCCTTAAAGAGACTAGCATGTCACAAATTTACTTGAACCAGAAAAACTTTTAGCAGAGTATCTCTATCTTTTTGAACACCTTTTAAAGAGATGCTAAGTTATATGCTTCTTGGACCTCTGAGCATGGAACTGGGAATTGGGAGATGTTTGTTCTACTTGGGCTTTATTAGTCACATTAGGTGTGTGAACTTGTAGCCCTCCTTCCTGTGGAATGGTGTAAGGAAACATTGAGTAATGTATACCTGCAGCTTGTATACTTGACTCATCCTCAAAAACTTGGTGAGGTGTGTGTACTCTTTGCATTTTACTGATAGGAAACTAAGGCTCTGAAAAATTGAACAGTATGCCTGGGATTTGAAACCAAATTGTCTGACTCAACAACTCTTACTCTTTCCATTATTGCACTCGATCTCTGAAATGGGAACCACAGTGCTCGTTCCATTTTCTTTGCCTGGCCTTGTGGGTGTTAAATGACACAGCTGGTATGAGAGCACTTTAATCAGTAAGAAGTACCATAAAAGTATATGGCAGCAAATTTCAATATACACCACCTCTAGGTGGTAGGTATAAGAGTGAGCCCTTGGAACAGAATAACTATAGTTGAGTCTCACTTTATCTGGGGGGTTGCTTCTACAGTCAGCGTACACTGTGGAAGTTGAGTATTTTCAAAAATTGCCCTTGAACTACCCTTAGGAAGTCAGTTCTCTTTGGAAATTGATTCCGTCTTTCAGTAAGTCATATGCAGCCATTTTTCCTTCAGGGTTGAAACGTATCCCTGCTTCTTCCTTTGAGTATCAGAGGAAGTTGGTTTGGGATTAGGTGATGTAGATGAAAAATATATTGTCAAACTGTAGCCTCACAATGAACCATTCATGCTGTAAGAGACACTGAGGAACTGAGAGACTGTCCAAGGGAACAGAACACCTTCATTGAGTAGAATGGCAGACAGATTGCCAGCACTGGTTATGTGTTTTTTTTTCCCTTTCTCTCTCTCTCTCTCTCTCTCTTTTTGCTGAGCACTTAGAATTGAATGTGTATATGATGCAACTTAACTATATAAGATGACACTAACAGTGCTGGATATCTTATGGGATACCATAGAATCCTCCCAGTTTGGGTGCTCTGAGGACTGGCTGTTGCACTATCAGGGCATGCCTTCAGCCTTTGGGCTCCGGGCAACAATAAACAATGTTTTTACTTCCTGCTATTATGTCTTATTTTCTTTGGTCAAATTTCTAGAAAGGGAAGGGTTCCTAGCTTGGATCATCTAGTCAATGTCACAACCAGCTAATTAATTTCTCATATGAATCAACTGATGCCTGGGGGGATATCTTTGTGAGGATCCTCACAATGTGTTGGGGACAGAGCAGCAATAGATGGTGCATGTGAGTCCTCAAAGCCACCAGCCCACTGCAGGACGTGTGCCTCTGGAGTTTTTCTTTTCTTTTCAAGCGCTAACTTTGATTCTCTACAGTGGTGACCTCCCAACAGTTTTTGGTCATGTACATCATCAGCAGAATTGGAGCAGGCAGGCGCTACCAATAGAATTTATTGTGTACACATATTACTGTACTGTTATTAAGTTGTAAAGTAAATTGGAATTTAAAGATGAGATTTAAATAAGTGTAAATGAATGTTATTGTATTCACTTCCCTTCTCCCCTTGAATCATCTTGCATGCACCTCACAGAGCCACTGCTTGATCTTTGTCTGTGTGATGTAATATTCATTTTCTGACTTTGTGCATTGTATTATTCCAGTGTTTTTAGTCTGTAAGCTATGAAATAACACCATTACCAGTCCTTGGGGTTATCCTGTCAAGAACCTTCAACTATTGTTTTTGAGTTGGAGAAAATGGTGTTTTGCTTCTGAAAACGCTCTATAATTTGGTGCCTTTCCTGCCATTACATGTCAAGTTAGTACATGTAACAACAGTTGCGGCAGTTATGTTCTGTGAAGTTACCGTGAACGCCGTCTTAGCAAACACTGAATCATTGCCCCTAGAGAAAATGCAGGGTTTGGTTCCTGTGAGCCTCTGGTCACAGCATATTTGTCAGCTGATCAGTACATAACCTTGTTTTATGTGTGTCTGTTTGCCTTATCTAATATATATCGTTGATCCATTAACATTGAACTCACTGCCAGTAGCGCTATAGCTTATGCTTTAGCGAAGCTTATGTAACACATGTGTTTTCTCTCTGTAAGGCAGCTTTCTTGCCTTTAGGAACACTAGACAGCACTTTGCTTGGGGACCATTTTAAACTGCACACTCACCAACAAAAAGCACAAAATGTGGAAAATGTGGTGCTAAGTAGACCTTGAAAAGGGTACTTGTTTAAAATATGAGAGGTGAAATAAGAAGGCAAAGCATCACATACTGGGAACATGTGCATCTGGTTTTTCACAATTTTAGCTGTTCTGCTCATGTATGTACCTGTCCTCAAAAAATTGGGAAAGTGCAGTGAGTAATGATTTTGGGGTTATAAATAAGTTTTAGTGAGTAGGAGAATTTGCAAATACAGAATCTTTAAATAATGAGGATTGGCTTCGTAGAGTAGTATTTATAAGGATGGGCTTGGAGACTGCAAGTCTTGATTAGCATTCTGGCTCTTCCCTAAATGATCTCTGGCAAGTTAGTTAATGTCTCTGAGTCTAGGTACATATTCCCTCAACTGTACTTTGGGGATATCCACCTCATAAGGCTACTGTGAACATTTAATGAATGTTTAGCCCTTGAAAAAACTTTATAAAAATAAATATATTTCCATCACTATTTCATCCACCATCTCAACAAATCTTGTCAGGGAGTAGTGGGCAGGGGTACTAGCAGGGGCGGGGGCATGTTTTTCACTTATGCCTTAGGAAAACTTTTTGTGCCTGGAAATAAAACCTTTGTAATAATTAAGAACCTCTCATTAACTGAAAGTATGAATCTGATTAGAATATTTGTCCCTAAAATATAGTAAGTGGGTCATGGTGAGTACCCTTGCCAATGGCTCTTTGTATCTGTGCTTCTCAGACTTGAATGTGTTTGCAAATCATCTAGAGATCTGTCTAAAATGTAATTTCTGATTCAGAAGATCTGGAATGGAATTTTTTTTTCATTTTTAATGACATTGTTTTCTTTCTAATTTTACAAGCAACATATGTTCATTGCAGACAATTAGAAATACATAAAAGCATAAAGTGAAAATTACAATCACCCATAATCTCCACCCCCCCAGAGATAACCATTGTTTGCATTTTGATGCATTTCCTCCCAGTGTCTACATATTTTTTTTTAATGGAAGTATAATTGACCTACAATATTAATGTTAGTTCCAGGTGCACAACATAGTGATTAGATATTTCTATACATTACAAAATGATCACCGTGATATGTCTAGTTACCAGCTATCACCATACAAAGATATTACAATATAATTGACTATATTCCTCATGCTAAACATTTCATCCTCATTTATTTTGTAACTGGAAGTTTGTACCTCTTAATCTCCCTCACCTATTTCACTAATCCCCCAACCCCCTCCCCTCTGGCAACCACCTATTTCTTCTCTGTATCTATGACTCTTGTTTTGTTATGTTTGTTCATTTGTTTTTTAGATATGTGAAATCAGATGGGATTTGTCTTTCTCTGCCTGACTTACTTCATTTAGCATAATACCCTCTAGGTCCATCCACTTCACAAATGGCAAGATTTCATTCTTTTTTATTGCTGAATAATGTGGAACAGAACTTGATGCTGAATTTCGTACAGGTTCCCAGGTGATACTATGGTCCATGGACTGAACTCTGTAGTTAGGCTTTTTTTTTCCTCTTAATAAATCTATTTTATTTATTTATGTATTGGCTGTGTTGGGTCTTCGTTGCTGCACATGGACTTTCTCTAGTTGTGGCGAGCGGGGGCTACTCTTTGTTGCAGTGCACAGGCAGCGCAGTGCACATTGTGGTGGCTTCTCGTTGCAGAACATGGGCTCTAGGCACATGGGCTTCAGTAGTTGTGGCACATGGGCTCAGTAGTTGTGGCTATCGGGCTCTGGAGTGCAGGCTCAGTAGTTGTGGCACACGGGCTTAGTTGCTCCGCGGCATGTGGGATCTTCCCAGACCAGGGATCGAACCCGTGTCCACTGCATTGGCAGGCGGATTCTTAACCACTGTGCCACCAGGGAAGTCCCTGTAGTTAGGCTTTATACAAATTCGTAAGTTCTACCTGTGCCGAGGTCTGTTAGCACTCCTCTTCTCAGAGGAGGTGATAGAGCAGACCAAGGGTGTAGGTGAATTAGGGGAGGTCTATCATTAACAGAACCAAAACCTCTCAAAAGTCAAGTAAATTGATAAAGGAGAGCAAGATGATGAAATAAACTGGTAGACAACAAACCATTAAGCAAGTGGCCACTTCCCCAGCTTTTGCAAATTGTCTTCCAGAAATTGAACTGTAAAAACAACTTTCTTAATAATAGAAATAGAAAGGAGTTATGTGTACTTATAGGGAAGCAGGATAATAGGCCTGAAAATTCCTGACAGATCTCCAAAATTCCTCTGCGGCTCCCTCTTCTCCCTCACTACCACCATCTTATGTCATTTTCTAGATAATTTGTTAGTAGAAACATTTCACTGAATGTCTGTACAACAGGAACCTGAAGAATAAGGCTCTAAGTGTCCTGGCAGATGGGCAGGTGAGTAGTGCCTTGCTTTAACCTGCTGTATTAGTTCCTGTGGCTGCTGTAACTAATTGCCATAAGTTTAGTGGTTTAAAACAGTACAGATTTATCATCTTACAGTTCTGGAGGGTCACAACTCTGAAATAGGTCTCAGTGAGCTAAAAGGAAGGTGTTGGCATGGTGTGTCCCTTCTGGAGACTAGGGGAAAACTCTTCCTTGCTTTTCCAGCTTCTAGAGGCTACCCACATTCCCTGGTTCTTGGGCCCTTCCTCTGTCTTTAAAGCCCGCAGAGTAGCATCTTCAGATTGGTCCTTCACTCTCTGACTTTGACACTCCTACTTCCCTCTTTCACTTGCAAGGACTTTGATTATATCAGGCCCAACCAGATAATCCAGGGTAATCTCCCCATCGTGATATCCTTAATTTAAATCATGTCTTTAAAAACAGCCCCTTTTGCCGAGTAAAGTAACATAGTCATAGGTTTTGGGGATTAGGAACATGTACATTTGAAGGTAGGGGGCAGTTTCCTCTCTGCCACACTTGGCTAGCACCAACATTTCTGACTAATAGATCCCTTTCCAGGTTTTTGGCTACATCAGAGTTTGGCTTTATAGTAGCTCCAATTTTGTCTTGAAATTTATTATTTATGGTACTGGATAGGATCTATAAATTTTTTAAAAAATTGACAGTTTTTTTTTTTTTTTAAAGATTGTGTTTCTCTTAAGGATTTTGGTGGTGTGGAGGTTGGTAAAGACAGTGTTTAAGGGACTGGAATTTTACCTTAAAGAACAAGATATTTGGCAAGGTTCGAACAAGACTAAGGGAAAAGAAGAGATCTCAAACTGAACGTTCTGTGTTAGAAAATACGAATTAAGCAGACAAATCCTTGATCCTATAAATAATATTTATTTGAAGTAGCAGATACTCATTTAATTGAAAATCAAAATGATAAAGATATTGATTCAATTAACAGCAGAATCATGTTTGTATGCTTTTCTGACATTTGTTTAATGAATTTCTTTGGAATATCTTGATATTTTATGTTAAAGCACTTTTAGAAATAGCTAATACATTCTTGATTGTTTAACAATACTTGTAATTTACTCTTTTATGTTCTTTTATATTCTAATGATATATTTTGGAAGATAATAATCAGGAAATGTTGAAATTGACATTTTTTTCCTCATGAAAATGGTTATGTTAATTTTATGGTCTTTCTAAGAAGAGAGCTTGTGTTATCTGATAGTATCTCCCAACTTTAGTTAAATATCCATTTGGTAAGTTTTATCATTCTGCTCTCAGTATGAAACTGCTAGAAGACTACCCACAAGGGACAGCAACCACGAGCTTGCTTGCACCTGTGCTGTTTATTATTGATGCTAGTAACTAATTGTGTCATCTTCCCTGGCTTCATTCAGTCTAGGAATTTAGGCTTTTTCATCTTCAAGAATGGGGTAGTAGGATCCGTCATGCTTATAAGGTAGTGATGAAGATTGAGATAGAGTGCAAAAACCTTTGAAAAATATAAAGCCCTGTAGAAACACTGGTTATAATGCAGGAAATATCAGACTGTTTGGTGGAGACAGAAAGTGCTTATGAAGGGTCAGTGTGGAAAAGGGGGAACTAACATTTACTGAAACCCGCTGTGATTACCTCCGCCTCTGCTCCTTATGGCCCTGGCCAGATATAAATTAAGAACGAGATGCAGAACTTGGCTAACCTCAGAGAACTTGAGGAGGCACTGGAATGGCAGGACTGCCTTGATAAGTAGCTGTTGATGGGTTGATTAACATTCCCCAAACCTTCCCAGTTGCTCAGGATTCCTAAAGGGAGATATACCCATGGTGGTATGTGAGAGGAATTTTGTTGATTCAGCTTGAGACAAGGGGAGGAGCCTTTGGAGAATCACTGTATTGGGTCTGAGTATATCATGAGGTAGATTAGAAAACACCTCTGGCCTTAATTTCTGGTCTCTTATTTGTCTACCACCTTCCGTATCATGGCACTTGCATAATCTTTCCAGCCTAATCAATCTTCCCTTCTTTTCCCTCACATTTATTTGAATACTTATCATGTGCCAGGCTCTGCTAGGCAACCAAAATCCTTAAAGATGCTGCTGCCATCCTTAAGGAACCTAGTAAGGAAGACAGGAACATTAACAGGTTGTCTTTGCACCATCAGAATCCTTTGTGGTTTCCTGTTGGCTCAAAGATAGTTTCAACTCCTCAACTTCAGTGAATTGGGTTTTCCAACTTTCTATTCCTCTATTTCTTTACACTTTTTTTTAAATAGCTGAACATGCCCATTTGGGTCATGCCACACTTTCGTGCCACCACCATTCCTCCAGCTTGGGATGTCATACTTTTTCCTCTCCAAGTGCAAGTTGGTTCCATGTACTTATTAATTTAAAACATATTTATTGCGTTAGGTTATGGGAATACACAGGTAAGACCTGCTTCTGCTTTCACAGGACTTCTGTTTAAGCAGGAATTTCAAAATCCTCTCTCTCCCTCCTTTGCAGGGCCATGTATTTGCCACTGTAGCAGATGCTGCCTTGTGGTGGTGTCTGTGTGTGCTGTCTTCCAGCAATGCTGAGAGAGCTCCTTAAGGGCAGAAAGCAGAGCCTGGCATAGTACTTGCACATAAGGCATTCAGCAAATGCTTGTTGATGGCGATATGATGCATTCCAGAATGGACCTGGGAGGGGCTGGTATTGCTTCTCCCACTTCTGCTATCCCTGCTATTTCAGATTTCCTCAAGGTGATACTTTATCTTATTTGCACACTATGCAATTTAACTTATGTATTTCTAGAGTCTCATTAGAATATTCATTGACCCAAGATTTCTAAAACCTCTTAGTTTTAGAGAAAGAAGTCAGTTAACAATGGAAATTAAAAACCATAAAAAAATTTTGATTAACAATTAAATATAAGTATTTAAAGAGCTAAATACGTTTTTCTGTGGAAACTTGTATCTGTTAATGTGAGGAGAGAGGGAAGTGTTTTTTCCCCAAAATTTTTCCTCAAAAATTAATTCACACTTGTTATGAATTGCAAACATTACAGAAGATTATAGTGTAGAGAATGAATGCCCTTTCTGCTCCTACCACCCAGCAATAGTCATTAAGAGTTTGGTGAACATTCCTCCTGATTTTTTCCCCTATGCATACAGTAAAGTCACTTAGATCCTTGAAAGAAATGTAGTCACATTGACCCCCAAAAAGGTACCAATTCTACTAAATAACCCCTGTTTTGAAAATACATAGATAAGCCTTTATCTTGCTGAGATTAACTTTTAAAGGATTTCCTGTGTTTAGCTCTGAAAAGTCCTACCTTGTCTGATGGTTCTTAAAATTTTCCATCCTTACAGCTCACCCCATGTCACCCCTTCACTAAAAAAAAAAAAAAGTATTCTTTTTACAGTAAAAGCTTATTTTTGTATAAAACTTTAGATTTTCACATTTATTAACTCACTTAATTTTCAAAATTGGTTTTGGTTCAGGTAGGGGTCATAAGAGGGGTGGAAGCCAAGCCACCCTGACCCTCTTGCACCTGGTTCTCCATCACCTTTCTGCATTGTGTGGAAAGTTGGTAGCTCTGTCCTCAGAGGCCCTACTGGAAACTCATTGGACCCTTCCCAGGGGACTCCATTTCAGAAGCATGGATTTCTTTTCAAACACAGAATTCTTTAATACAGAAAAGGGTTCTTTGTCTTCTGGGTATGTACGTGAGCGGTTCATTTCTTAACTTGATTTTCTTTTCACTGATTCATTATGTGACCTTCTAACAAGTTCCTTTTCTTAAGTCTAAAAAGTGTGGAGCTGATACCCTTTACTGAGTAGAGAGAGACTTGCACATGTGGTTTGGAAACTAGTGGTAATCCTGGCAGTGGGGCCTGGGTGGGACTTGAGAGAGGAGCTCGTGGTTAGATCGGCGCTTGGCAGCTAACGTGGTGTGCTCCGAGAGGCTGGCTGACTCCTGCCCCGGGCCTTGTGTGGGTCCAGTAAGCTAATTAGATCCCTTCTCCTGGGATGATCGGGTTCTGGGGATCTGACTCTTCAAACTAAAAAAAAAGACCTGTTTGGTAAACTATAACCATAGTTTCTTAATTTATACTTAACCTTTATGTGCCTTTGTGAAATGGAGGAAATAAGGGCACTTGTTTCATAGAGCTATTATGAGGATTGAAATGACATAATTCAGGCCATTCATTAATCAATTCATTGAGTAAATTTGGAGTGCCTTGGGAACAGTGGCAGATGGTGAGAAGTGATAAGATTCTGGATGTATTTTGTAGGTAGGGCTGACTTATTTGCTGATGAATTGGTTGGATGTGGCATGTGAGAGAAAAAGGAGTCAAGCACGACTCTAAGGCTTTTGGCCTGAGCATCTTGGCAGGATGGAGCTGCCACTTACTGAGATGGGGGAGATGTGGGAGGAGTAGGGTTAAGGGCTAGAAGCAAGAGTTGAGTTTCAGACATCCAAGTGGAGATCTGGGGTAGGCAGCTGGAAAAAATCAGTCTGGAGTTCAGGGAAGAGGTCCAGGCTAAAGCTATGGATTTGAGGGTCATCAGCAACAGATGGTATTTAAAATCATGGATTAGATGAGATCACTAAGGATTGACTGTAGAATGAGTGCCTGGAATAGTGAGGGCTTAGTCAGTGTTGGCAGTTATTCCTACTATTACTACGATTACTCATATTATTCCTACTTAGTAGAACTGTTACAGAACTGCCAGGTGAACCAAAATCTCTCATTCTTTTTAGTACAAATCTCTTTGAGAAAAATGGTATTAGAAGTTTCTGTAGAGAATATATTATCAGTATCCAGGGATTTGGGTGATCCTAATGAGTTGTGCTCCCCGAAGTCATTCACCCACAGAGCTGGATAGGTTCAGGCATTAGAATTCAATAGACCTGGGGTTGAGTCTTGGCTTTACTTTGTACCAGCAGTGAAACCTTTTTTTTTTTTTTTTTTTGGACAATAAAATGATTTTCTTTTATCAAGCAATATTCTGTTAAAATAAAACAGCATTCAAGGAATTTAATGTAACCCAGTAACATACTTCATATTAGCATTCACCCTCAATATTAAAACATGTGGCATTATTATACAGTCTTCAAATGTACATCATAGTCACTTAATCTGTCATGTCTTATTAGAATCTGCTTTCAAAAACGGTGATGTTCCTAATTGGAAATACAATATTGATTATATGATGATAAAATAAGCCAGCTGTAGTGGGCTGAATGATAGCCCCCCAAAAGATATCCATTTCCTAATCCCTGGAACCTATGAATGTTAACTTACTGGAAAAAAGGAGTATTGACAGAGATGGAGAAATCACCCTTGATTATCTGGTGAGCCCTAAGTTCAATGCCAAGTGTCCTATAAGAGACACAGGGAAGATAGATGCACAGAGAAGGAGGAGGCAGTGTGAGCACAAAGTCAGAGACTGGAGAGATGCAGCTACAAGATCAGAAAATGGAAGTGGCGAGGAATGGAACCTCTCCTGGAGTCTTTGAAGGGAATCAGGCCCTGTCAACATTATGATTTCAGATTTTTGGCCCCCAGAACTGCAAGAGAATAAACATCTGTTGTTTTCAGCCTCACAGTTTGAAGTCATTTGTTACAGCAGCCATAAGAAACTAATAAAACACTAAGAGGTGCTTTTGGGCTTCCCTGGTGGCGCAGTGGTTGAGAGTCCGCCTGCTGATGTAGGGGACACGGGTTTGTGCCCCGGTCCGGGAAGATCCCACATGCCGTGGAGCGGCTGGGCCCGTGAGCCATGGCCGCTGAGCCTGCGCGTCCGGAGCCTGTGCTCTGCAACGGGAGAGGCCACGACAGTGAGAGGCCCGCGTGCCAAAAAAGAGGTGCTTTTTTCAAGTTTAATTATTTTTAAACAATATGAATGATAAATAAGAACTTTAAAGAGATCTTTTTTTTTCCATGGGCAAACCACATACATTTATTTGATTGGATTTTAGATTTTTGATTTTTCAAATCAGCCTCTTCTATTAAATAGCATCATGATTAAAAAAGTACAATAGACTAAGATGCAGTCTGGAAGACGAACATATAAAAAGGAAAATAGAGATCACCATATCTTAACCATTCGGTAATTGCTCAACAGTTTAGTGTATTTTGTCCCAGTATATGTGTTCTACATATATATTTTCTGAAGTTGACACTATTCAGTATAGAGTGAAACCTTTTTGAGCCTCAACTTCTTCATCTATTCAAAGGGGTCACCTTGCAGAGATGACAGGTGGATTCAAGTAAGTAAATGTTAGTTTCTTCCCTGTCTTCTCTGCTCATAGGGACTTGGACTCCATCCTAGAGCCAGTCAGGGTTCCCTCTCTGCAGCTCATGAGATACTGATATTCTTTCTGTCTCTGTGCTTCTTTTTAAAACCTTATGCCAACTACTAGCCCCTTGTAATGATAACCTTCCTTTGTGAGATGTGATTCATTGCAATTAATTAGATTATAGTTTACCTTTCTTGAATTACAGTTTAATCTTTTTTTTTTTTTTATTGGGGTACGCGGGCCTCTCACTGTTGTGGCCTCTCCCGTTGCGGAGCACAGGCTCCGGACGCACAGGCTCAGCGGCCATGGCTCACGGTCCCAGCCTCTCCAAGGCATGTGGGATCTTCCCAGACCGGGGCATGAACCCGTGTCCCCTGCATCGGCAGGCGGACTCTCAACCACTGCGCCACCAGGGAAGCCCGAATTACAGTTTAATCTTCTTAATGTGATTTAGAAGACACTTGTCTTATGAGCAACACATTTTAATTCTTTTTGAATGCAGACGATGAAATCTAATGTTCATCCCTTAAACACTTCAGCTTTCAAAGGGGAACGGTTATGTCTCTGCTTACCCCTTGAAAATAGGGACAGCAAAGTTATAATTTCTGAGCCCTTGTGGCCCTTTGTAGCAGCCAGAGCACCAAAACTTCTTTTTGGTAGCTCCTAGTATGGTCTTCAGGAAGGATATTTAAGGAGTAATTCTAATATCACAACTGCTGAAGCACTCTGATGGATGGCATGAGCCACTCCAAGAAGTAGTAAATTTTCCATTGTTAGAAGTGTTCAAGCAGGTACAGATTTCCGGTTATAAAACAAATAAGTCACGGAGATGTAATATATGACGCAGTGACTAGAGTTAATGATACTGTATTGTATATCTGAAGGTTGCGAAGAGAGTTAATCTTAAAAGTTCTCATCACAAGAGAAAAACTTTGTTTTAACTGTGTCGTGATTGATGTCAACTAGACTTATTGTGATCATTTCACAATACATACAAATATTGAACCAATATGTTGTACACCTGAGATTAATATAGTGTTATATGTCAGTTATGTCTCAATTTAAGAAAAGACTATACTAATTAAACTTAAAAGCTTCTGCACAGCAAAGGAAACCATAAACAAAATGAAAAAACAACCCACAGAATGGGAGAAAATATTTGCAAATGAAGCTACCAACAAGGGATTAATCTCCAAAATATACAAACAGCTCATGCAGCTCTATGTCAAAAGAAGAAGAAACAAAAAACAACCCAATCAAAAAATGGGCAGAAGATCTAAATAGACATTTCTCCAAAGAAGACATATAGATGGCCAAAAAAAGCACATGAAAAGATGCTCAGCATCACTAATTATCAGAGAAATGCAAATCAGAGCTACAATGAGGTATATCACCTCACACCAGTGAGAATGGCCATCATCAAAAAGTCTACAGGGCATTCCCTGGCAGTCCAGTGGTTAGGACCCTGCGCTTCCACTGCAGGGGGGATGGGTTCGATCCCTGGTCGGGGAACTAAGATCCCACGTGCTGTGTGGCACAGCCAAGAAAAAGAAAAAAAAGAAGTCTACAAAGAATAAATGTTAGAGAGGGTGTGGAGAAAAGGGAACCCTCCTACACTGATGGTGGGAATGTAAATTGGTACAACCATTATAGAGAACAGTATGGAGGTTCCTTAAAAAACTAAAAATAGAACTACCATATGATCCAGTAATCCCACTCCTGGGCATATATCCAGAGGAAACTCTATTTCGAAAAGATACATGCACCCCAGTGTTCATAGCAGCACTGTTTACAATAGCCAAGACATGGAAGCAACCTAAATGTCCAGCAACAGGTGAATGGATAAAGAAGATGTGGTATATATATGCAATAGAATATTACCCAGCCATAAAAAAGAATGAAATAATGCCATTTGCAGCAACATGGATGGACCTGGAGATGATTATACTAAGTGAAGTAAGTCAGAAAGAGAAAGACATCATATAATTATCGCTTATATGTGGAATCTAAAAAATGATACAAATGAACTTATTTACAAAACAGAAATAGAGTTACAGATGTAGAAAACAAACTTATGGTTACCAGCGGGGGAAGGTGGGGAAGGGATAAATTGCGAGATTGAGATTGACATATACACACTACTATACATAAAGTAGATAAGTAATAAGGACCTATTGTATAACACAGGGGACTCTACTCAATACTCTGTAATGACCTATATGGGAAAAGAATCTAAAAAAAAGTGGTTATATGTATATGTATAACTGATTCACTTTGCTGTACAGGAGAAACTAACACAACACTGTAAATCAACTACAATAAAATTTTTTTTTAAATCTTAAAAAAAAAGACTATACACTTTCACTGTAGAAATAAATATGTCAAAAAAAAAAGGGGGGTTTCCCCTAGGTATCTCATGACCCAGAGAAAACCTTTGTAAACCTTTATGTCCATATTCTCTTAGATTTTATCTGTTAGACATTTCCGAAAACACGATTATGCTCTATTTTTTATTTCTTATTTAGAGAATGTGATTTTTTAAAAATTAATTAATTAATTAATTTTGGCTGCGCTGGGTCTTCGTTGCGGCGTGCGGGCTTAGTTGCGGTACGTGGGATCTTAGTTCCCCAACCTGGGATCGAACCTGGATGCCCTGAATCAGGAGCATGGAGTCTTAACCACTGCACCACCAGGGAAGTCCCAAGAATTGTGATTTGTTCTTAAGATCCATCAAGCTACTTGATTTTCCTTTGCTTTTTAAAAAAAATAATTAATTTTTGCCTGTGTTGGGTCTTCGCTCCTGCGTGCGGGCTTTCTCTAGTTGCGGCGAGCATGGGCCATTGCGGTGGCTTCTCTTGTTGTGGAGCACAGGCTCTAGGCACACGGGCTTCAGTAGTTGTGGTGCGTGGGCTCAGTAGTTGCGGCTCACTGGCTTTGTTGCTCCGTGGCATGTGGGATCTTTCCGGACCAGGGATCGAACCCATGTCCCCTGCATTGGCAGGCGGATTCTTAACCACTGTGCCACCAGGGAAGTCTGTTCCTTTGCTTTTTATCCTCTGAGATTAATAGAGAAATAATAGCCCACCAATATTGCCTTTGTGTTGTTTAATTTTCTGGCTGGAAAAATATTAAGTTCTCAAATACTGTAAATCATTTGCACTGTGTGGTTCCTTTGGAAACCTTTTAAAATAGTTTCTTTAAATAGCAGTAGTATTACCCATTACTTTTTTATTACCCATTTTCTTCAAAGGAGACTTGAGTAAATATTATAGCAACAATTTTATTTTTATTGATTCTATGACATTTTCATTAAAACAGCCACTTGACCATAAAGCAAATCCATATTTGGACTTCTGAACATTTATGAGGCAACTTCTTTAATTAGATCGTCAGAAATATTGTAGCCCTAATGGAGCTTTTTCAGAATGCTGTCGTTGAGCTGTGTAGAATAATAAATTTCTGCTTGCAGAGTATCCCATCTAACATTTAGTGGAATTTAATCATAGTCCCCTGAAAGACAAGTACTCTCATTTAGTTCTGTAGCCTTTTGTTATATGTACTACTGTAACAACCCCGTAGGTGACTGGTGAACTAAAAATATTTACATGCTTATAGAATCCTGGGTTTATTGTAGCATTTTTACATACTATAGAATTCTGAAATTATCTATAAATGGATTATAACTATAACTGAAGTTAAAGTATTTATCATCACAGTTATTTCTGGAATTAATTTTAAAGCCTGAAAATTTTCAATGGGCAGGTTTGGGCAATAAGTACTAACTTTAAAAAGTCTATTTTTAGAGCATTCTTACCTGGTATCGTAGTACATATCAGGCTATGATATAATTATTGGCTTTTAAAAATAAGCAAATTGAAGGCATTTTTTTTGCATGATAGATGCTCAATAAGTCTGTTTAAAGAATGGATAAAATCTTCACAATTTAGTTATTTGCCCCATGTACTTTTATGTTATGCAGTAACACTTTTGCACTAAAATAGACTGTTCGATCTGCTAGCATGCCAATTCCAGTTATACTAAGTTCAAGCTTCATTGCCTGCCTTTGTGTATTAGTGCAGAGGGGAGTTTTATGGATAGAGGAAAGAGGCAAATTGGATGACCAGGAGTTCTAAAGTAATTTCTAAAGCTTTTCCTAAAAGCTTAGAATTGTTTGAAATCTTGACCTTTTATTTCTGTGAGTTCTCTGAGGAGAGGGTCTCTGGTTTATAACTCTGTTATCAGAAATGTCTGGCACTCAATAGGTCCTCAGTAAGTGTTGAATGAATGAGTTGGTTGTCTTTGTGATTTATCCTCTGGGGACTTCTCTGCAATTATTTATCACTAAATTGGGGTAAAGGTGATCCTTGCCCAGTTTAAATGTTTGTGCTGGAGTATATAATTAGTGGTAAGGTACTGGGTGCTTTCATCTGATTATCTCTAATGACTGCAGTGACTTTGCTTGGTATTGTCATTGCCGTTTAGCAGATGAGAAAACAGGCTCAAAGAGGATAAGTTACTTGAACACAGCTAGTAAAAGACAGAGGTAGGAGCCCAGCCTGGCATGCTGCCTGTAGTCTGTACTCTTTATCTGCTCTTCCACAGAGATTAAGGACCTGGGCTCTCAGGATTAACAGGCTCTTCATGAATTGTTCTTGGTACCAATAAAGCTGGTTATAGGAAATTCAACTTTGTGAAGCACAAAGTAAATAATACAGCACTGCATGCGTTTAGAAATTTTTTGAGTACTTCAGCTCTTCAGTTACTGGGTGGCCCTGAATCTGACCAAAAGTTTTCCCTGGGGAATATTCCAGTTGCTTAGGAGTTGGGGAGTAATGGAGGCTGGGCGCTGGAGGAGAAGGACCAAATGAGAAAGGTGTAGGACGAGGGATCAAAGGTGGCTTGTTTGTTTTAAAACAAGCAAGGATAAAGATTAATGTAATGACTATGCACCAACCACAAAGCTAATTAAACCTTCATATTATGTTTGTTTCAGATCTTAAAGAAATAGAACATTACAGCTATAACCGAGGCCCTTAGCACATCCCATTTTGTATTAGACTTTTATTCATGTGTTAGAGTTTATATTCATGTTGATAAATACAATTTTAGAACATTCATTTTTAACTGCTATGTAATGTTTTAGAGTGTGAATATACCCGTTTATTCTCTAGCTGATGACGATTTAGGTTGTTTCCAATTATTTTGCAGCATACCCAGTGGGACAGTAAACTTTTTTTTTACTTCTCTGCACATGTGTGTCTGCCTAGGAGAAGAAGCGCTGTGTATGTGCGCCTTCGGTTCTGCTGCATCTTCTCAGATAGCACTCTCAAGTGGGGGTGGGTTTGCAGTCCTGCCACAGTGCATGAGTGCAGGAGAGATGCTAAGTGGGAGAAAGCAAGGAATGAGGAGGGGCATGCTGAGAAAACCGAGTATTTCAAGAAAATCAGAAGTATATCAGCCCAGTAAAAGGAATCTCTTGCAGAAAAGGAAAGCTGTCAATCTTGGCTCTTCATTTTCCTTCTTTAAGATCAAAAATGAGATTTTATGGAGCTTAAACAAAGCGTTTGTGTCAAGTATGCTGAAAATTTTGCCTGATCACACTGTTCTGAATCTGCTGAGTGATCCATTACTTACTGGAATGCACCATGAGAACAAGCAAAATTGAATGGCTTCTTTTTTTTTTTTTGCGGTACGTGGGCCTCTCACTGTTGTGGCCTCTCCCGTTGCGGAGCACAGGCTCCGGACACGCAGGCTCAGCGGTCATGGCCCACGGGCCCAGCCTCTCCGTGGCATGTGGGATCTTCCCAGACCGGGGCACGAACCGGTGTCCCCTGCATCAGCAGGCGGGCTCTCAACCACTGCGCCACCAGGGAAGCCTGAATGGCTCCTTTATTTTTACTAGGGCAGGTGAAATTTGAAAAACGTATTGTGAAGAGAGGTAAACACTTCAGTCCTACCATTAAAAAAAAATCCAAAATAACTTTCTTGTGTTGTATATTTTCATTTGGGAGTGCAATTTAAGTTGAACTTAGAATTGGGTCTTCTGAAGTGTTAAAAAATTCTAATTATGGAGCCAAGCCTTTGTTCCAGTCAGGGAAATTCTATGCACACTAAAAAACATGGTTTTATTCATAATGATCTATTAACTATGTCCTAACCATGTCATCCCCCAGGCCTGTTAGCAGGAAATAAAATAAAAAGTTTTCTGTCAGCTTCCTCTTTTTTTTTTTTTAATTGAAGAATCGCTGACTTACAATATTAAATTAGTTTCAGGTATACAACATAGTGATTTGATATTTTTATACACTACAAAATAAGGATAAGTCTAGTTTCCATCTGTTACCATACAAAGTTATTACAGTATTATTGACTATATTCCCTATGCTGTACATTGCATCCCTATGCCTTATTTATTTTATAACTGGAAGTTTGTACCTCTTCACCTACTTTGCCCATCCCCCCACCCCCTCCCCTCTGCCAGCTTCTTTCTTCTCTTTTTGCCCTTGTTCACTCTATTGTAGCAGTAGTTAAGAAAATCTCATGATGCAGAAGCTTGTAATAAGGAGGAAGCGGAAAGGGAAGAGAGGGAGAAGACACAGATCAGTGGTTTTCAGCACAAAGCTGGGTGGTGGGCTGCTACTGGTTAGTACTAACCAGAAGAAGCCGGGTGTGCCGTTTGGCACAAATGACCCTGCAGTAGCACATGCTGGCGCTTAGTGAATTGGAGCCCATTCTTATTTTTACATTTAGTGAGCCCTCTCTGCAGGGAAGAGGATTGCTTGTCTCCAGGGCCTTTTGCACACTACGGGAGTCTTTCCCTACCCACACTGTTCTCTCTGTGTTACATTCTCTCCTCTAGTCTTCTCCAGGTTAGTCCTATCCACCTTTGGTGGTTCTCAGACTTCTTATTCTCAGGATTCCTTTACACGCTTAAAAATTTCTGAGGACCCAAAGAACTTTTGTTTATGTGGGTTATATATATATTTTTTTTTTAAAAAAAAATAAATTTATTTATTTATTTATGGCTGCGTTGGGTCTTCATCGCTGCACACAGGCTTTCTCTAATTGCGGCGAGCGGGGGCTACTCTTTGTCACAGTGTGCAGGCTTCTCATTTCAGTGGCTTCTCATGTTGCGGAGCTCGGGCTCTAGGCATGAGGGCTTCAGTAATTGTGGCACGCGAGCTCAGTAGTTGTGGCTCGCGGGCCCTAGAGCGCAGGCTCAGTAGTCGTGGCGCACAGGCTTAGTTGCTCCGCGGCATGTGGTATCTTCCTGGACCAGGGCTCGAACCCGTGTCCCCTGCATTGGCAGGCAGGTTGTTAACCACTGTGCCACTAGGAAAGCCCTATGTGGGTTATGTTGATCAACATTTACCATATTAGCAATTAAAACTGAGAAATTTAAAAATATTTATTCATTTTAAACAATAAACCCTATTAATTTGTTAACTTTAATAAATAATATATTTTTATGAAGAATATTTTGTTTGTTTTGGAAAACATGGTTAGAATACTGTTTTAGACATTGTTTTACATTTTATAAACGGGCTAGGAAGATAGCTGGATTCTCATATCTGCATTGGGTCTGTTGTGATATCACACCTGTGTAGCCTCTGGAAAACTATTGTACACTCCTGAAAGAATGAAAGTGAAAAAGGCAAATAACATCTTAGTATTTTTTTGAAAATAGTTTGACCTCGTGGAGCCTTCTAAAAGGGTCTCAGGACCTCAGGGGTCCTGAATCTCACTTTCAGAATCATTGCTTTAGATCTCAGTTCTGTTGTCACTTCTCCAGCAAAGCCTTCCCTGACCTCCCTCACTAGGTCAAACTTTCCTATTATGCCCTAGTAGTACTATGTACCTCTCGTCTGTACCATTTATTAAAGTACCACCTTAACTTTAATGTCTGTTTCTGCTACTTGGCTCCTTGAGATTAGGGATCATGTATGGGTTTTGTGCACAATTATATCCTCAGCCCTTGCCACAAAAGCCTGCCCTGTACTGGGCATTTGGTGCATATTTAAATAAATAAATGAGTGAATCAATTTAAATAAACAGACTTCTTGGATTCCACTTGATTATAGACTTTCCCTTAAAATGTAAGTCCTTCTCTGAATTGTATACCTGTTGTCTCTATTCAGAGCATATATTTATTTTCTGTTTTTTCAGACTGATTATTGCTAAGACTGTTGCAGGGCCATTACACCCCGGATCTGTGCAGCATTCTGCTCATACTCTGTCTCACCCATTGCACCATGTTACAATTCTCTGTTTACCTTCCATCCCCCATCACCCCCACTAGATTCTTCAGAAGCTTATTGAGAAAAGGGATTGTGACTTGTTTATCTTTTCAATCCCCTTCTCCATGCCGCAGTAGCATATCTTAGTATATAGTAGACACTAATATTTTCCTGAATGTGTCAAATTGGATTTGAAAAGATACATACATACATAGCATATCTTAGTATATAGTAGACACTAATATTTTCCTGAATGTGTCAAATTGGATTTGAAAAGATACATACATACATAGCATATCTTAGTATATAGTAGACACTAATATTTTCCTGAATGTGTCAAATTGGATTTGAAAAGATACATACACTACAATTGCAAGTAGATGTAAAAATTTTGACCTAAGAAAAATCATGTTCCCAATGCATGGACTACTGACAGGTTATTTATTTCTGAATTGTTTTGCACATCAGAATACATAGGGTAATTCTGTAGGTATTCTGATTTCCAAGAAAGAATCATCGTGATCAGGTGTTTTTTTAAAACATTTGTGGACTTCCCTGGTGGCTCAGTGGTTAAGAATCCACCTGCCAATGCAGGGGACACGGGTTTGAGCCCTGGTCCAGGAAGATCCCACATGCCGCTGAGCAACGAAGCCCATGTGCTACAACTACTGAGCCTGTGTTCTAGATCCTGTGAGCCACAACTACTGAGCCCGCATGCCACAACTACTGAAGCCTGTGCACCTAGAGCCCATGCTCTGCAGCAAGAGAAACCACCAGAATGAGAAGCCTGCACACTGCAACGAAGAGTAGCCCCCGGTCACCGCAACTAGAGAAAGCCCACACGCAGCAGCAAAGACCCTACACAGCCAAAAATAAAGAAAGAAATTAATTAATTTAAAAAACAACAACAACAAAAACATATGTCATACGTGGACATCATTCTGTCACAAGATATTTGAGTTATGTGCATGTCCCAAGTACTGTGGTGTGCAATGGGGATGTAGCTGTGAGCAGGCTATACTTGATCCCTACCCTCAAGGATGTATAGTCTAGCCATCTGGTTTGAGTCAGCAAACTTTTTCTGTAAAGGACTGAATACTAAATGTTGAGACTTTGAGGGCTATATGGTCTTGGTTACAAGTATTGCATTGTGGCTGGATTGTGGCCAGCTCTGCATTGTGGCCCCAAAGTGGCCGTAGACACCCTGTAAACAAATGAGTGTGGACACATTCCAATAAAACTTCATTTACAAAAATGGGAGAAGATTGGATTTAGCCCACAGGCTGTAGGTGCTGACTCTCGATCTAGTTCGTTTATTTCTCAGTCTCCGTCTGACTCCTATATCCGGAGCACCAATTTTCATATTTTCAATGAAATTTTCATTGTCTTATTTGCTAGAATTAGCTAAGGTGAGATTGTTGAAGAACTTGATCTCATGCAAACCACTAAAGCTAATTCTTGTTTTTTTCTTTTGCACTTTTATCCAGGACATTTTATTTCCTTACATCAAAGAAAATGTTAAAGAGTATCTGCAGACACATTGGGAAGAAGAGGAGTGCCAGCAGGATATCAATCTTTTGAGGAAACAGGTTGGGATATTTCTATTCCATTGCTTCTACATTCCCAAGGGTGTTAGAACTGAGGATGCCTAAAGACTTAGAATATTCTCTGAGCATATTTTAAAATAAGTGCTCTGGATTCACAGGGCACGGACACAGTAGTGACTTGCCTGCTTAGGAATTCACAGTACCTAATTAAAAGGCCAGATATAATGACATCAATGGCAGTTTGTTGTCTCTACAATTGCCTCTTTCTGGAGCTATTTCAGTTGCATAAAATATCATGTATTTATAAAACTAAGTCATTTCTGGGTGGAATGCAAAAGGGTCTTGTGCCATCTGATCATATTTTTCATTAATGTCTCCAAGTGATAACACTTCATCACCTCATTCTCCACTCGCTTCTCCTCATGGCGTGAGCCCCTGCTGCCCCTCCACAGAGTTCCTGGGCCCTCACATACCTCTCTCCCCAGCTTACATTCAGCCCAGCCTTCATACCTGCCTTCGCCTTCGTTACATGTACTTTTTTCTACTTTGATCCCTCCCCAGTTTTCAGTCTTTCTCCTTCCACATCGTGTGCTGTGGAACTCCCGATCTGTTGTTTTTCTTATTAAAATTGCTTCATTGGCAAAGGTCTTACGTGCTGTGCAGAGCTAACTCTCTGGCTTTTCTGAGTTAATTTTCTACATTGGACAATGTGGAAGGCTTTCTGTAAATTCTATAATGTTAGAAGTTAGGATTGGAAAGAGAGTCACATCCTTTGAGGCATGGGGCATTTGGGTTTGTTGAATTTTCTAGATAACTCAGGGTTAGTCTGAAACACTCCCTTCTTTACCTTTTTTTGTTGTCTCAACTCCTGTTGTTGAAACATACATACATATTCCCTCACTGTAGCATATAAATAAATCATTGAGTCTTTAGGGATTGGACATACGCATTGTCATAGGCTAAACAGCTTCTAAATAGCTATTAGGGTTTTGCAAGATGTGGGAGATTGCAGGAGACTGAATGTAAACCAACCCCAGACATTGCTTCACTAGTTTCTTTTCATTGAATTCGAGGCATAAACTAATTTCACTGAGATTTTCTTTATTTCTTTCTCAGTTATAGTGCAGAGGAAATGATCTGATTTAATTGAAGTCCTGGTTTGTTGATCCTAGTAAGTGAATCAACAAACCAGGTCTTATTATAACATTTTATCATTTTGTGCTATCTCTTTTCTCACACACAACATGCCTCTTGGTTTAAGTTTCAGCTTTAGTGATACAGGAGAGGTAAATTTATTAATTATAATCCAGTTTTTTTTAGGAATCATTCATATCAGTCCCAAAGCGTAGGATACTTTAATTTTAACAGGGCTCGGTGCTAATGGTGGTTGGAGAAAGTTGGTCTGCTAGTTTTCAGGTATCATTTAAGGGATATTTTTAAAAGTGAGTAAGAAACAAATTTTGTGTTTTTTATGATTTAAAGGCTGAAGAGGACTCCCACCTGGATGGGGCTGTTCCGATCCCAGCAGCATCCGGGAATGGGGCAGATGACCTGCAGCGGATGATCCAGGCCGTGGTAGATAACGTGTGCTGGCAGATGTCTCTGGACCGGAAGACCACGGCGCTGAAACAGCTGCAGGGCCACATGTGGAGGGCGGCATTCAAAGCTGGGAGCATGAAAGCAGAGTATGTAGCTCCTCAAGTGACTCTAAACACTTCACTAGCCACCAAAGCAAATACATTTTCCACTAGTCCTCTCTCTCCAGTGTAAGTTGCATGATTTGCAAAGTAGATAAAATCAACATTCTTTTTATTCCAACAAGTGAGTGTTTTATTTTGTTTTGTTTTTTCAAAGCTGCGATAAAGCATTTCACCCAGATAAATCCCCCAGGCCCGTGTCTGGCTTTGTGTGATGGTTGGAGACTTTTAACTCAAGTCTAAAACAGCTTCCTAGATGTAAATCAACTATACTGCAAATAAAAAAGAAAAAAAAAACCCCACACACAAAAAAACCAGCTTCTTAGAAAATGGCAACTTCCTTGAACTAAGTCATATCTGACCTTTAGTGTATGATTGACAGCACTGTTGGGCTGCTTCCCAGGATTGAAAGTTAGATTACCTGCTTTCTGCTCTGTTAGAGAAGTAAGAATGCTATAAAATTATGCACCCCGTCACTGTGGGGTTACTCCGTGTCAGCAGTGCCACTCTGTTCTGTGCTCTTACAGCAACTTCCAGACCTCGGAGTCTTGATTGTGGGGTTCCTAAGAGCACTCCTGCCGAAGGAGACTCGTGAGTCCTATGTTGCTATATTAAGAAATCTTAATAAGTTGCTGCCCCTAAGGAGTTCAGGGCATTGCCTGATGTAAACCCTAAGATCCAAGACTGTTACTAGCTGTCTATATTTCTTTTGTTTTTCTGTCAACTGAGATGCCATTCCTTATGTACTTTACAAGGGACTTCCACCTTTTAAGGATGCTTTAGAATTTCAGGATAAGCCAGTGATGTGGAAATAAATATCAGTTAGTTCACTTGGTAAAACACTCAAAGTATTGGAGTCAGGAGATGATGCTCACAGGAGTTAGCCCATCCTTCTCCTGGTTTTAGTTCCTTAATTATAAAACCAAGGACTTGAAATAAATCATCTTTGACTTCTAAGCCCTGCTTTGGAGCAATAACAGTCTGCAAATTCAACATGGACTAATCCTGTCTCTGAGTGCAAAGTAACATACGAAGTAACAGTTACTGCTTGTTTTGAACTAGTAGCTAATCCCTTTTCTTCAATTTGTTCAATGTTGTTTCATCCAGTAGAAGACTTCTCTGACGTTTTCCAGTTAATCTTTTATAGATGACTGGTTCCACATCCCAAGTTTCTTGTACTCCTCTTTTCACCCATCTCCTGTGATGCTGTCCACTGTAGAGTTGGTGAACAAGACTGTCAGGAATCATTGCTGATTAGCTAATGTGAAATGGCACATGTCTGTTAACTGCTTTGTTACATAATTTTTTTTCTGTATAGTAAAACCTAAGGTTTTCTTAGTTCTCAAGAAACGTAGTTCTGTTTTCTAGCTAATCAAAGATTAATAGCTTTGAGCCTCCAAACACTTTTTTAATTGTTTGGGTGTAGATTCTAAAAGCATTTCCCTGCTCTCTTAAGGCACACTGGACATAATTGAACCTTTTCTCGTCATGAATTATATCAAAGGCACACGACAGTACACTAGTATTGTTGTTTGCTTTTTTGAATTTCTTGGCAATTCAAAAAATCCCTTTCTCAGGGAGCTGTATTCAGTATCTTGTGATAAACTATAATGGAAAAGAATCTGAAAAAGGATACATATATGTGTATATATATATATATATGACTGAATCACTTTCCTGTACACCAGAAACTAACACAACATTGTAAATCAACTATACTTCAATTTAAAAAAAAATTCCGTTCTTATTTTATCTCTTTTTCTGTAATCACTTTTTACTGTCCTTAGTGTGGCTGTCTGTCAAAAACTCTTCTCCCCTCGACCTAAATTACTGCTTCTAATCTACTGTGACGCTGGAACTCTGGGGACACGCTCATTAGATCTGCAGGAGTTCACAGTCTCATGGAGGTGCTTTTCCTGGCCACCATTTGGACACAAGTAGAGAAACTTGTGGCAGCTATTTGACTGGTTTTCATTTGGCTGGATAACATGTTCCTTCATTTCAACTTGGTGGTCTTCCCTCTAGGTTCTTTGAAGATGTGGTTCCAGCAGTCAGGAAATGGAGAGAGGCTGGAATGAAGGTGTATATCTATTCTTCAGGGAGTGTAGAGGCACAGAAACTGTTATTTGGGCATTCTACAGAGGGAGATATTCTTGAGGTAAGTTACCCGATTACTTTGTTTTTTTGACACCATCAAAGCATAAAACAGTGAATGTGAGTGCTAAAGTTATAAGCTAAGCAGCATTCAGATAATTGCATTTACATATGCTATGCAGGTTGTAAAAAAGAAGTGGAAAAACTGGGGAATACATTGTGGAAGGGTGAAATGTAGCTGTGGTACCAATCTTTGCATCAGGGGTTCTTAAACTTTGCTGTGCATAAGGATCACCTGGGGAGTTTGTTAAAAATGTAGATCCCTGGGCCCTGTTTCCTGGCAAATCTATATCAGAAGGTCTGGGCTACGGTTGGGAATCTGCATTTTCAAATATCTACCCTAAGTGATTCTGATGACAGTAGTATTAGAACCACATATATATATATATATATATATATATATATATATATATATATATCTCACAGATAAATAAGACCTAAGCTAGCTTGTAAATCAGCTATCTTGTCAGTATTAGAAAATCATCAACCCAAAGCAAAGGAAACTAATGGCTTCTTTTGGTTGTTTAAAGTATTAGGTAAGATGTAAAAGAGTGGCACATGCCACTATCCCTCACAAAAGGGCACACAGACTTCTTGAATGCAGGAGAGTACATGGTGGATTCATTTGTTTCTGGTACTTTGGAGAGAGATAGATTTTATTTTAGCAGATTCAGCATTCTTCTGTAAGAGAACTGGGCATGTTATTACACAGTGATTACTTAAGGTCTCCTATTAACATTCCTTGTACCTGAGAAAAGTCTTGCTAGCTTTTCTGTCCCACAGTCCCTACGTCCCCTGGAAGACAGGGTAGTCGTTGGAAAAAGGGACTACATTTAGGACTTTAAAAAGAAATGCTGGCTAACTGAATACAGGCTGAAATTAGTGATTCACAGTAGTTTACTCAGCCAGCTATTCTTTTAAATAAATATTTATTGACCCTCTACCATGTGCAGAGAACACTTTGACTTTGGAGATTGTCATAGTCTCATCTTACTTTCCTGCTTTTCATCTTAGTTCTAAGTCAAATATTAAATCAGTAGTAAAACCCTTTAATTGCTTGTTAACTATTCTCCTCTGAATACAGATATAAGTTTCTTTTCTGCTCTCTCTGATGAAATAGACAATCAGGTGATAGTAGACAGGACACAGTAATTACCCTCTGAGTTCAGTAATAAAACTTTATTCTACACTTGCTTCGTGTGAGGCAGACTTCAGAGAGAAAGAAAATATGCAAAACAATTATTAACTTTAAAAATCACAACATTAATATTACCTTAATTTATCTTTGTTGGGCTTATTTTTAGTTTGTGAAAAGTTCTGAAAATATTCGAAAGATCACATCGTAATAGCTGATCCTAAATGTGAACTTATTTTAATGACTGTTGGTTAAATTAGTAAGTTATATATTTGACCCCAATTATTTCTAAGATGTCAAGGGTATATATGAGCTCTTGGGTAGAATTTTAAAATGTTTTAATTAGAAAATGAAGGTTTCTTGAAAGTAAAGTAATAGCTTACTAATTAGGCAGGTTAGAGAAATCTGGTCATTCTGGGATCAAAAGGACAATGTTGAGAACCTTTCATCGGGTGAAACCCAGTCTAACAAGTAGTTTGAGTGAATATAGTGTTTTAAGGATAGGAAGTAGGGCATATATATTTTAAAAGATTTTGGATACAAAATTAATGCTAAGGGAAGAAGGCCAAGATTATAAAATGATCTTATATACATTGAATTGGTAGTTTTCTTTTTCCAAATGTTTATTTCTATAAAACCTTAGTTTATATTTACTTTTTGTAGCTTCCATAAAATTCTCTATGAAGTAGACTTACAGGGAATATTTGTTGAGTGGATGAAGTCACTATGATTGTCGAGTAGTTCAGAGAAAAGGGATGAGAGACAGAGGGGCTGGGTTGCATGTGTGTTAGTAGCATCGTTCTTTCCCCTTCTCTGTGTCCAGCTTGTGGACGGTCACTTTGATACCAAGATTGGACACAAAGTGGAGAGTGAGAGTTATCGAAAGATTGCCAGCAGCATTGGGTGCTCAACCAACAACATCTTGTTTCTGACGGACGTTACCCGAGGTGAGTAATCTGACTTCTTGCACTGTACGCTCCAGGGTGGGAGCCGAGCCTGGCACTGCACACGCTTTGCCTTCGTAAGGAAAGTTTATGTGGGTAGCCCTGGAAAATGAAGCAGGTTTATAAAAGGAAACAGTGAAACAGCCAACCCACCTCCCTCTCCATCTACCCATCCTTGGGGGAAGTGGCATTGGAAAGATGAATTTTTCTCCTTTTAACATGAAATGGGGAGATAACAGAGGCAGCCAGCGGTAAGGGTGGGAAGGAGCATGCAGCCAGGAGTATGAGGGTGGGTGTGTGGCCAGTCCAGCACAGTCAAGTCACAGGAGACCTGCATCAAATGTACTTAACAGCAGTGACATCAGCTATACACCCTCAGCAAAAAAAAGTGAGAGAGAGAGAGAGAGAAGTCTGTAGTTGGAGCGATTTTGCCTCATTTTCCTGCTGGCTGATGAGTACTGCCCCTCAGCGAGGAGGAACCTCATTTCACCCTTCCCTCAGATGGGCTCAGGCCCTGGGCGCCCCTCATGTTATAAACCTCAGCCTCACTGCACATGGATCTCATGTTTAAAGATTGGCATCTTTTTTACCCAGCATGGCCCTCTTTATATGATATGCAGTGCGTTAGCACATGCATTATCACTGTAAGGAGTGAATGTATGAAACAGCACATACTGTACAGTATCGGCAATTTAAGTGATTTCAAGAGCAGGTTTTTTTTTTTTTTTTTTTTGCGGTACGCGGGCCTCTCACTGTTACGGCCTCTCCCGTTGCGGAGCACAGGCTCCGGACGCGCAGGCTCAGCAGTCATGGCTCACGGGCCCAGCCACTCCGCGGCACGTGGGATCTTCCCGGACCGGGGCACGAACCCGCGTTCCCTGCATCGGCAGGCGGACTCTCAACCACTGCGTCACCAGGGAAGCCCTCAAGAGCAGTTTTGACCAAACGTAAAGCATACGCTCAAGCATCTATCTGTGTGAGAATATGAGTCCTCCAGAGAATTACAGAAGGAACCGGTAGTGAAGAAGGAAGCAAGGGGCAGCAGGCGAAGAGGTCGGGGGGTGCTGGGGGAGGTGGGGGGTCTCTGCCCCTGGCTGGCGAGGCTTTCCCAGACTCCCCCAGCTGGCTGCAGCCTTTGATCTTGTGGTCATTTTCCTTAGAGTCTGTGCATGTCTCCGGGTCCTACTTTGGTGTATTGTAATTGCACTTGTGTTGGAGGATAGTTTTACTTATTTGTGTTTCTTCCACTCATCTTGGATCGTAAGTTTTACCCTTTGTTTACCCATAGTACAGGGCTTTGTGTACAGTGCAGCCGCTCTGATACACTCCATCTATTTCACCAGGCTCAAGAAGGGAAGTAGGGAAAAGGGGCGGAGGGCAGGGGTGCTCTCCTATCTGGTGGCTCCGAGGGGCTCCTGGGCCCCGTGGAAGCAGCTTCGGCAGTCTGTAGTTGACATTCCTCCCTCCAGCCCTTCTGTTCGTTGTCGCAGAACTAGAGTCACTCCCACTCACTGGGACTTTTCAGAGATGTCGCCCAAAGGCAAACCCAGGCTGCTGGCAAAGGCATCTTATCTGTGCTAGCGTGTGTGAGTATATTCTTTGTCTGCTGCTTTGGTTTATCATGTTTGGTACGATCTGTAGGCATATAAGCAAATATATACTAACTTGTGAAGCAGTTTAAAAAAAAAATCTTAACCAGCATAGGTCATCTAATGCCTTCAAGAAGTCATAATGTGTTTTCCAGAGAAAGAGTGGTAGACAGGCTTAATTTTACCTGACGTACAGTTGACATTCAGTAACTGCTAATATCTTTGTTAAATTTCAATCCTCGGTGAATCTAGACTGGAATTTTTGATCTAGGGAGATGGTAGCAAATCACAGCCATTTGTTGTTTTGAGTTTTGAAAGCTCAGTAGATTTAGCGGAGACCTGCCCCTGCTGCACGTCCTGGTTTGGATCAGCCTCAAAGTGCAAGGGTTCTACAAACTGTCATCTTATTTTTCTGCATCCTGGCAAGCTTTGCATTTGCGTGTCTAACTGCACTGAAGGTGAGAGACAGACGCGTGGACACACAGCTTCAAGGTTCACTGTGTAACCAGCTGGCCAGGCTACACCTATGTACCAATAGCCATTTCACCTGGCCTCTGCTTTGAACTGTCAGTGTACTGTAAATGTTTGCCTGTCATATTTCTGTGTATAAACCATTTACTCATTCAAAGCTACATTTTACCCTCTTCCTTGAATGGCTTTTTGGGGCTCTGAGTGGTGGGCTGGGGAGGTCACTTTACTATCTGTGTAGATAAAGGTGTGAGGAATGATAATTTGAAGACCTTTTGCTTTGTTTTGCTCCTTATGCAAAGGAAATAGGCCTCTTTCTGGTGAGTTTAGCTGGTTTAACCTGTGAATTGCTTTTCTTTAATCATTCACGTAACAGGGCTGTTGGAGATGAAAATCCATGGTTTGCCCTATATTTAATTCCGCTAGGATTTTGAACGGTGAGTGTCTGCAGGCTTAGAATTAGAGATCTGCTTTGTGACTGGAGCTCCCCACAAAGTCAGCCTGTCCCAAGCATTCTGGGATTGAATGCATGATTCAACCTGTGATCCCCAGACCCTTGCCTTATTCCCTGCTTTTTGGTTACCGCTAATAATTGTAACCCCTGCCCGAAGACCACTTATAGTTTCTTCATATTCTTGTCTTTAGCCACAGTTTTTTTCTAGTTGCCATCATAGTACATCTATAATTTCAAGTCTTTCTCTTTTCACTTAAGCCATATCCTTAGGTTGCAGTCCCAGAAATTATTCCTATTCTCTTTAGAGACTAGAGATAATCTCCAAGTTGTCTCTCCCTTGAGTCCTCTGCAAGGAGGTTTTATTCCTGCCGTTCATCTTCTGCCAGCCCCACTCCTGCTTAGGCAGTAGGGCCAGACCTGGGCTCACCTGTAGCTGGGACAGGGCCAGGCACCTGGCTGCCTGCCTTGCTCTTTTCTATTGTCTCTGATCCTGTGTTTTAGTAGCACGTGTCCAGACTTCCACTGCCAAGGCAGAGTGGAAGACTAAGTTGATATCCCAAATAATACTCAAATATAAAAGAGAGAACGGAAAGACTTTTCCCTTTGGAGGGAAAGAAAAAAGAGGTCCAGGGTTTGAAGTCAACAAGTATTATTAGATAAGTGTCTCAATAATATATGAAAAGAGCAAATAGATGCTTAAGGACAAAAACTTGCCCCACGGTGATCTTGGTAAGAGGCTGAATGTGGAACGGTCACTAGTAAGTCCCACATGGATCGTGATGACTCAACGTGGTTGAGATCTTGGGTTGCTGGTCCAGAGGACTGTGCTTGAGGCAGCCAGGCTGGGAACTTGGGGTGCGTGGAAGGCAATGCCTTTGCTGCTGGAGTGAATGGCATCTGCAGAATTTGCCGGAGGTGGGGATTTTGGAGCACTATTTTTGCTCTGGGAGGTGACAGTCCTTTCATAGGAGGTGGGTAGGTGGAAGAGACAGCTCTGCCCCATTTACTCTTTCTTAGTACTGCTGCCCTTTAATTAATGCATTCCGTTGCTCTGGCTGTTTTCCACAGATTGAGAAACTACTGGGGTTTCTTATTACACCAGATCTGAATTGCAAAGAATGTGTTTCAGATTCTTCCCCAGTTTTGCTCTATCTGCCCAAGTATGCCCCATCTCTCTGACCACAGACCTGTGTCCTGTGTCCATTCTCTTACTGTTTGCACATGTACTTTATGTCTGCCTACAATTCCTCCTCTCTTGCCAGTTTTCCTTCCTTGAAATTTCTGATCAAAACTTACTATCTGTGCAGAGGAGTCATTTGTTAAATTGCAGGTCCTAATTCAGTCGTTGCACATTGGGGAACCTGACATTCTGTATTTGTAACAAGCTACCACGTGATTTCCACACTGCTGGTCCAGGGACTACACTCAGAGCAGCAATGCTCTAGAGCAGGAGTTGGCAAAATTGTTCGGTAAAGCAGGGGATCCCCAATCCGCTGTTAGGATGCGGGCCGCACAGCAGGAGATGAGTGGCGGGCAAGCGAGGGAAGCTTCATCTGCCGCTCCCCGTCGCTCGCATTACCGCCTGAATCGCCCCCCACCACTACCCCGGTCCGTGGAAAAATTGTCATCCATGAAATCAGTCCCTGGTGCCAAAAAGGTTGGGGACCACTGCTGTAAAGGGCCAGGTAGTAGCTGTTCAACTCTGGTCCTTGTAATGCAAAAGCAGCCACAGATAGTACATAAGTGAGTGGGTGTGACTGTGTTCCAATAAGACCATGTTTACAAAAACAGGCGGTGGGCCATAATTTGCTGACCCTTGTTCTAGAGCACGGACCACAGAGTCTGACACACGATTTCAAATTTCATCTCTACCACTTGATAGCTCTCAGTTTCTGCATCTGTAGAATGGAGATAGTAATACTAACAACCTCAGGGTTGTGAAGATTTAGATGGGAATGGAAGTTCCAGGAAAGCAGGAACTTTGTTTTGTTCACATATCTCTGGTCCTAGAATAGTACCTGGCACATAGTAGGTGCTAAATTAATACAAGGTATTAACTATTATCTTTCAGATGGACACAAAATGAGGAGGGGTACATAACCCAAGACATATTAGAGATATCCCCTCAAATACATAGCTTACTTAGTTTCATTTGACTAGTCCTGTTTTTACTTCCACGCAGTCACTGATCTTAAAACACTCTTAGTCCAATGAGGAGAGAGACAACAGGTAATAACATGTCAAATCATATTGTCTTGATAGGACTAAATACAGGGTGTTAATGGAGCACATAGGATGTTCTAATACAGATGGTAGTAGCTCTAGAAGGTAGAATATTTGAGCTGAACTTTGAAGAGTAGGAATTTGCCAGACAAAAAATGGGCAGTCTAGCCAAGGGTTGTGACATGTTTGGGCTCCAGGTATGAGAGTAGGTATTTCAGCCTGATTAGATCCTGGGATTCCATTTGCCCCATATCTATTTAATTGGTATTATTCCTGACAGCCTGTCCTTTGGGAAACAGCTCAGTTCTCTGTAGGACTGATGGGAGGGAATGGAAGAAAGCTGTGGACATGGCTCTGTCTTTGTGCATTCATAAGTACTTAATAAAGCTTAGAAGTCTAGGGCACACTGCCCTCCTTGTCTGTCAGTACAGTTAGTTATGCATTTGAAAAAAAATTTTATGGAAAAATTAAAAATTATATAAAAGAATAATAAGTCCACCCCCTGTGCTTGTCTTTTAGCTTCAACAGTTACCAAATCTGGACCAGACTTATTTGTTACATTCCCACATCCCTCTGATTATTTTGAAGCAAATCCCAAACATCATATTCTGCCATTTCTGACACATATTTGGATTTTCGCAGAGGCCAGCGCTGCTGAGGAAGCTGACGTGCACGTAGCTGTGGTGGTGAGGCCTGGCAATGCGGGGTTAACAGATGATGAGAAGACCTACTTCAGCCTCATCACGTCCTTCAGTGAACTGTACCTGCCTTCCTCAGCCTAGAGGAGGAGTTCTAAGGAAGACCAAACTGTCTTCACAGAGTTGTCCCCGTAGTCTAGTTTTATTCTAATGGTAAAAGTAACTTACTTAAAAAATACATACAGACACATACATAAGGTATGTAAGTGTGTGTATGTTCAAATTACCTTTCACAAGCACGTAAGTGGGAAAAAGAATCTCAGTTCAGTGAAAAGGAAACTTATTTAAAGATGATGCTTTATATGTAGAAATTGTTTGAAACCACAGCTCTAACCATTATTGAGGGCGAAATATAGTTGATAGAAGAAATTACTACTATACAGGTCAAATGTGTTATGTTTATCAAGTCATGTACCAAAATAGAAAGGTAGGTTTGAGAAGTTACTCAGAAGCCTGGTTATTTTAAAAACTAGAAGTATTTCGAAGACATTCCTAGTAATAATCTACTCCTCTTTTAAATTGTGAGTTAGAAGATTACAGCAGCTGAATTTCAAGCTGTTAACCTTCCCTATTTACAAATGACAAAGCTATTTGCTTCTGCTCCAAAAGAGAGCAAAGTTGGGAAAGGAAACTCATTTGAGTCTTGATTAATCATATATCTGTTACTTAAGAAACTTGCTAATCGTTGTGGTACCCACAGCAAGCAGTTGCCTTACCAGTGAAAAAGATGCACTAATGTAACAGCTAAAATAGAAATGTGCTTCCTAATGTTTAACAAAACAGTCCTAACCCTGCCACTTGTCACAGATTTCAGAGTTAACCTTGCTAACTACTTCTTAGCACAGTTTGAGAACATATGTTAACTGCTGTTTACTATTAAAAAACATAAGGTTTGCTGAAATTTGTCCATAAGACCTAGAAGAGCCCTAATATCTAATGTTTTCTCTGAAATGGATATGAGAAATGTAAATTTTATAACAGCATTATTTATCCTAGTTCAGCCTAATAGGATGTCGTGTCAATTTCATGTGGTAATTAATAAAAACATTTTCTTCTTTGCTCAGTTGTTTTTTTTTTAAAATAAATTTATTTATTGTATTTATTTATTTTTGGCTGCGTTGGGTCTTCGTTGCTGCGCGCGGGCTTTCTCTAGTTGTGGTGAGCGAGGTCTACTCTTTGTTGCGGTGTGCAGGCTTCACATTGCTGTGGCCTCTCTTGTTGCGGCACGTGGGCTTCAGTAGTTGTGGCTTGCGGGCTCAGTAGTTGTGGCTCGAGGACTCTAGAGCGCAGGCTCAGTAGTTGTGGCTCATGGGCTTAGTTGCTCTGCGGCATGTGGGATCTTCCCGGGCCAGGGATTGAACCCGTGTCCCCTGTGTTGGCAGGCGGATTCTTAACCACTGAGCCACCAGGGAAGTTCCTTCACTCAGTTTTATGTAGGTTTGCTTACTGCCATAAGCAGAAGAGAAACTGAAGAGAGAGTGGACAAATAGGAATTTTAGTTTAGTTTTTTGCCTTAATCTTGTGTGTGTTTGTGATATGTGTGAATATGCATGTGTGTGTTTTAATGGAATGCCAGTAGAAAATCACTGACTGTCATTTGAGTTATATATACATATATGGCTAACCTTAGTGGTTATTATTTCATTTGGATAGTAAACATTCAAGATATGAGTAGATTTCTTAGATTTTTGAGAATCTTATATTTGAGGTATATAAGATAATGCTTGAAGGAGGCAATTATTCTCCTAATTAATCAAGAAAAACTAATGAATCCTGGAGGAATAATTTTGGGGATGCTTTGACTAAGGAAAAGGAAGTAGCCTTGCAAATATGAGAGGACAGGGAATATAAAAGATTTTATGTTGACAGTTTTTATCTTCTAGTAGCTAATGAAGAAATCTAAGGACTATGAAGATACAGAAGAGTAGTGAAAGGGGAATGAATTTACGTAAATCTTAGAAATAGGAGTAATTTGTAAGTGATGGTAAAGCCACAAATGGTAATTAAAGGATGAACTTCATATAGTTTCTGAAAAAGTTTATAAGAAGGCGAAAGAAAAGGGGTCTCTTAATGATAGTAAATGAACAATTGGAAAACTAAGGAAGGAAAGAAAGAAAATTATGCACCAGGGACTAGATTAGAAAGGAATTAAAGGAAAAGGAGGATGCTCAGTATCTAGCCAGCAGAGAATTGAGCTGGAGAAGTATCTTAGTCCATCTAGGTTGCTGTAACAGGATTCCAGACACTGGGTGGCTTATAAACAACAAAACTTTATTTTTCACAGTTCTGGAGGCTGGGAAGTCCAAGATCAAGGTGCTGGCAAATTCAGTGTCTGGTGAGAGCCTGTCCCCTCACACATGGCTGTCTTTTTCACAGTAAGCTCACATGGCAGAAGGGGTAAAGCAGCTTTCTTGGGCCTCTTTTATGTGGACACTAATCCCATTCATGGCCCCAAAGGCCTCCCAAAGGCCCCACCATCAATACATCACCTTGGGGGGACACTAACATTGTCTACAGCAAGAGACATTTACTATCCATGATAAAAAAAAAGGTACCAGAAAAACTAGTTTATACTGAGTAGCTGAAGATGGAAGTAGATTAAAAAATTAAGAGAAAGTTGCAATATCAGATTTAGTTTCTCAGAGTGGGCTGTGAAGGAAGGGAAAAAAGGTGAGTGGAATATTGCTGAGGTCTTAGGAAACGCATTCATAATTAACGTGATGGAAAAGGATCTTAGGAAGAACTTGAGTCATAAAGTAGGCTGGTCATGAGGAAGGGAAAAATGCCTAGAGAGTGGGTAGTGAGCTAGGAGGTGAGTCCAGTTCAAATCATGATCCTTAGTAAGGGAAAGGGGAAAAAATTCTCACCTCTGCAATTTCCGGAAACAGACAAAGTTACTAAATTTTCTCAGCATCTTGTCTGCAGAGAATGCAGGGGACAAAGGTCTCTTAAAGTTGTGGCTCTTGTTATTTCTATTTGTTAATCCAGATCTGCCTTAGTTGTACTCTTTCCCTCGGGGGCACTGATTTCCAATCTTGGGTCAAAACCCAAGTTGGTTTCTTAGAAGAGAAGCCTCAGACGTCTCTAATCTTATCAGCACTTCTGTGGTAGCAGGGCTTTCTGTCTGGCCTTCTGCAAGGCAGGCTTTAGTTGCTAAGCCCAACTGGTGTCCAGTTCATGGTGGCACAAGAAGTTGAGAGCCCAGCGTTTTTCACCAAGACAGGTGCACAGCAGGCTTTGCCCAGCAGATGGTGCTGTTTCTCTAAGAGACTAGCAAGTGTGAGGCCTCCCCAGACACAGCAGATGGGAGCTAGGAGGTAGCATTAAGAGAGGAAAATGAGTATATTTATTCTTAAAAACCATAACATGGGGCTTCCCTGGTGGCGTGGTGGTTAAGAATCTTCCTGCCAATGCAGGGGACACGGGTTCGAGCCCTGGTCCAGGAAGATCCCACATGCTGCGGAGCAACTAAGCCCGTGCGCCACAACTACTGAGCCCCCATGCCACAACTACCGAAGCCTGCATGCCTAGAGCCCGTGCTCCACAACAAGAGAAGCCACCGCAATGAGAAGCCCACGCACTGCAACGAAGAGTAGCTCCACTCGCTGCAACTAGAGAAAGCCCACAGGCAGCAACAAAGACCCAATGCAGCCAAAAAAAAAAACCCAAAAAATCATAACATGATATTGCAAAAGTCAGAGTAGTTTTGAAAAAATGGCAGTAATCCTGAATGAAATCTACCCACTAATATTTCTCTTCCCCCCTTGTTCCCTAAGTCACATTTTAAAAAAATCAGTGATTTTTGGATAGCTGGTTTTTCCAGCTGCAGTGTTAAAATGGACTTGTTTTGGGGTTTAAAAAAAAACCCATTGGAGTACAAAGTTGAATGTAATGTATGCCAAAAGAATTTGTAATTCCCAGCACCCAAGCCTAGATGGTAAACTGCTGTTATCCTCAACTTAATATTTAAGAATAATTTGTAGTTTTTGTTGAAACATTGGAGTAACTCTAACAGAAGTAAAATTCACTCTGCTTGCAGATTTTACCTAAGTTATTCATGCAAATATTTATTGAGCATCTACAGTATGCTGTAAGGGGACAAAGTCCCTCCCTACTCTCATGGTACATCCATTTTTGGAGGGAGCAGTCAATAATAAACAGCAACAGAAAATTAGACACCAGTAAGTGCTCTGCAGAGAAACTAGGGTAGAGTGGCTTTTTACAAAGGGGATGCTAAAGAAGGTGACATCTAATCTAAACATAAAAGAATAGATATTTGAGAAACTAGAAGGAAGAGCATTCCATGAAGATGGAACAGCATGTAGTAAAGATCTAGGGCAAAGCTTGGCCTATTCCAGGAATTGAGAGAAGGCCAGTGGCTGGATGCCATCAGAGAAGTGGGCAGAGCCAGATCGTTAGGGCTTGGTACCACAGTAAAGAGTTTGGGTTGTTTTCTAGGTGTGGTGGGAAGCCACTGGAGAATTTTAAATGGAAGATGGCATGATGTGATTTACATTTTTCAGGGAATTCTCTGTTGGATGGAGAATGGATTATAGGTGGGCAAGAGTGGATGCAGGAAAACCAGTTAGATATATCAGGGTTGAATGCCAAGGCAGAAACTGCTTTAGGTATTTTTTTCAGAGAGGGGTTTTAAAGAAAGAGCGAGACATTTACAAAATTGATGGGAAGGACTAGACTAGTAGTAGTGGGGGGCTACGGCTGGGCTACGGAGCTGAAGGACTCCCACAGTAGTTGAATCCAGAGCTCAGGAATCCTGCCATCACTGACACTGTGCCTCATATCCACAAAGCTGGCCAGATACTGGAATACCAAATTAACCCTTACAACTTCCTCCAAGCACTGGTACTCTGTGACCTCGCTTACCAACAGCAATACCAATAGGAAGATTGCCTCTGTCTTCTTTCTCTTTACAAATATTGTGCTAGTGCTTTTAACTGGCAGTAGCTGATTCTAACCCAGAACTCTACATGTTAGGGTGTCTGGAACATGTTTTTAGGTTTATAACCTCCAGTTCATGAATAAAATGGTACTTCAGAGAGACAGTTTGCTACATCTAAGATAGGAAGCTATTGCAGTAATAAAGGTAAAGGATGGTGGTGGCTTGGCTTAGGGTGGCAGAAGTGGAAATATATGGAAGTGGACACATTCAGAGTATGTTTTAGAGGTGACAATGATAGCACTTGTTTATTGATTGGATTTGGTAGGATAACTTCTAGACTTTTAGCTTGAGCAGTTGGATAGGTGGTGCCACTGACATAGCACGTAAAGTGTGAAATGCCAGGGTAAACGTGACCAACAAGCAGTTGAATTTAAGTCTAGAGCTGAGGGTCTTGCCCTGGCTGGAGATCAGATTTGTGAGCTCATTGGCCTGGAGATGCTATTAGAAGCTATGGGATATGGGCACATAAGAAGAGACTGTTGATAGAAGGCCTAGACAGAGCCCTTAGTCTCCAACGTTAGAGATCAAGCTAAAGAGAGAAACCAGCAAAGGAATGGAAAAGGATTGGGCCTGGAGGAAGGAAAATCAGGAGAGAAGCATGAGGGCCAAATGAAGAAGGGGGTGCTCAAATGTGTCAAGTGCTGGTAAGAATTCAAGTCATTTGAGAATAGCAGTGGCCCTTGGATTGGACAAATGCAGTCTCAGTGGAGTGGTGGGAACAAAAGTATTAGTTTAAGTTGAGATAATATGAGGTCTAACTAAAGATTTATCCATTTTGTGGATCTTTTCAAAGAAGCAACATTTGGGTTTTTTGATTCTCTATTTTATTTGTCTCTAATCTTCATTATTTCCTTCCTTCAGCTTGTGTTGGGTTTAGTTTGCTCTTCTTTTTCCAGTTCCTTAAGGTTCTCTATTTTATTTGTCTCTAATCTTCATTATTTCCTTCCTTCTGCTTGTGTTGGGTTTAGTTTGCTCTTCTTTTTCCAGTTCCTTAAGGTGGGTGGTTAGGTTATTGCTTTGAGATCTTTCTTATTTTTTTAAATATGGTCATTTATAGCTGTGAATTTCCCTCTGAGTACTGCTTTCACTGCATCCTGTAGATTTT
This sequence comes from Delphinapterus leucas, assembly GCF_059928025.1. Taxonomy (NCBI): domain Eukaryota; kingdom Metazoa; phylum Chordata; class Mammalia; order Artiodactyla; family Monodontidae; genus Delphinapterus; species Delphinapterus leucas. The sequence continues at coordinate 96,307,726 of NC_143133.1, forward strand.
GGTATCTTGTGTTTTCATTTTTGTTCATCTTTAAGTATTTTCTAGTTTCTTTGTGATTTCTTCTTTGAACAATTGGTTGTTTAAGAGTGTGTTGTTGAGTTTCCACATATTTGTGAATTTTCTAAATTTCCTTCTGTTATTGGTTTCTAATTTCATTCCATTGTACTTGGAGAACATACTTTGTATGATTTTGATCTTTAAAAATTTTTTGAGACCTGTTTTGTGGCCTAACATATGGTCTGTCCTGGAGAATGTCCTCTATGCCATGGAGAAGAGCATTGTATTCTGTTGTTAGGTGGAGTGCTCTGTAGATGTTCACTAGGTGTAGTTGGTTTATAGTATTGAGTCTTCTGTCTAGTTGTTTTTTCCATTGTTAAATGTAAATGTGGAGTATTGAATTCTCAATCTATTATTGTTGAACTATTTCTCCCTTTAATTCTTGTCTGTTTTTGCTTCATTTACTTTGGTGCTTTGTTTTAGGTGTATATATGTCAATAATTGTCATATCTTCTTGATGGATTGGCCCTTTAACATTATCATGAATAAACTTTTTTGTGTCTTGTAACAGTTTCTGTCTTAAAAGTCTATTTTGCCTAATGTTACTCTGACCGCTCCAGCCCTGTTTTGGTTACTGTTTACATGGCATATCTTTTTTCATTTTTTAATTTTCAACCTATTTTTACCTTTATTTTTATTTTATTTTTTTTTGCGGTACGCGGGCCTCTCACTGTTGTGGCCTCTCCCGTTGCAGAGCACAGGCTCCGGACGCACAGGCTCAGTGGCCATGGCTCACGGGCCCAGCCGCTCCACGGCATGTGGGATCTTCCCGGACCGGGGCACGAACCCATGTCCCCTGAATCGGCAGGCGGACTCTCAACCACTGCGCCACCAGGGAAGCCCTATTTTTACCTTTAAATTGAAAATGTGTTTCATGGAAACAGAGTATAGTGGATTATGTTTTAAAAATCCATTCTGTCGGTCTCTGCCTTTTAATTGAAGATTAATCCACCACATTTCATGTAATTACTGATAAGGACCTACTTCTGTCATTTTGCTATTGGGTACAAACTTGTAACTAGAAGATGAATAAGTTCTGGAGATCTAATGCGCAACATTGTGATGATAGTCAACAATACTGCATTATATACTTCAAGATTGATTTCTATATTTCTTATATCTTTTTTGTTCCTCAGTCTTCCATTACTGACTTCTTTTGTGTTAAAGAGGTATTTTTTAGTACGCCATTTTAGTTTGCTTGTTGTTTCTTTTACACTATATTCTTGAGTTATTTTCCTAGTGGTTTCTCTGGGGGTTATAATTAACATCTTAGTTTATACCAATCCAGTTCTAATTACTACTACCTTAATTTTAATAGGATATAAAACTTGGCTCATATGTAACTCCATCCCCCCCACACTTATGTTGTTGTCACAAATTACATCTTTATTGTGTGCCTATCAACATAGATTTATAATTATTTCTTTATGCAGTTGTCTTCTAAACCAGATAGGAGAAAAAAAAGGAGTTACAAACAACAAACATATTTATATTTTCTTTTAATATTTACCTGTTGTATTAGTTTTCTAGGGCTGCAAAATACCACAAATTGGGTGGCTTAAAGCAATAGAAATTTATTCTCTCACAGTTCTGGATGCCAAAAATCTGAAGTGAAGGTGTCAGCAGAGTTGGTTCCTTCTGGAAGCACCGAAGCACTGAAGGAGAATCTGTCCCTTGCCTCCTAGCTTCTCATGACAGCTGACAACCCTTAGCAGTGCTTGGCATGCAGATGTATTACTCTAATCTCCATCTCCATCTCACATGGCATTCTCCCTGTGTGTCTGTGTCTTCACATGCTGTCTTACAAGTAGTATTGGATTAGGGGCCTACCCTACTCCAGCATGACCTCATCTTAACCAACTGCATCTACAACAATTCTATTTCCAGATAAGGTCACATTCTGAGCTATTGGGGATTAGGACTTCAACAAATCTTTTTGGGGAGACACAATTCAACCCATAACACCAGGAATATGTCAGAGCTTTTCAAAGCCCTTATTTGCCGAAGCACCTCATTCTCCACTCTTTCCTCTCATGCTTTTTGGTTAGTGTGTCTTTTGTCCCATTTGTTAGCCAGTGCTCCCGGTAGCTGTGACTAATACATTGCCTTTAAACGTTTTTTGACAAATGCCCCTGGGCAGCTGCCTCAACACTGGCAGAATTCTTAGTTCGGCAAGATAAAGGTAAACGCTTTGAGCCAGTCCTCCAAGGAGCCGCCAGGCAGATGGTTATGGACTGAATTGTGTTTCTAGGGCTCGCCCCCTCCCCCCACCGGCCCCTCTCAGATTCATAATGTTGAAGTCCTGACCTCCAGTGTGACTCTACTTGGAGATAGGACCTTCAGGAGATAGTTAGGGTTAAAGCAAGTCATCAGGGTGGGGCCCCAGTCCGATGGGATTGATGTCCTCACAGCAGGAGGAAGAGACACCAGACAGCCCTCACCAAAAACTGAATCGACCAGAGCCTTGATCTTGGACTTGCCAGCCTCCAGAACTGTGAGAAAGTAAACTTCTGCTGTTTCAAACAACCAGCCTGTGGTATTTTGTGACTGCAGCTTGAGCTAATACACAGCTCAAAACAAACAACCACAGTTCTTGGCAAATGAGGTCCATTTTTCTGCTCCCTTTGGTTCTCTTACCCGTTCCAGAAATACAGGCTGTTATTGTCTAGGCTACCCCTGAGCTGGGGAGCAGGGATGGGGCCAAGGTGAGTTAAAACACCACCAAGCTCTCTGTCTTTACGGAGATTCAGCTGTGTTTGCCTTGATTAAGCATCCCCCCGGGCTGCTGTAAGCTTTTACTTACTTTCAAGAATTTTGAAAAAGTTGATTGTGACAGTTTTTGCCAGTCTATTTGTTGCTTTTTTGGAGGGAAGCACTTTTGATGTTCCTTATTCCTCCATTTTCACTGATGTCACCCGACGTGCTCTTTTAACTGTGTGACACTGACACTCCTCCCTCTAGGAGGTGGGGGCCTTTGTTCCCTTCCCTTGAATCTAGGTGGGAGCTTATGACTGCTCCAACCAAAAGAGGCCCACAGAAGTGATGCTCTGTGACTTTCCAGGGTAGGTTATGAAAAGGATACAGCTTCTATATCCTTTTTTTCAGGAGCTAGGTCTCGGACACTTGCCCTGAGGAAGCCAGCTACCATGCTGTGAGGGCCCAAATTAGCCCATAGGGAGAGACCAGGTGGAGAGGCCCCTGGGGAGAGGAAAGGAGGCCCCAAGCTGACGCTGGCCTCCATCTGTAGACATAGGAATAAACTAGCCTTCAGATGCTTCCAGCCTCCAGCCCTCAAGTCTTCCAGCTGAGACCTCAGACATCGTAGAGCAGGAATAAGTTGTCCCTGCTGTGCCCTGTCTGAATTCCTGACTCACAGAATCTGTGAGCATAATGCATAGTTATTTTTATGCCGCTACATTTTGTGGTAATTTGCTAGGCAGCCACAGTAACTGGAAAGTCACCAAGTGTGTCATATGGTACCAAGCAGTGGACAGACTTCTCATCCCTTTCAGCACAGATGGATTTAAAGGGCCTGTGCTGCAGAGTGCAAGTGAGGAGCATTAAGATTGCCTCATGTGCTCCCTTTTCCTCCCTCCAAACAGTGGCATCTCTTATCTTCCTAGATTTTGTGAGTGTCCCACCTTCCCAATCATCCAGGCTTGAAACCTCAGAATGTCTCTGATTTTTCCTTCCCCTTCACCCTCCTCACGTGGGTAGCAAGTGACACCCACTGTCTTTTTCACAGCCTCACAAATTTGTTCTTTACTTCCCATTCCTAACAGCCTGTGCTTGAAATTCCAGGAGTTCATTATTACTTACAGAATACAGAGCAATGGGGTAGAAAAAGACTGCCAGTAATAATAGGCATCATGCTCTCAGGTTTCATACTAGCGAAAGGTAGCGTTTAAAGCTTTCCAAGGGCAAGAAATGATAATGCTTATAGATATGACATGGAAGTCGGCTGTATTTTGAGAAGGTGCCTCCAGGGCCATTCAAGAAGCAAATCACTGGGTAGTCTCTGGAGTACTTCTTTATTTTTTTGTTGTTTTTTAAAAATTTTATTATTTTTTTGGCTGCACTGCACGGCTTGTGGGATTTTAGCTTCCCGACCAGGGATCAAACCCAGACTCCCTGCAGTGGAAGTGCGGTGTCCTAACCACTGGACCGCCAGGGAAGTCCCTGGAGTACTTCTAGTCCCTGGATCCACTTTGTTCCTGTGTTTAGTCAAAGCTCTTTTGCTCCAGCCCCTCTGAACGATCCCAGGCTACAAATCTAAACTTGGTTTAACAAAAATCTAGAGGTGTTAGATATTATTCCAATATTGACTGTTAAATCCCTTAGTTCTACTTTCTACCAAAATATTCATTCAATAACTTACACCATTTCCTTTATCCTAATCCAAACAGTATTTGTAAGGAGAGCTTTTGACGATTTAAATTTAAAAAATCTGAGTATGACCTGCAGAGTCATCTCAGCTTCCTGTCTTAAAACCATGAAATAGATGCAATTTTCCTCAGGTAAGGACCCAGTTATCCAAAAATAACGATTTTATTTTTGAAGCTCCATGAGAGAAAATCAGGTACTGACACAGAGTTTGCATAAGGATTATTTTAGGTCCTATTTAGAACTTGGGTATTTAACGTGTACTAGTTGCTGCAGACATCATAAGAAAAAACCCTTTTTTTAATCTAGAATTTCCTCCTTAAGACCCATAACGCTGTTTGCTATGAGAAGCATGGGGACAGTTGCATCCTCTGAAATCTGACCCTGTTACTATTGTTTCCTAAGTGCCTTGAACACTAAGCAGCTCATATTTAAGAGACTAAATTAAAAAAAAAAAGAAAAAGAAGGGGATAGTAGCTATCAGTCATTCATTTATTTAAAAAAATATTTACCAAAGCCAGAAAGAGAAAAACAAATAGCGTATGCTAACACATATATATGGAATCTAAAAAAAAAAAAAAAAAAAATGGTTCTGAAGAACCTAGGGGCAGTGGCAGGACAGTAATAAAGATACAGATGTAGAGAATGGACTTGAGGACACGGGGAGGGGGGAGGGTAAGCTGTGACAAAGTGAGAGAGTGGCATGGACATATATACACTACCAAATGTAAAACAGATAGCTAGTGGGAAGCAGCCGCATAGCACAGGGAGATCAGCTTGGTGCTTTGTGACCACCTAGAGGGGTGGGATAGGGAGAGTGGGAGGGAGACGCAAGAGGGAGGAGATATGGGGATATATGTATATGTATAGCTGATTCAATTTGTTATAAAGCAGAAACTAACACACCATTGTAAAGCAATTATATTCCAATAAAGGTGTTAAAAAATTTACTAAGCTCTTAACTATGTGCTGGGCACTGTTCTAGGTGCCGGGTATATGGCAGACAAAAACCTCTGCCCTCGTGGAGCTTGCACTTTAGGGGTAGAGAAGATGAGATAATAAAATAAGTAAAAGGTGTTAGAGAGTGTTACGTATGTCAGACTTTTTTTTTCTTTTTTTGCGGTATGCGGGCCTCTCACTATTGTGACCTCTCCCGTTGCGGAGCCTGCAGGCTCTGTGGCCATGGCTCACGGGCGCAGCCGCTCCGCGGCATATGGAATCTTCCCAGACCGGGGCACGAACCCGTGTCCCCTGCATCGGCAGGCGGACTCTCAACCACTGCGCCACCAGGGAAGCCCTGTCAGACTTTTAAGTAATCACAGGACCATGTTTTTTTTTTTTTAATTAATTTATTTTTGGCTGTGTTGGGTCTTTGTTGCTGTGCGCAGACTCTCTAGTTGTGGCGAGCGGGGGCTACTCTTTGTTGCGGTGCTCGGGCTTCTCACTGCAGTGGTTTCTCTTGTTGTGGAGCACGGGCTCTAGGCGCACGGGCTTCAGTAGTTGTGGCAGGCGGGCTCAGTAGTTGTGGCTCGTGGGCTCTATAGTGCAGGCTCAGTAGTTGTGGCGCATGGGCTTAGTTGCTCTGCGTGGGATCTTCCCAGACCAGGGCTTGAACCCGTGTCCCCTGCATTGGCAGGTAGATTCTTAACCACTGCGCCACCAGGGAAGCCCAGGACCATGTTTTTAAAAATGCTATGGGGCAAAATAAAGCTGGAAAGAGTGACAGTGTTGGGATGCGCTTGAGGGGGGTGAATTTTAGAGGCCAAGGAGGCCTTAGTGAGAAGGTAACACTTAAGTAGGTGAAGAAGGTGAGAGACGGGGGAAGATTGTCCAAGCCAGAGGTTTTAGCAAGTGCAAAAGTCCTGAGGTCAGAGCATGGCTGGCTGTTGGAGGAACACAAGGAGGCAGAGGGAGTGGACCAGGCGAAATGAAAGATGGAGAGGCAGGTCCTGTTGGGGCTTGTAGGGCATTTTAGTGAACGGGGTTTTTCAGTAGGAGTACAAGAGAAGCCACTGGAGGATTTTAAGCAGAGGAGTGATGATCTGAGATCATTGTGACTGCTGTGTTGAGGACAGTCTGAAGGGAGCAAATGAAAAAGCAGAGAAAGTAGTTTTTGTAGGCTATTCTAAAAGTCCAGGAGAGATGGAAGTGGCTTGGATTAGATGGTAGCAGTGGACGAATTCTATTATAATTTGAAGATAGAGCAAACCAAATTTGCTGACAGATGTGGGTGGGGTGTGAGAGAAAGGAGAGATAAGGATTACTTCAGGGTTTCTGTCTGGTAACTGAAAGATGAGTTGTCCTTAACTTAGATGGGAAGAGTCCTGGAGGAGTGAGTTTAAAGAGATCAGATCAGGACTGTTAAACTTTAGGTGCCCTTCAAGGGGAGATGTCACAATGTAGTTGTATATACAGGTCTGGCATTTAGGATAGAGGTCTGGGCTGGAGAAGTTGGGAGAGGTCAGCATATGGCAACTGTTCAAACTAGAAGACTGTATGAGGTCACCAAGAGAGTGAGTGTAGACAGGAAGGAAGAGTTCCAAGGCCTGAGCCATGGGGGACTTCAACATTCAAAGATGTCAGGGAGAAGAAGGCCCAGCAAAGGAGACTGAGGAGGGGACAGAAGCAGGAGGAAAACTAAAGAGCATGGTGTTCTGGAAGCCACGTGAAGAAAATGTTTATGCAGGTAGGTGAGTGATCCAGTTGTGAAGTGTTGCTAGGTAAGGTATGGAAAGAATGAACTGTGTATATAACATGACAAGGTCTTTGGAGAACTTGAGCAGAGCAGGTCCAGTGAAGTGGTAACAAGCAAGGCTGGAGTGTGTTCAGGAAAGAATTGATCCTACTGTATAGCACAAGGAACATATTCAATATCCTGTGATAAACCATAATGGAAAAGAATATGAAAAAAAAATATATGTATAACTGAGTCACTTTGCTGTACAGCAGAAATTAACACAACATTGTAAATCAACTATACTTCAACAAAATTTTAAAAAATTTTTTGAAAGAATTGGGGGCTTCCCTGATGACGCAGTGGTTGAGAATCCACCTGCCAATGCAGGGGATACAGGTTTGAGCCCTGGTCTGGGAAGATCCCACATGCCGCGGAGCAATTAAGCCCGTGTGCCATGACTGCTGAGCCTGCGCTCTGAAGCCCGCGAGCCACAACTAGTGAGCCCGCGCGCCTAGAGCCCATGCTCCACAACAAGAGAAGCCACTGCAATGAGAAGCCCGCGCACCACAACGAAGAGTAGCCCCCGCTCGCCGCAACTAGAGAAAGTCTGTGCGCAGCAACAAAGACCCAATGCAACCAAAAAAAAAAAAAAAAAAATTAATAAATAAATAAATTTTAAAAAAGAAGAAGAAAGAATTGGGAGAGAGGGGCTGGAGAGAGCAAATATGGACTTTTTTTTTTTTTTTAAGATAGGAGAAATAAAACAATAGTTATGCTAATGGAAAGATCTTTGCTTTTCCAGTGAGGAACCTAGCTTTCTCACCCACCCTCCCTTCCTTGGACTTCAGATTTGGATATTTGCTGTTTCTTGGAACCCTCACTTTGAGGAATGTTAATAGGGAATCTGAGCTGATATGGAACTGAGGATTGTGAAAATCAACTTATTTCATATGTGGAATTCTCTTTCCCCAACTTCCCACTACTTTGAGGGACAAAACACATGTGGCCAGGAGTCCACTTACTGTGGCCAGTAAGTTACTAGGCTGTTCACAAATGTTTCTCCCATTCTGAGCCCATGGCAGGAGAGCCACTCTAGGGTATGGCCATGTGGTTTTGTTTGTCACTTCATAGCAGCTTTAAGACCAGTGAGCAGTCTCCCACATTGCCTTGGCTGACAGCAACTGTGGAAGCAGTGTTAAGACGAAGCATCTACCAGCCAGGGTCTGAGTCATAGTGATGAGCAGAGCCCCTTTGATAACCCGGGTTAGACACCTAGCATGAGTAATAAACTTTAGTTTCGTTAGTTTTATTTTGGGATAGCAAAACCCGATCCATCCTGACACAATGCCTAAGGACCAAAATAAACAGTGATGTACCAGTCTCCACAATAACCAGCAGAATGCAAATTTCAGGGTATGCAAGTTTTACTTTCCCATACCAGGGGCAAAGAAAACCCAATAAATAACACAGGTAATAAAACTTGACCTCACTGTCAGTTCTCCATTAAATCAAAAACTATTGAACCTTGAAAATGTTAACATTGTTCGTAAAATATTTCTCTCCTAACCAGGAAGGCAACTTTTCTTCAAGAGACTTAGCTGGACTACCAGAAACATAGTGTAGTATATTTACTATTTTGTTCTCTGGGTCATCTGCGTTAGCTCCTCCAGGAATGCTCACTCCAAATGCAGATTCCCTGGCCTTGTCCTTCTAGATGAATGCTGTGGTCCTTAACTCCTAGGAGGTTCTGTAATCTTGATCTTTATGTGTCTGTGTGGTCTAATACAAAAATTTATTTGGTCTTTGTCTTCCGGTTCCTGCCAAGAGCTGCTAAAGCTCTTGGCATTTTCTGAGTGATAGGAATGGCTTTTGTTTTTTGTAATGAGCCCCTTTGATCACACTTGAGTTTATGCTAATGAGATCACTAAGGGTGAGGCCACTAGATGGCCTCAGGTTGGAGCTGGTCACCAGAAAGACCAAGTGGCTAGACCTCCTGACTGACCTCCAGGCAGGGGTGGCAGAGGGGGCTGGAGAGGAAGCTCTATAAACTCAGCAATAGTGAGATTCAGAGAGCTTCTGGGTTGGTGAGCACATTGAACCCTGGGAGGATGCTGTGCCCCTGCATCCCTCCCCTTCCTTGCCCCGTGTATCTCTTCCATTTGGCTGCTCTCAAGTTGTATCTTTTATAATAAACCAGAAAATGGAAGTAAAGTGTTTTCCCAAGTTCTGTGAGCTGTTCCAGGAAATTATTGAACCCAGAAGGGAAGGGAATTGTGGGCACCCTCCAATTTTATGACCAGGTTGGACCGAAGTGTGGGTTATCTGGGGACATGATACTTGCGACCGGCATTTGAAGCGAGGGAGGTCTTGCGGGACCAAGCCTTTAAACCCGTGGGGTCTGAGGATAACTTTGGGTAGTGTCAGAATTGAACTGAATTGTAGGACACCCAGTTGGTGTCCAGAGAATCAGAGAATTGGTTGTTAGTGTTGGAAAACACCCTAGAAATATGCTGCCAATGTCACACTGAAGTTTTCAACATAATGTCTGAGTCAGTTTACACATGCTTTAATATTAGAGAAGAAATGTTCTTGTAAGAGACAAAAGAAAAATCACAATTCTGCACAAAAGAATTTTATTTAGTGGTCAGATCCCGATGAATAATGCCAGTCATTGCTTGATTCTGTTAAAATGCGCTATTAGATCTACTCTTAAGAAAGTGTATGGTGCATCACCAAAAGCTATTTAATTTGGATTGTGTAGAGTAAAAGAAAACTTCATAAATCTTTGTTCTCTGATAAAATTTTTAAAATATAAAAATGAAAAAAAAACCCCAAAAGCAGTATTCAAAAATAATAAATGTCACCTTGGACTATTTACAGTAAGATGACTTTCTAATAGAACACTCTCTGCTTGTCTCTTTTTCTCACATTTTACTTGTCCCTTAGAGGTGTTCTGCCTCCCCCATCTAACCCTCGTGATTTCTTCCATTCCTGTCTTGCATGAAACAGTCATCTTCCATTCTCTCACACATCTTTGAGTCTTTCTCTGATACTCCTTTTTCGTACTGTAAATTACCAGTAATTCTATTCAACAGATGTTTGTTGAGCACCTAACATGTGCCAGGCACTGTGCTAAGAGGTGGGGATAAATACAGAGATGAAAAGTCATTGAACCCCCTCCTCAAGAAGCTCAGAGTTTGGGTTGGATTAAAAAAACATTTTTTCACATTATATTCCATGAAATCCCAAGCCCCTATGAAGTAAGTTTGGGGATTTCTTGAAACAAAGTGCACTCACGGAGGGTCCATCAGCTTGGCCCACTCCAACGCATTTTGATTTAGAATTCTGCCCTTTTTTATGAAGCACATCCTCTAAAGCCCAGGAATAGAGTTTGAGTTCTAAACTCTTCGCGGGTGGGAACTACATGATGTGTTGTAGGGGACGAACTGAACCAATTTGTTTTTCGGGGAGGGTAACCTTTTAATTGGCTTCTACAAATTCTGAGTATGAAAAGCCCTTAACCCCCCGCCCCCCAAAATACTAAATTTGAGCAATAGATACATATTAAGAAACTCCTTGATTTGGATTTACAACACGATCCTCTGAAACTCCTCTCTTTTACAAATGTCCAGCAGGAGCTCTTTTTATTACCTCCACACGTATTTCTTTGTGCTTTTCTGTGAACATTTTCTTAGCTTCAAACATAAAAGCAGCAAATTAAGCCTGCAGGTGACCTTTCTTTTTTTTTTCTTTTATCATGCTGAACCCCAAACAAGCTCAGTTCTTGCGTTTGGCCTACATCTTCTCTGTCCGTGAGGCCCCAAGAGAACCATGGTAGTTAGTTAAAAAAAAAAAAAAAAGAAAGAAAACAAAGCAAACTATGAAATAGAAAATAAAAACTGAACATAGCATACTATGGAAGCAAAACTGAAACCACACCCTCGCTACCCACATCTCTCCATGGCAGACCATGGCCTACAAATATTCACATTTGGAAATATTTTCTCAGTCACAGTAAAGTCCAAATCATGGTGGTGGGCTTCCCCCTCACAGATCGTAGCATATTCCTTTTGTCGAATCTGCTCAGCCAACCACTGAACGATGATGAAGGGAGTTTTTGTGGGAAAGTTCTATCCTTGATCCAACATCATCCACAGGTTACACGGGGTCACATCTCTGTACAGTTTCCATCCAACCAAATGATACTCTGTCCATTCAAGAGCCCTAGTGCCAGATTCAGAATGTCCTCATGAGCTAGTTCCAAGCCCTCTGGATCTGAAGGCAACTTTGGGAGTTGGCATTATTCCCATGTTACATTTGGCCTGCCCAAGGTAGGGTGATCAGGATGTCTGGAATACGTGAAGAGGACAAGAAGAGCAGGGGGTGTTGGGAGAGAGGGGAAAAGAGAGGTGATCATGCACAAGCTTCTTGCTCTGTCGTGCATTATATTTTCAGTGCTAACAGCGTATATTTCGACACATAGGGCTTGTGCATTTTTGTTAAATAACTCGCCCCGAAACGCTCGTTTGGCAAACGTGGCCATGAATGTGTGTGTGAGTGTGTGCGTGTGCACGTGCCTGTGTTTACGATGTGTCATGAGGTTGTGTGTCAAGTCCTGTGGGTGTGCCTTGGCCCCTCCCCTGATGCTACACCCACCTCACCAGCAAGGAAAAACTGATGGGTTACACCTGGTCGGTTTGATATTCAGAAGCTTCAGACAGGCTTTCTGAGAAGCTTAGGAAAGTCTCCTGGTATTCGGAACATACAATCTCATAACGATAATGCCGGAACTCCACAGCAAAGGTGCCAAAGTAAGACAGGAAGCACATGACCAGGCCCCACTGGACCCTGGCTGCGTACAGGTGGATGCCTTGGGCCATGAGGATGAAGTCTGGGGAGAAGTAGTCAAGGCAAGTTCCTCCATCGGCCACATTAAGACGGGGCTCTTTTCTGGGCAGAGACAGGTTACGGGAAAAGCCTGGCTCTCCCCCTGACTAGCAGAAGAGCTTCACAGAGCCAGCTGAACACCATCTACATAAATAATACAAGGTAACATTATTGAGCCCTTACTTTGTGCCAGACATGCTTCTAGGTGCTTTCATGGAAAACCTAACTTACTCATCACAACATCCTGTTATCAGCAGTTCGCTTAAAATAGGGAAACGGAGGCCAAATGGGTAACACGGGTATTAACTGGTGGAACTGGGATTCAAACACAAGCACTCTGACTCCCTGGCCATGCATTCGACCGCTATAGTCTACGGCTGCCTAATAAACTGTGAGACTAGCTAAAGAATTACAATTCCAAAGTAACTAGTTGGCCAGAAAAATAACGCTGTATTTTTAAAAGACACTGCAGGGCTTCCCTGGTGGCGCAGTGGTTGAGAGTCCACCTGCCGATGGAGGGGACACGGGTTCGTGCCCCGGTCCGGGAGGATCCCACATGCCGCAGAGTGGCTGGGCCCGTGAGCCATGGCCGCTGAGCCTGCGCGTCCGGAGCCTGTGCTCCGCAACGGGAGAAGCCACAACAGTGAGAGGCCCGCGTACCGCAAAAAAAAAAAAAAAAAAGACACTGCAAATGACGATGGAACAATGTGAACGTATCAAATAGCTAACTACCTCCATATAAGCTGTGTTTGTCTCTGCAGTGATACTAATAAGGTCTAAGTGGCCCCTCTTCTTCTCTCTAGTTTTCACTATTGCCTTTCAGACAATATTCTATAGGCTGGTTTCATTCCTGGTGTTGCATTTAAACTTGTGCCCAAATGAAAGCAGGCAATTAAAAAACCAAAGAACTGATGATTCATCTATGCCTGACTATACACAGAGTGTATGTATGTGTACACACACACACATCAGTATATATGAAGGTAGGAGCTGGGGAGGAGAAAGGTTCATAAAGTTCTATAGTGAAAAGCTAAGAGGCCAAGGACTAAATAAAGTTATTTAGAAAAATCAGAAATGTTCCCTTAGAATTAGTTCTACCTTCAGAACTTAGCCTTAAAATCTTGGGAAATTTTCAGAGAGTGAAAAATTCTGTGACAACTACTTCAGCCAAACTTCGCTCTGCTGACTAGGCCTGGATTCATTCACCTGGGAACCACGAAATGGTTCCAAGTCTTCGGAAATATCATGGATCAGAATTGTTTGGTATAAGCTCAAAACTCAGAATGATTTAAAATCTGTACATACTCTTCTGACTGAGGGTTCAAATTGTTGCCAAAGCAATATTAACTTACAGGGGAGGAATATATCTTCAAATCTCGCACTGGCAGAATTCTGACCTGTTTACTCATAAAATATTTTATCAGGTTGCTAGTAATAAGCAAGTTTTTTGGCTTGAATTTCAAGTCCTTAAATGTTCTCAATCTAATGAGACTTAAGAAAACCGCTAAAATGACTGAATGGCAGTTTGTGAGGGAAGAATAACTAAATGGCTCCAAATATTCCACTAACGAACATCTCCAAACGCTAAACATTTTCATGGTTTTTTTTTTTTTTTTTTTTGTGGTACGCGGGCCTCTCATTGTTGTGGCTCTCCCGTCGCGGAGCACAGGCTCCGGATGCGCCGGCTTAGCGGCCATGGCTCACGGGGCCCAGCCGCTCCGCGGCATGTGGGATCCTCCCGGACCGGGGCACGAACCCGTGTCCCCTCCATCGGCAGGCGAACTCTCAACCACTGCGCCACCAGGGAAGCCCAACATTCTCGTATTTTAAAGCCACTCTAAGGAGGGATGGCATAGTGCTTAAGAGTATAAGAACTGAGCCTGAGTTTAGAACAAATCGACACATACCATGTGTGATCTTGGGTAATTAACCTTCGTTTTTCACTATTCTTACTTGTTAAGTGAGGATTAAAAGGGTTGACACATTTAAAGTGCTTAGAATACTGCCTAGCACATTATAAGTACCCAATAAATATTGGCTATTACATTGATGATTGTAACTGTGTTAGCTATACAGTTTGCCGTCTAGGAACTTCCTTCTTCTCCAGTTTCCAGAGGACCTAATGGAGTGAACACTTAGGATTGAGTGACTGATCTGATTGGTGGGGTGGTTACTGGCCGACTTCCACTGGGCCCTGCTATAGTAGGTGGGGTCACTGTGCTCCACCCTAGACCAGTCCCTCTGCGATCTGTTTGGGCTTCAGCTGAGTGTAATGCTCTCCTCTGCCTTTCCCTGATTTCTCTGCTTCTTACTGGGTGGATAGATTGAATTCCAGGGTGTGAGATAGGAGGCCTGCACGATTTTCCTTTCCAAGTTTACTAGGAATAAAGGCTGATTTCTTCATCCCCATCTGGCTCCGTGTGACTGTTCTCCATTGGTTCAAACTCCGAGGGAGGAAGGGAAATAAATAGCACCTCAAAATTATTTGTTTAGGACAACAGTACATGCAGTGGTAATCTAGTTCTTGAATTTTTCCAGAAAAGCTTACTTGTTTTCCTGAAAGGTATAAATGTATTTTTGTCCCTAGAAATTCATTTTAGAGTTAATAGATTAAATGAAATAACAGAGCCACTGATAAAGTCGAAAATGAAAAGAATTTTTCAAGATGGAAGGAAAAAAACCCCACAATTCTCTTTTGGTTATGCATTCTATGTTTTTCACAAAAGGAAACTTTACATCAAAAGGAGAATGCATGGCACATTCCTACAGATTGAAACAGTTTTGAGAAGGCAGAGCTTGTTTTATCTTTAGCTCTCCATCTCCTCTTTGGCATGAAAAATAGGTCTGAAAGTTTTCGTTTTTATACCTATTTATTTTTCTTTTTTGTCTAATATTCTGAGTTGATACGACAGTATATCCTAACCAACTGAGAATGGCACTCTTCTCATCTTCTACATGGACAACTTATCTGTGTTTTAATCTCACTGGCAAAGAACGTTTTCACATTCAAAGGATACAGAGGACCACGCAGAGAGTGACAGATGCTGAGAGAATAACTCGTGGAATTCCAACTTTCCGTCCTTCATTCTTGATGTTTACTTTGAGTGTCAATGCAGCCTGGATCCAGCAGGTCAACGTGCCAAATCCAAAAGTCAAGGAAGTTCCGACATTATGGATTTCTTCATCATTTGTGAGCTAAGGGATGAACAGATAATGACCTGTGGAGGCCCATTTAGAAAATACATACAAGCCAGTGGAATACGTGAAGGAGAAAAAAATAGGTAAAGAGATGTCCCAATAATGGGATGATAGGTTGTAGAAAGAGTAGAACCCTGCATCTCCACTGGCTCTTTGTGCCTATTCTCCATTGGTTCCAACTCTGAGGGGAAGAAGAGAAATGAATAGTATGCCCACACCTCAAAACGTTTGTTTGGAAGAATCATACAGGCAGTGGTAATTTATTCTTTGAATTTATTTTCCAGAAAAGCTTTGTAGAAAAGTAAAAGAAAAAAGCAGGAGAGTTACACAAAAAAAGAGAAATGTCAAAGTTTCTACAGGCATAAACCCCAAACTCTGTTTTCTACACTAAGAAATGAGACCAGAATCCGGCTGTGTACTTACTGATTGAGGATGGCCAATTCTAAGCAGGTCAAGATTTCACTGGCCTGGACAACTCATAACACTTGAGCTGTTCTTTGCTCTTACAAAACTGGCCAGTCTATGTAATGTGGCCAATTCATTGTTAATGGGCTTTTGTTTTGTTTCCTATTATAATAAGAAAACTGCACTTATGAGCTTTTGCCATATCTGGAGACCCATTAAAGGGCAACAGTGTTTGAAGATTCCTGGTCAAGGCTTTTATACAGTTAATAGGTTAAAGGAGACCCATCTGGGTTATTTCAATTGGGGGTTAGAGATGTAAACTGCCCAAATCATTACCCACTGATTTAAAAAATATATCTGTCGCTTAAAACACCTTTATCAATTGCATATATTTTTAACTACACATATAGTACCCCACATATATAGGAAACACAGGTAATAAAATCTACTGTTGAAAGATGGCTTTAAAAACATGGTGAAAATATCTTTTTGAATCGCCATTGCCTTCAGGTGTTTTATTGTTTAGCGTTGCTATGAATAATGGTTGTATCAAATCAATATTACTTTCCCTTTACAATTTTTTTCTATTGTTTTGGCTGTAGGATTTTTTTCTTCTTTGAAGAAGCCATTTCCCCCCGCTCACAGTTCAAAACACATATTTTTGAAACATTTTATTTTATTGTTATTTATTTTTTGGCTGCGCAGCATGTGGGATCTTAGTTCCCTGACCAGGGATCGAACCCACACCCCCTGCATTGGAAGCGTGGAGTCTAAACAACTGGACCGCCAGGAAAGTCCTGAAACACTTTAAGTAATGATTCCCCAAGTCAAATTTTACTACTAGGAAATTGGTTTTCCATGGTCTACATAGTCTGTTCATTTATTTTTTAATTCTAATTTTAAAAATAGATGATACAGTTACATGGGCCAAACTTTAAAAAATTGTAAAAAGAGTATAGATTGAAAAGTCTGTCTCTTATCTCATATACTAGCCACCTGGTTTCTCCACAGGCAACTAATGTGTTATTTGTTTCCTGTGTAATCTCTGTAGATATTCCAGAAAATGTTCTTCATATACAGCGTCATCATTTACAGTTTTGAATATCTGTGGTTCACCCAAACAACCCAATCATGGGATTCTTTGGGGAACTTTAGTGAAAAACAAAATGTCTATTCAGTAACTTCCATCTAAGACCTGGTTGAGAGAAATGATAGTTACTGAGCATTTTACAACATGCCAGTCCCTGTAGCACAGATGGATAAGTGGAGGAAAGACTACCACCAAAATCTCAATTTAAAATGCTCTGTGCCCTAACATTTTGGAGCTTAACAGATAAACTCTCAAATATTCTCCTGATAATTCATCCTCCTAGCCAATATGTTCTAAGAATGCAGTTTTCTCATTATCTAGGTTGATACGGAATGAGATCTAGAATAGTTAGAGGAATGGGTGGGACTGCCTGCCTATCTGTCAGACAGCCCATTAAGTAAAAAATACTCATTAAGAGCTTCCCTGGTGGCACAGTGGTTAAGAATCCATCTGCCAATGCAGGGGTCACAGGTTCAAGCCCTGGTCTGGGAAGATCCCACATGCCGTGGGGCAACTAAGCCCACGTGCCACAACTACTGAAGCCTGTGCACCTAGAGCCCATGCTCCGCAACAAGAGACGACACCGCAATGAGAAGTCCGCACACTGCAACAAAGAATAGCCCCTACTCGCCGTAACTAGAGAAAGCCCGCGCGCAGCAACGAAGACCCAGTGCAGCCACAAAAATAAAAATAAATAAATTTATTTATTAAAAAAAATACTTATTGAGTTGCTACTGTGTGCCGGGGACATCTTGGGGAATGAGTTATCCTAATTTAATGAATTATCAGCACTGAGGGTCAAGGACGAGAGACAGTCTTAGAAAATCCACTACCGTATTTTCAGTAAGAACATTCCTAAACACTCACTAGAATGCTGAGTGCCTGGAATGCCTGCACCATTTGGATTTCACTCAACAGACGGTGGAGAAGTGTCAGGATTGGTGTTTGACTGCAAGGAGGAAGTTTCTAGCAGCAGTATATCACAGAGGCCGGAGGATGCTGGGGAGGGAATGGAGGCAGGAAAAACAGACTACTGTAACTGGGCAGGGTCTCCATGTCTATTTTACAAATGAAGTCATTTAGGTCAAGAGTTGTGTGAGGGTATTGGCAAGGGAAATTATGCTTAAGTGACCTTGGGTTTCTACATCTCTGGGAAGAAGAGTGAGGGTTAGTACCTCCTTATTCAAGTCACAGGCGTTCTAGAGAAATTCTAGGTTTTCAAACTGACTCCCATGTGAGCTTGCTAATCTAAAATGCAAGGTTTCATCCAATAAGAATGTTCAATGTTTAATTACAGAAAGGCAATGATCCTATTAATTTTCTAGAAAGGTACATTAGAATACAATTTGTTATGAAAAAAAGTATATAGCGGTTTGAAAGCCCTATTTTAGTAGATACGTTTCCCAATAGCTGTGCTGTATTTCCAATGCATAGGGAGGAATTTCTCATGTTTAATTCAGACTTACGTAGGCGAGGCTCAAAGAACAGATGGACTGACTGCTGGAGAAACTGTGCATATCAGGAACCACTGTTAGCATTTTTTTAAAGATTCATGGAGAATTCTATGGGCCACGTAGTGACTATAACTCAGTGGCTGTGATCATCATATAGGTGAAGTGTGAGATGGAGGTGAAAAAGGCCAAATGAAGTACCTGAAAATTACCAAGTAAGGTCATTCCAAAGGAAGCCAGACAGAGCGCCACCAATCCACTAATATTCAGCCATGGATTTAAAACCTTTGGTTTCAGTTGTATGAAGCGCAGAACAGCTACCACCAGAGCTGGGAATAAAACAAAATGTTATGATTGAAAAAGTTAAATCACACAGTCAGACTAGGAAGCAGCGTTCTAAAGCCACGATGTGCAGAAGTAAACTTTTTGCCACAGTACACCTTTAAATCTCTAAAACGACAGATGCATTTTTAAAAGAAATTTTCCATGTGACGTTTCTGATTACTGAGATGTTTTATTCTAGCTAACCTGGGGAAAGCAGAGAGGAACTGAAGCAGCGTGCTATATGTTATTTGGGTGACACAAGATGATAGACTGGTAACAACTAGTGTTGTTCTCAGAGTTCTCAAAAACAAGGTCAGCGCAAGACAGACTGGCTTAGAAGAACATCACAGAGGCTTGGCACACAGCAGATCAGACACAGAGAGACAGCCCGTGGCACGGGAATTCACTGATTCCATCAGCCTTTAGTTTAGAACCGTGTTAGAACAGATAGGGCAAGAAAACAAGGGGAAGAAGACAAGGTTACCAATCTAGACAAACCTGCTGGTCCCTGTGCCAGAAATCATTCCCGGGGATAGGAAGGAAGATAAAGGCACATGTACAAATCCCTTTATTACTGGTTTATTCCCTCTCCCTTCTGATTCTACCTGCAGGTGTTCATTGTCGAAGGACAAAGACAGCTCACCCAAATTAGAGCAGTTACAGCAATAAAATCATGGAATCTGTATTTTAACATAGCAGATTTGGGGGTTTGGTATGTACTGAAAATCATATTGATTATATTAAGAAAGCTCAATTCTTCACATGATGTTAATTACTTATTTTAAAATCCCACTCTTTTGAATCAAATTGTCATTGGAGAATCTGCAGAGAGAAAAAGGAAGCACTTAGATTTCAAATCTGACTTCTAATAGTAACCTTGAGGCCAGTCCATACTCAAGTCACTAATCTAAGAATCTCCTTTTATTAATTGCTTGGTGCAGGGATATTTTCATATTTATACAAAAAGCTGGGAGAGGTCAGTCTACAAATGATTTTTAAAAAGCACTTGCAATTAATATGTTATAGCTAATATGAAGAAATGCACTTACTACTTCCTAAGGCAATTTATTTTGACATTAAGGTTTAGCAGGGAAGACAATTAGGAATTCAAGAATCATCCTATTTATACAACAATTAGTAGGTAATTATTTGCTGTAAGTCTGCCTTGATTTCAGGCCATTATTAGTAGCCATTAACAAAGAAACCCATTCACAAGTTTGCATTTCCCAAGTATGACGAATTTCATAGTTTCAAGCTACAAAGTTAGTTCAGTGAGTTGACTTTCAGTTCCAAGTACCTCTGGTCAAAGAGTGGTATACAACTTGGTTAATAGTTGGATTCTGGAAACAAAATAGAAATAAACTGCAATCTATGAAATCTTAAATTGTTTGGATCTGATTTAGCTTTTAGTATATTTATGTTAAAGCTAATGCCCATGATTCATCATCAAATTAATAGATTATACTTGAGCTGATAATAGCTTTTTAACATCTTTATTGGAGTATAATTGCTTTACAGTGGTGTGTTAGTTTCTGCTTTATAACAAAGTGAATCAGTTATACATATACATATGTTCCCATATCTCTTCCCTCTTGCGTCTCCCTCCCTCCCACCCTCCCTATCCCACCCCTCCAGGCGGTCACAAAGCACTGAGCTGATCTCCCTGTGCTATGTGGCTGCTTTCCACTAGCTATCTATCTTACATTTGGTAGTGTATATATGTCCATGCCACTCTCTCACTTCATTCCAGCTTACCCTTCCCCCTCCCCGTATCCTCAAGTCCCTTCTCTACATCTGTGTCTTTATTCCTGTCCTGCCCCTAGGTTCTTCAGAACCATTTTTTTGATAATAGTTTTTCAACCTAATGGTTTGAGGGATCCAGTTAGGAGTTATCATATTATCAGAAGTCTATTAATGTTGACAATAACTATCCTAGAGGATGAAAAAATAAGCACAATTTCTAATACTTTTGGGGATACGAATAGGAGGAAGAAGTGGGGAGACGAGAAATTCAACATAAGCGCCCTGACACAAAGTGATCTTCAGTAAAGAAGTCATTAGATTTAGACCAGAAATCTCCACAAAAGGCACCAGGGGAGACATTTGCTAATTAACTGTGTGTGGATATTAGTCAGCACATAATGACAGAATACCGAGGCAGCACATTTAATTTCTTTTAAAAACGACTAGTGGAGAGTATGACTCTGGGAACTTTCTGGTTGTCATCTAGTTTGGAGGGCTAGGATGGTGTCGGAACTCTCACCGAGGCCCTAACCCACTGCCAAAGCAGACACCGAAATGGCTCTTCATGTTGACCATCCAGGTAGTTTGTGCCACTCTACCCAAAGGGACGCAGTCAGTGCCACTGTCTGTGTTACTCATTTCTCTCCAGTGAACTCTGGATGTGTACTATTCTCCTGGCTCCAGCATTGCTAGCCTTTTCATTTGTAATATGGGTGGTAAGTCATTTCATCAAGAACAGATGATATTAACCAGGAAACAGAAACTTCCCTGAAGACAGGAATCAACCCAACATTCCCAACTTCCAGAACAGCATTCCAAACACCACACTTGGCCCTTTTAACCTATTAACTCCATTATTAATCAGCTGAGGCTAGGCCTAATTTCTTTCCATAATAGGGTCTAGTTGAAATTTTATGGTTGTGGAAATAATAAAGCTTCTGATCCATTAACAGTTTTATTAACAGGTTTAAATGCAGACAGATTCAGACTGTTATGAAGTCCATTTACAACCAAGTAATGATTTAATTATACCTTATTGAAAAAGTTTTCTTGGGCAGTAGGGCAATTTCAAAGCCATCTTTATATATGTCAACCAATTTTTACCACATTAACATTCTGCTCAATAGATATATTTTTTGTTTCATTTAAAAATTTAAAATTTTACTTACAGTTTTAGAAAAGATTTTTAAAACCCACCCTTTTGTTGTTTTTGATATTCCCAACAGTCCTTTGCTATACAAGTGTCCCTTATTTAATTTATCTGCCTGTTAAAAATATAAATATTAGAGTAATTCCTTATTTTCTTTGTTAAATTCTTTTATTCTGAAGCTGATCGGGTTTTTAAAGTTCAAACTCAAAACAGCAGCTCTTCACTGCAGTTCTAGACTGGGTCTGGCCAAATTCTTCTTCATTTTGTTTAGTTTTACTGTTTATACATCAATAATTCTTATTTATGACAGCAGTAGAACATGACAATCAATATGTTTTGGCTGAAGGAGGGAAAGACGCCGCTATTAGGTGACCAAAATTATTCAGCTATTAGTTTATCCTCACAACCTCTCCAGAGCAGAAAATAATATTCCTTTTAAGAAATTTTTCTTGGTCTCCAAAGAAGACATACAGATGGCCGTGGCACGTGAAAAGCTGCTCAACATCATTAATTATTAGAGAAATGCAAATCAAAACTACAATGAGGTATCACCTCACACCAGTTAGAATGGGCATCATCAGAAAATCTACAAACAATAAATGCTGGAGAGGGTGTGCAGAAAAGGGAACCCTCTTGCACTGTTGGTGGGAATGTTAATTGATACAGCCTCTATGGAGAACAGTATGGAGGTTCCTTAAAAAACTAAAGACAGAATTACCATATGACCCAGCAATTCCACTACTGGGCATATACCCTGAGAAAACCATAATTCAAAAAGACACATGCACCCCAATGTGCACTGCAGCACTATTTACAATGGCCAGGTCATGGAAGCAACCTAAATGCCCATCGACAGATGAATGGATAAAGAAGATGTGGTACATGTATACAATGGAATAGTACTCAACCATAAAAAGCAACAAAATTGGGTCATTTGTAGAGACGTGGATAGATCTGGAGACTGTCATACAGAGTGAAGTAAGTCAGAAAGGGAAAAACAAATATTGTATATTAACGCATATATGTGGAATCTGGAAAAATGGTACAGATGAACCAGTTTGCAAGGCAGAAAGAGAGACACAGATGTAGAGAACAAACGTATGGACACCAAGGAGGGAAAGTGGGGGGGTGATGGTGGTGGGATGAATTGGGAGATTGGGATTGACATGTATACATAAATACGTATCAAATGGATAGCTAATAACAACCTGCTGTATAAAAAGAAATAAACAAACAAATAAATAAGATTTAGGAAGTTAAAAAAAAAAAGAAATTACCCAGCCCATAAAAACTAACCACCCTGTAACCTGGGGCCTTTTGACTTCTGAGATGGCCCACACTCTGTCTGTGGAGTGTGTTTCTCTCTAAATAAATCCACTTCTTACCTAAAAAAAAAAAAAGAAATTTGTCTTAGGTCTTTACACCCCACCCCCCAGGAGAAATGAAAGTGTGGATTCAGGACAAAAAGTGTAACTAATTCTATAAGGAAATCACTGAGCATTTGATCTTTGATTAGTCCATCAAAAAGATATAAGATCTTTGCTACACCAACTCATTTGTAGGTTATAAATTATCATCTATACAGCTGCCAACAAGCAGTGATTTACAGGTGGTCTATGTTGTTTCTTATAGTCAGTGATGTCGTCTAAAGTAACAGTCTGAGGTCTAAGAGGGATAGGCCTGGGGAGACAAAAGCAACCACAGTTTAGAGCAAGAATCATTAGCAAACTGATTCTTTTTCATTCCCAGATAAATAATTGTTGGTTCACTCCCACTGAATACTAATCTTAATCAGTTCTGTGTCTACCAGATGGCACTAAAAATGATGAAAGATAATAAAGTATAAATACTGGATGCTGTAATACCTTAGAGCAAAAGCTAGTAAAAACTTAACTGCTTCTTGGTGGAGCAGGGGAGGACTGGAGAGTCAGATGACGACGAATGTCATCTGCAAGAGGGGAACTTGTTTTCACGACTGTGTTTTTGGAAATGCTTTTATAATGAGTTAATCATCAGCTTTATAACTGGATAAATTTGTGAGCTGTGCAAACTGGCATATTTTAGATTTTACACTAAAGACTATTGGGACATATCAATTTGTCTTAAGAATATAAAGGATAATATATTGTTTCCAACATGTTCATTGGTCTCTTTAAAGCCCAGTGGAGGACAGACAGCCTGTGATAGCTTCCTCATAAAGGCAGTCTCCTTCCTCATAAAGGCAGTCTCCTGTGTATCATGATTAGAAGAGGTAGTATTTGCAAAGCACTCAGCATTGTGCCTGGAATATTAAGTGACTGCCATTAATTATTGTAATTATTGTGCTCCGTGGGGATGATCATGAGTCTGTACCAACCTGCAGGCCTATGTGGTGTGATTGCAGAGGGGCTGGGAAGGGTCCCTGACCCTGCAAGTCCAGATCCACCCTTGGGACTTTGTGTTCTATTAAATGCAAGTATCTCCTTAGAGGTCATTTATGCCTTAGCATGAGTATGTTTATTAGAGCTCTTCAGAAGAGTAGTGTCAAGGCTAGGAAAAAAGAGTGAGTCTACAGCTCCTGGCAACTTTGAGGCTAAAGGCAGGGAGACAAAACCGGACCCACTAGCACTTCCCCTGGTGCCTCACAGGGAACATTCTCCATGTTTCTCACATTATCAGCCTTCTGAACCAACTAGGATTCTGCCTGTGTTGCATGTTGGACCAACAGTCTCCCTTGATTTTCCAGGGAATTCTACAGGTCTTCCCTTTTCCTACAGCAAACATTAAAAAGGAACATGTAAGAGTGAATAGAAATTTCTTTGTGGGGTGTTTATAAATAGATGAAATAACAGGGCACCTCTCTGGGGGACAGGTGCCAATACTCCCTCGGTAATAACATCATCATTCTCTCTTACTTGGAGTGAAAGTCTTACTATGCAAAATAAACACTTCCAGAAAACCACTGTTGAAAAATTTAGCTGTCACTGGCCGACCCAACAATATGCCAGTGGTGGTAGCTGGTTGACCCTTTGAAAGACACCGAGAGTCCTGGCCTGGAGGAAATGGGCTATAAAGTCAATCTGGAGGAAGACAGAGAGCATGGCTGGTTCCCACGATCCCCAGGGAACAGTACAAAGGGGACAGGATATTAAATGAAGGCCTTGGTCCCTAAAGGAAAAGTGGGGAATTGGGGCCAGACATGAGTACAAAAGGTTTCTTTCTTTCTTTTTTTAACCTACATTTCCATTTGCCAGCTTGATATGTGTATAGGCACAGGGGAGAGCATCACCCTAATGTTAAGGCTGACCTTTAGATTTAAAGACAATATCTACACACATCAATATTTATCACAGAGCCTAAGCATTTTTTCATCCTTGCCAGTGAAGGAAAAAATAAGGCATGCTTTTTAAAGCAAACATATTGCACAATATTACATTCTCATGCAGGATTTTATGGCCCATGAAATATATTATTTCATGCAGCAAAAGAAATAAAGTCAAGAATTGGCTGAAATGATTAAAGATGGTAAAGGGAAAAGAAAACGTAAGGTAAGCAGGTGAATGTAAAAGGATTCATGAGAAAAAAAGACACTCAAAACAAAAAGCCCTCTTCAGCATATTGACATGATATGATACCAAATTATCAACTAAGTCCACCATGATTTTGATATGGGTTTGGGAGAATTTAAAATAAAAAAGAAACATACCAAAGCACATAAAGCATTCTTTATGCTCTTCTTACCTAGGAATGCTGCCATGTTCATAACTTGACTAAACACACAGCTTGCAGGAGGTTCATCACCTGCAATACTTGAAAAACAGGAAGTGTTTTATTATTACTGTAGTAAAATTGATAACTCTCTGCCATCGACTGAATGTCTGTGTCCCCTAAAAATTCATATGCTGAAATCCTAACCCCCAATGTGATGGCATTAGGAGGTGGGGCCTTTGGGAAGTGATTAGATCATGAGGGTGGAGCCCTGGTGAATGGGATTAGTGCCCTTATAAAAGGGACCCTAAAGAGTTCTCTTGCCCTCTTTCTGCCATGTGAGGACACAATGAGAGGATGGCAGTCTGCAACCTGGAAGAACGCTCTCATCAGAACCTGACAATGCTAGCACCCTGATCTTGGACTTCCAGCCTCTAGAGATGTGAGAAATAAGTTTCTCATGTTTATAAGCCATCCAGTCTATGCTACTTTGTCTTAGTAGCCAGAACTAATACACCCTAAACTTTCCTAAGATCCAACAGATCAGAAGAGAATTATCAAGTTACCTTATATACGGTGCATGCTTCACACCAGGTTTCCTGGATAACAAAAGAAAAGCCAGAAGCTCAGGTTAAAGCATGGTCACTTGTGCATAGTTTAACTTCATCAGTGGCAAAGTTTTTGTTAAATCTACTGATGAACAAAGAATTACCCAGAGATAAATTTACCTTTCAGCTGAGTTTAATGGGAAAATTTTGTCATCCTCCACAGCTATAAAGTATCTATGAAGAAAAAACAAAAAAATTTATAAAACAAAGAAATGTTAAAAAAAAACCAAGAATCGGGCTTCCCTGGTGGCGCAGTGGTTGAGAGCCCGCCTGCCGATGCAGGGGATGTGGGTTCGTGCCCCGGTCCGGGAAGATCCCACATGCCGCGGAGCAGCTGGACCCGTGAGCCATGGCCGCTGAGCCTGCGCGTCCGGAGCCTGTGCTCCGCAATGGGAGAGGCCACAGCAGTGAGAGGCCCGTGTACCGCAACAAAACAAAACAAAACAAAAAACCCAAGAATCATTTGTTTCCCAGTTTTATTGGACTAACCACATTAAATCATATTCATTTTTTTCTAACTGGGACAATGTTGTTTTACTACAATGCTTTACCTATAGCTCACCTAGCCCTCTGAACCATAAATGTCATTAATAGTATTTCTGTAATTTTCAAAAGAAAATTAATGGCAATTAATTAATGGCAATCATTATAATCTGGAAACCGGGAAGCAAAGAAGTAAGACCATACAACTTTGGGGAAACTAAAATTAGGATTCAAAGTTTCTAATTTCTCAGGAATATGTGTTCACCTTTCTTAATGAACTGCAAGGAACTAAAATAATTTTCTAGAAGTAAACAGTACTTGAAATAAGCAAGTGTGGGAATGTTTTGTGATAAGCAAGACTTCTGATGTAATGATACCCATTTTATAAACATACCAGACCCAGTCACACACACCAAAAAACTGGACTATGAACGGGACTGTGAATGGAATCTTTATAGCATGTTAATGTCAAATTAGCAAATCTTGCAAATAATGAGTCCACATCACCAGTATTCTTCACCATCTGCTTTGCATAATTTATTACTTGCTCTTATTATCTACTTTGGGTGAAACAAGAAGGGAAGAGAAATGGGAAATTTAGCATGATTGAATTAGTAAACATTATTTTAAAGTATTTACAAATACATTCATATGAATATGAACAGTTGTCCCTCGGTATATGTGGGGGATTGGTCCCAGGACCAGCAGTGGACACCAGATGCTGTGGATAATCAAGTCCCATAGTCAGCTCCACATCCAAGGGTCCATACCCTCGAACTCAACCAACCATGGACCATACAGTACTGTAGTATTTATTGAAAAAAATCCACATATAAGTGGGCCCTCGCAGTTCAAACTCCTGTTGTTCAAGGGTCAACTGTAACCTACGCACATCCTCCTGTATACTTTCATCTCTAAGTTATTTATAATACCTAATAAAATATAAATAGTTGTAAATACAATGTAAATGCTATGTGAATAGTTGCCAGTGAGCAGCAAATTCAAGTTTTGCCTTTTGGAACTTTCTGGAATTTCTTTTCCTGAATAATTTTGATCTGCAGTTGGTTGACTCCAAGGATGTGCAGTCTGCAGATACAAAGGGGCAACCATACTATCAACACTTGACATTTTTATCTACATTGCACCTGAGTCCTTAAATAAGAGAATACTCACACTATCCACAATCCAGCTGAAGTAAACAAGGTAAATACAAGGGGTAAAAACATCCATATGCTGCATTTCTTCCCATCCATGCCTGTACCCCTGAAATAAAATGAACAGGTATTAATAACTAAGGCAAAAATTGATCTCACTCTTTCAAGATGGAATGGAAGTTTACTTTAACCTAAAAAAGTGTATTTTATGAAGCCATGATTCAAATCAGTGTCATTACTGTTACCTACACAGGTAGGAAATCCCTTGAGGAAGTAACATGGAAGACTGTTTTCTATCATTAGTTTAAATATTCCAGAGTTTTAGTTGAGAACTGATGGGAAATTTCTCCTAAAGACGTGTATCATTATACAAGCATCAGTGTATTTAAGAAAAGACCAGAGAGTTTGGTTTAGGACTTTCAGGAGAAAAGCTAGATATCAAAGGCATACTCCAACCTACTTTTAGTGCTATTATTAACATTTATGGATTATGGATCTATGGATCTGGCATGTACCTATGTCTACAGCTTGGCAGACAAGAGTGTGAGAAACAAATGGTTACTAAACAAATTAGCAGCTCAGGAAGAAATGACAAATGCTTTGGAAATCTGAACTTTCCTCATGACATGTTACCGAGCAACAATCTCAGAAGACTCTAAAGACAAATGTTCTAGAAAACAATGTATTGTGTATAACTTTAAATTCTCTCCAACCAACACAATCAAAAAGGATACAGATGTCAGGCATTTTGTATACTATATTTTAAAAGAAAAACAGATGAATAAAAAGTTCTCCACAAAAATGAAGTGAAAACCAGAAGCTTCAGAAGTGTCTGTGAAAAGTTACTGGTACAGAACAGAAAGAAACAACTAATTATCACTTTCCTTCTTTGCCCAAAGCCATCAGACAAAATCTATTTGAGACTCTGGATGCCAACAATCCTTAAGGCAAAAGAAAAAACCTGTTTCAAGAAAATAAAGTGCCCTAGTGACTTCCGCAGGTGACCTGACAAAGAGAAGGGTAAAGTGATTAAGTGGCACCTCTAAGGAAATATCACTGCTCATTATTTGGGGTTTTACAATTAACTGCAAAAAGTCATTTACTGGGTTTGAACCAGTGCTGCCACATTTCTGAGCACCTCTGCAATACCTGCTATCATGTGCTGAGACTCCCTGGCCCTTCCCAGTGCTGAGAACAGAGAGAGAACACAGCCTTCCCTTCCAGGCTGGTAATCTGCGAGGTCTCAGGAAGGTCTTAGTTCCCAGAACTGACCTACCTGATTAGGTAGATCTTTCAGATCAGGGGACAGAAAACTTGACCTAATAATGTGTCTTTGAACAGACATGATGTAGTGTAAACATCTACTTGGGTAGGGGTGTTAAATAAATTACAGAATCTAGGAGTCGAAACACATTAGAGCCACCTTCAATCAATTTAATTCAGTCTAATCCAATCTGATCCAGTTCACAGGTATTAACAACCTACTTGTGCCAGGTACTATACTGTGCAGTGGAAATACCGAGGTCTAATGAGTATAACTCTTTATATGTAATAGTCTATGCAATATATAAAAGCTATTATCTGAGCCAGTGGTGCATGGCTGCCCAGTTTATACGATGTTGAAATGATGAACATTTTAAATAAACACAATATGACTTTTCAGTGTCTATTCATTTATGTCCAGAAAATTGAGCTCATAATAAAGCTATCAATAATGCTAACAAAAATAATTCCACCAGTAGCCAAGATGCAGAGGGAGTACAGAAAATAGGGATGTTAACTGAGCATATAAACCAATTTTTCTGGATCTGCCCCTTGAAATAGGGCGCTCTGACAAGATGAGTACAGCCAAAAGGGTTACACTGGAGTAAGAGTTAGGGGACCTAGTTCTCAACTTTCGCTTTGCCTGTAACTGATTCCGTAAGCCCTCGCCATTTACTTAAATCAGCAACACCATTTCCCCATCTTGCCGCAGGAAGACTGAATTCTAAGAGAGGGAGAAGGGCATCAAAGACTGAAGCCTCACAGGGTGGTGGTACCTTGGAAATTAACCCAAGTTCAGTACCTTATATTTTTACAGTAACAGAATGCTCCCATATACCCAGAATATTCAGCGGCAGAAGAACTCATGCCTATGAACCATTTTCACACTAGGCTGGTGAGTAAATCACAGTGTCAACTTAACTGATATACAGTGAAAACAGAACTGCCAAAAGGTTAAATATTCACATGGGCTTCCCTTTTAGGAATGTCTATATGGAAAATCAAAATTTTGAAGCAGGAAGTTAGAGTGAAAAGAGTTAATGAGATAATTAATTCTAAGACCAAGGCATCAAGCACAATAGCCACTCACTAGCTGTGTGATCTCTGGCAAGTTATTTCATCTCCTAAGCCTTAGTTTAATGATGGAGATAACTTCTATTTTGTAGAGTTGTGCTGAGGATTAATGACAAGGCAGGTAAAGTACCTCACACATAAATACACGTTCTGTAAGTGGCATCCCTGCCAACTCTTAACTGCCAAGCAGATCAATACACCTGTTAGGACAAGGGCAGGGCCTCACGACAGCTTAACACTTTCTTCTCTGGGCTCCTGCTTTTCTAGAACAGGGCAGACTCCCTTCCTGATAGTATTAATAATAGTTTCTTTCTTCAGATGACTCTCCAAAAAATTAATTAATACCTTTTTCTTACACATATATTGAAGGCCCACCTTCTTAAGTTTCTACCCTCTGGTTATCATTAAGTGTGCATTGCTTTTCTTATTTTGTTTTGGAAGCAGCTAAGGTGGCTAATGGCTATTCTCCTAAATTGTTTTATTTCTTTTGTGTGTGTGTGTGTGTGTGTGTGTGTGTGGTATGCGGGCCTCTCACTGTTGTGGCCTTTCCCGTTGTGGAGCACAGGCTCTGGACGCGCAGGCTCAGCGGCCATGGCTCACAGGCCCAGCCGCTCCGCGGCATGTGGGATCTTCCCAGACCGGGGCACGAACCTGTGTCCCCTGCATCAGCAGGTGGACTCTCAACCACTGCGCCACCAGGGAAGCACCTATGCTTTTTTTTTTTTTTTTTCCCTTAGAGGAAACTGCAAATTCATGGGCAGTTGTAAGAAAGAAATCTGCCTGTACGTCCTTCACTCTGTCTTCCCATCCTGTATAACCACAGTACAATATCAACACCAAGATACTGACATTGATATAATCCTTTCACTTTATTCAGATTCCACCAGCTTTACATGCTCTCCTTTCTGTGTGTGTGTGTGTGTGCACGTGTATTTAGTTTATGCAATTTTACTACATGTGTAGATTCACGTGGCCACCACTACAGTCAAGGTACAGGACTGTTCCAACACCTCAAAGATCCCTAATGTCGCCCTTTTATAACCACACCCACTTCCCTTCCCTGCACCCTCCTTAATGATCTCTAGCACCCATTAATCTGTTCTCCATTTCTATAATTTTACCATTTCAAGAATGATATACAAATGGAATCATGTAGTATGCAACTTTTAGGATTGACTTTTTTTCAGGCATCACAATTCCCTGGAGACCATCTAAGGTTTGTGCTGATCAACAGTTTGGTACCTTTCATTGTTGTGTAGTATTCCATGGTATGGATGGACCAAGTGTGTTGATTTACCTCTTACAAGGTATCCGGTTTGTTTCAAGATTTTGGCCATTGCAAATCAAGAAGCTATGAACATTAGTGTACAGATTTTTGTGGGAACATAAGTTTTTTTTAATTGATTATTACTATTTTAAAAATATTTATTTATTTATTTAGGCTGCATTGGGTCTCCGCTGCTGCGTGTGGGCTTTCTCTAGTTGTGCCGAGCAGGGGCTTCTCTTGTTGTGGAGCATAGGCACGTGGGCTTTAATAGTTGCTGTGCGTGGGCTCAGTAGTTGTGGCTCGCGGGCTCTAGGGTGCAGGCTCAGTAGTTGTGGCGCATGGGCCTCGTTTCTCCATGGCATGTGGGATCTTCCTGGACCAGGGATCGAACCCGTGTCCCCTGCATTGGCAGGTGGATTCTTAACCACTGAGCCACCAGGGAAGTCTCGGAACATAAGTTTTTATTTCTCTGGAATAAACACCCAAGATTGCAATTGCTGGGTCATTTGCTAATACATGATTAGTTTTTTTCTTTCAATCTCCATAGAGACTGTCAAAAATTGCCATTGCGGACTATATTTCAAGTCGTTATGGTGGGGTATTGGGAAAAGTTTTCAGTTAGCAATAATCACACCTTGGATAAACCTCATTGGCTACAATACTGCCACTGTGCAAACCTAATACATGTTTAGTTTTTAAAGACTTGGTCAAACTGTTTCCAGAGCAGCTGTACCATTTTATTTTCCTACCAGCAATGTATGATTGATGCGGTTTCTTCACATCATTATCACTATCGGTGATATCACTATTTGGTGTTATCATTAAATAATCAGTGTTAATTGGTGCTATCACAATTTTTTATGTTAGCCATTCTGAGAGTCATATAATGACATCTCATTGTGGTTTTAATTTGCATTTCCCTGGTGGCTAGTGATATTAAACATCTTTTCCCGTGCTTATTTGCCATCTGTATGCTCTCTTCAGTGAAATGTCTATTCTTGTCTTTTACCCATTTTCAACTTGGATTTCTTTTTTTTTTTTTTACAGTTGAGAACAAAAAAACAGTTTGAGATTTCTTCATATATTCTAGATACTAGTCTGTTTTTGGACATGTAGTTTGCAATTTATTTTCTTCAAGTCTGTAGCATCTCTATCCTCTTATACAGGGTCTTTTTAAAAATTATTTTTGTGTATGTGTGATAAAATATACATAATGTAAAAATTTTACCATTTTAACCATTGTAAGTGTACAACTCAGTGGCATTAAGTACCTTCATATTGTTGTGCAACCATCACGACTATTCATCTCCAGAACCTTTTCATCTTCTCAAACTGAAACTCTATACCCGTTAAACAATAACTCTATTCCCTCCTCCCCCAGCCCCTGGTATCCACCATTCTACTCTCTATTTCTATGATTTTGACTACTCTAGCTACCTCATGTAAGTGGAATCATACAGTATTTGTCTTTCTGTGTCTGGCTTATTTCATTTATTATAAAGTTCTTGAGGTTCAACCATGATGTAGCATGTATCAGAACTTCATTTCTTTTCCTTTTTTAAAATTTTATTTATTAATTTATTTTTGGCTGTGTTGGGTCTTAGCTGCGGCACGCAGGATATTTGTTGAGGCATGCGGGATCTTTCTTTGCAGCGCGTGGGCTTCTCTCTAGTTGTGGCCTGCAGGTTTTCTTTTCTGTAGTTGAGGTGCGCAAGCTCAGTAGTTGTGGTGTGCAGGCTTAGTTGCCCCGCAGCATGTGGGATCTTAGTTCCCTAACCAGGGATCAAACCCGTGTCCCCTGCATTGGAAGGCAGATTCTTTATCACTGGACCACCAGGGAAGTCCCAGAACTTCATTTCTTTTTGTTTTTAAATTAATTAATTTTACTTATTTATTTTTGGCTGCTTTGGTTCTTTGTTGCTGCGCACGGCTTTCTCTAGTTGCGGCGAGCGTGGGCTACTCTTCGTTGTGGTGCGTGGGCTTCTCATTGCGGTAGCCTCTCTTGTTGCGGAGCCCGGGCTCTAGGCACATGGGCTTCAGTAGTTGTGGCACACGGGCTCAGTAGTTGCGGCTCGTGGGCTCTAGAGCACAGGCTCAGTAATTGTGACGCCTGGGCTTAGTTGCTCCATGGCATGTGGGATCTTCCCGGGCCAGGGCTCAAACCTGTGTCCCCTGCATTGGCAGGCAGATTCTTAACCACTGCGCCACCAGGGAAGCCCTTCATTTCTTTTTAAGGCTGAATAATATACCACTGTATGTATATGCCATATTTTGTTTACCCATTCATCTGTAAATGGACACTTGGCTTGTTTCCACCTTTTGGTTATTGTGAATAATGCTGCTATAAACATATGTATGACATACACAAATATCTATTCATGTCCCTGCTTTCAGTTCTTTTGGGTATATACCTAGGAATTAAATTGCTGGTACTTGGTGGTCATGTGGTAATTTTATGTTTAAGTTTTTGAGGAACCCCCATGGTAGCTGCACCATTTTACATTCCCACCAGTGATGTACAAGGGTTCCAGTTTCTCCACATCCTCACCAACACTTGTTATTTTCTGGTTTCTTTTTCTTCTTTTTTAAACAGGGATTGTGTCAGATTTTATTTATTTATTTATTTGGCCACACTGTGCAGCTTGTGGAATGTTAGTTCCCTGACCAGGGATTGAACCCAGGCCTTTGGCAGTGAAAGCATGGGGTCCTAACCACTGGACCACCAGGGAATTCCCTATTTTCTGGTTTCTTGATAGTATCCAGAACTATTTATTTAAAAGACTGTCTTTTTAAATTTTGATGAGTTCTAACTTACCAAGTTTTCCTTTTGTGGATCATGATTTTGATGTCAAGCCTAAGAACTTTGCCTAGCCCTTAATATCGAAGGTTTCCTCCTGTATTTTTTTCCTAAAAGATGTATAATTTTACATTTAAATCTGCGATCTGGTTATGTCTTTTTAAACAATAGATTTCTATTGTCTTATTCAATTGGATTAGACCCTAGACCATTTATAAATCACTTTAACAAGGATCAGGAAATAGGTGATGAGCTAAGTCAGTCTTCTGACTTAGTAACAAGTAGTAAAGAAGATTCTTATAATGAAGAACATATATTTAAGCCATAATACACCCTACCATGCCAGGTTCTTTTGTCAACTGACGAGTATGAGGTTAAGAACAGAACAGTGAGGTGTATGTGTGTAGATGGGGGAAGTTCCCTTACTTACTTCACCTCCTTACCCACCTTTGAGTTATCATGGAGACCAGAAAATCAAAGTAAAATGCTCTTTCAGGACCAGCTTCTGGTTTTGTTAACCTACCAATACCCCATCTGACACATCTTGATGCTTTTATTTCCTTCTCCCTCCCTGGTGGGACTGTGTTAACCAAAAAAGGGGACTCTGTTACATATACTTTTCTTGTCCAAAATAATCTATTTGTCTTTCCTTAGCGCATACCCAGCTGATAATGTAACCAAAGAACCTGCAATAGAAAAAACACTGATATACTCTCTACGCCGGAGGAGGATTTCTGGAGATGCCAGGAGATGAATGTTTGATTTGGTTTGGTTCATAAGGTGTTCTGGTTGACAAGTTCAGATGTTTGACTGGAAGTACTTCTAAAAGAAAAAAATGAATAGATCTATTCAATCAACTCTCTTCATTGCCTCAATGTTATCTAAGAATTAAAAGTTAAAACTGAGAGGTGGTTCTCTTTCTCCCATCCTTCCAGACACCATTAAAATAAACTGGCCCAATGCTTCCTATCACACAAACTTTACTTATATTTCCAAGCAAGGACAAGTTCCACTCTTTCCCTGAGCTGCATCAACATGGTACCTACCAGCTATGAGGATACATTTTTCCTTGCCTTTTTAAAGAAAGAGGGGAAGAAGGAAGGACTACTCCATACTCTTAAGATAGTTTTATCTGTGCATTCTGAATTATACTTTTTAAAATTTTTGTGTAATATTTACTCCATTGATATTAATCTTCCAATAATACCTCATAGGAAAAAACTTAGGATAATTGCTTCCATGTCCCAAATAGTAAACTATATCTGCAACAAGGTCATCTAATGCGTTTCTGACAAAAGGAGGAAAAGAGCCAGAATTGCATAAACCTTCTCGAAAGGGTTCTGGCATTTAGACTCAGTTTGGAAGACTCCCCTCCAAATGGTGTCATTTACCCAAATGATTTGCAAAGCTGTTATCCAGATGGTCAAATCCTCCTCGAATGCCAGTACTGCTAATCCCCTGTACATTTCTTTTGCATGTTCTTTTCTTCCAATAAATAGCATTCTCGAAGTTTGAGCGATCTTCAGTCTCTTTCATGGAATCTGTGGTAGGAGTGGGACTGCACAGTGGGGACTGCTGAGCACTCAGAGTCAAAGGCTGAAAATCTCAATCTGCTCCCTGCTTCCCTGAGCGCTCCTTCTTCCTCAGAAAGAAAAATGAACCGTCAAACGTTTGCAGTGGCTCTGCTGTCGACATTTTTGTTCCTCTGTAAGTCTTCTAGCTTTAATGCTCAAGAGAACACTTGGTCATTTGAAAATTTACAATCTCATGGAAAGAAACAAAGTGTTACTTAAGCCCACATTTGCTCAGCGCCCAAGACTCCAACTACATGAACGTGATTTGAAAAACGTGATTTGACTCCAACTACATGAACGGGTCTTGATAAAGTTGAGGTCATATATTCATAATTTTATCACCAAATTCCAAACAGATGATTCTTATAGTATAATCTAATGAAGCTACTCAAGTCAAAGAATATAGCATACTGTTACCAATAATAATCCTTGAAGACAAACTTTCCGTTCTTTCAGGTGGTGGTAAAACTCCTCCAAGCAACAAATGGAAAAAGAAAGCCCATTGGATCATCTTGATTTACAGACTTTAAAACTTTGTTAATAAGAAACTACTTATGACAGTGAAATGTCTCAAAAGTTAAGATAATATCTTTTGGGGCTGGAAACGATTTGCTTGTTATGAATTGGAAGGATTTTGTATAACCTAGGGTAGTGGTGAGAGGCAGCTAGAGTTCATGGACTCAGAAGCCAGTTTACCAGGGCTTGGAATCCCAGCTCTGCCACTTATTATAGTGGTTGTGTGATCTCGGTTTTTCAGTCCTCTCTGCCTCAGTTTCTTCATCAGTAAAGTGGGAACAATAATAGTACCTACTCAACGGGTTTTTATGAGGGTTGAAAATACATTTAAGGCTCTGATAACAGTGCCTAACATTTGATGGCTTTTCAATAAGTCTTAACTATATGCCACTGCAAGTGATCTTCGGGGTCTTCAGTTATCTTTCTTAAAATTTTGTAATTTATCAGGAAATAAGCTCTCTACCAAAGCAATTTTTCATTCTGCTCCCAGGGCCAGCTGGCATGGAGCAGGAAAGATTAACGAGTCACCCACTAATGACCAGGATTGTTGCAGTGTCTATGGACCAAGAGCATCCTTGATTTTTTTTTAACCTTCTGGGAATCTCGAGTTATTTTCCACGTGTATCATAGACAAATGTGGAGAGCGTGAGTTATTTTGTAATTCATTTACAATTATAGATGGTAAAGACAAGGACTATTTGTTTTGTTTTGTTTCATCCCTAAAATGTTTACAGGGTCTCAGATGTAAGTCAGCATAGAGATCTTCAATATAGCAAACTCAATATGCTGATGGTTAAAATTTTGCTTTCAAAATCCTAAGTTTGGGAAAGCATGATAGCTTGAGTGACTTGGTGTCATATAAAAATATATGACTTCCTTTAATCATACAGATATAAACAATACTATTCAAGCTATGAGGTCAATTTTGAGCCAAAATAATTTCCACGAACACTGGAAAGAAAAAATATATTAATTAATAACGGAATTCTTTAAAATATTACCATCTCCAAAGGAATATGATAGTTTCTATGTAGAACGAATGGTGACTGGTTTTTCTTCAATGGGCTCTTGATTTCTAAAATCAATCGCTTTCATTCAGTCGACAAATGACTTATAGGGATCCATTCACGCTAGTGGCCCAAATGATTCTTTTTCTCAGAAATAGATGGAACATACTGTCCTCACACCATTCACGGAATAATCCCAGAAGGAAGTCCCTTCTTCCAGTATTTCAATTCAATATTAACCTCTTAGAATTTTTATGCCAAGATCCTCCTCAGAGTCCATTTATATCTTCAATAATAAAAATATTTCCCACATATGGCAAATATAATTGCCAACTCAAAAATCATTTCTCCTCTTTTTCTTAGCTAAAAGAATCTAGTTTTACCCAGCACAGCAATGTGTTCGGCCCAAGAGTATAAGTCATGGCCAGTATAAGCCAATTATAGCTATCTCATTTTCCTTAGACAAATATCTTTCCAGACTCCCTTGCACCTGGCCAATGAGATGAAACGGAAAGTCTCTTTTCTGCCCACTCTTCTCCTTTCCCCCTTGGGATGCTGTTGTGAAAGTATGATACCTAGTGCTATGGCAGCCATCATGTAACCATGAGACAACAAACACAAGGACCCAAAGCCAAAATACTAAGGATGGCAGAGTAGCAGATGGAAAGAACTGACTCCTTGATAATATCATTCATTAGACACTGTACTAAATTCCCGGTATCACCAGCTCCCAAACTTCTTGTAATGTGAACCAATTAAGTCTTCATTGCTTTATTACTGTAGGTTGGTATAGCATCAAAATCTGCTCTCCCTTCTTCCATTATAACTGGGCAAGTGGCTGCTCAACTACACTATAATTAGCAGCCTCCCTTTCAAGTGAGTGTGGCCCTGTGTGTAAGTTCTGTCCAATGGAATGTACGTGAAGGCTCTTACAATAAAAATATTGTATTATATAGGAAAAGGTATCTATTTTCTAGAGATGCACACTGAAGTATTTGGGGATTAATTGTCATAGTGTCTAAAATTCACTTTTAAAAACTTCATCCATGGGGCGATGAAAGAATTTTAGAAATAGAGTGGTGATGGTTATAAAACATTGTCAATCTAATCAGTGCCTCTGAATTATATACTTAAAAATGGTTAAAATGGTACATTTTATGTTATATGTATTTTACCATAATAGAAAAATAATTTTAGAAACCTACATCATCAAAAAAATATGTACCACATGACACTGATTAGGATGTCTATTATCAAAATCAAAACCAAAACCAAAAAAACCCCAGAAAATAACAAATGTTGGTGAGGATGGAGAGAAACTGGAACCTTTGTGTAGTATTGGCAGGAATGTAAAATAGGGCAGCTGCTATGGAAAACAGTGTGGTAGTTCCTCAAAAAATTAAACATAGAATTACCATATGGGCCAGTAACACATTTCTAGATACACACCCATAAGGACTGAAAGCAGAGACTCAGAGATATTTGCACACCCATGTTCACAGCAGCATTTCTCAAGGTAACTAAAAGGTGGAAGCAACCAGTGTCCATCAATGGATGGCTAAACAAAATGTGGTGTAAACATACAATGGAGTATTATTCAGCCTAAAGAGGAAGGAAATTCTGACATACTATACAACATGGACATTTTGAGGACATAATGCTAGGTGAAATAAGCCAGTCACAGAAGGACAAATACTGTGTGATTCCACTTATATGAGGTACCTAGAGTAATCAACTTTATTGAGTTGGAAAGTAGAATGGTGGTTGTTAGGGGCTGGGGGAAAAAGGGGATAGGGAGTTAGTGTTTAATGGCTACAGAGTTTGCAAGATGAGAAGAGTTCTGGAGATGGATGAAGGTGATGGTTGCAAAACAATGTGAATGTACTTAATGCCACTAAATTATACACTTAAAATGGTAACTTTTATATGATATTTTACCACAATTTTAAAAAAAAGAACAGACACAAGAAAAATGTCACAGAAGATCTAAACAGACATTTCTCCAAAGAAGACATACAGGCCAAAAGACACATGAAAACATACTTAAAAATCTAGAAGAACTAAAGAACAAACAAACAGAGATGAACAACACAATAACTGAAATGAAAAATACACTAGAAGGGATCAATAACAGAATAACTGAAGCAGAAGAATGAATAAGTGAGCTCGAAGACAAAATGGTGGAAATAACTGCCAAGGAACAGGATAAAGAAAAAAGAATGAAAAGAATTGAAGAAAATCTCAGAGACCTCTGGATAACACTAAACACACCAACATTCAAACTATAAGTGTCCCAGAAGAAGAAGAGAGAAAGAAAGGGTCTGAGAAAACATTTGAAGAGATTATAGTTGAAAACTTTCCTAACATGGGAAAGGAAATAGTCACCCAGGTCCAGGAAGCACAGAGAGTCCCATACAGGATAAACCCTAGGAAAAAAACATCAAGACACATATTAATCAAACTAACAAAAATTAAATTCAAAGAAAAAATATTAAAAGCAGCAAGGGAAAAACCAAAAAGAACATACAAAGGAATCCCCATAAGGTTATCAGCTGATTTTTCAGCAGAAACTCTGCAGGCCAGAAGGGAGTGGCAGGATATACTTAAAGTGATGAAAGAGAAAAATCTACAGCCAAGATTACTCTACCCAGCAAGGATCTCATTCAGATCTGATGGAGAAGTCAAAAGCTTTTCAGACAAACAAAAGCTAAGAGAAATTCAGCACCACCAAAACAGCCTTACAAGAAAGCTAAAGAAGTTCTCTAGGTGGGAAACACAAGAGAAGAAAAAGACCCACAAAAAAAACCACAAAATAATTAAGAAAATGGTAATAGGAACATATATATGATAATAACCTTGAATGTAAATGGATTAAATGCCCCAACCAAAAGACACAGACTGGCTGAATGGATACAAAAATAAGACCCATATATATGCTACCTACAAGAGACCCACTTCAGACCTAGGGACACGTACAGACTGAAAGTGAAGGGATGGAAAAAGATATTCCATGCAAATGGAAATCAAAAGAAAGCTGGAGTAGCATGACTTGTATCAGATAAAACAGACTTTAAAATAAAGACTGTTACAAGAGACAAAGAAGGACACTACATAATGATCAAAGGATCAATCCAAGAAGAAGATATAACAATTATAAATGTTTATGCACCCAACATAGGAGCACCTTAATACATAAGGCAAATGCTAACAACCATGAAAGGAGAAATCAACAGTAACACAATAATAGTAGGGGACTTTAACACCCCACTTACACCAATGGACAGATCATCCAAACAGAAAATAAATAAGGAAACACAAGCTTTAAATGACACAACAGACCAGATAGATCTAATTGATATTTATAGAACATTCCACCCAAAAGTGGCAGAATACACTTTCTTCTCAAGTGCACATGGAACATTCTCCAGGATAGATCACATCTTGGGTCACAAATCAAGCCTCAGAAAAATTAAGAAAATTGAAATTGTATCAAGCATCTTTTCTGACCACAATGCTATGAGACTGGAAATCAATTACAGGAAAAAAAACTGTAAAAAACACAGATACATGGAGGCTAAACAGTGCGTTACTAAATAACCAAGAGATCACTGAAGAAATCAAAGAAGTAATAAAAAAATACATAGAAACAAATGACAGTGAAAACATGACGACCCAAAACCTATGGGATGCAGCAAAAGCAGTTCTAAGAGGGAAGTATATAGCAATACAATCTCACCTCAAGAAACAAGAAAAATCTCAAATAAACAATCTAACCCTACACTTAAAACAACTAGAAAAAGAAGAACAAAGAAAACCCAGGGTAGAAGGAAAGAAATCATAAAGATCAGAGCAGAAGTAAATGAAATAGAAATGAAGAAAACAGTAGCAAAGATCAATAAAACTAAAAGCTGGTTCTTTGAGAAGATAAACAAAATTGATAAACCCTTAGCCAGACTCATCAAGAAGAAAAGGGAGAGGACGCAAATCAATAAAATTAGAAATGAAAAAGGAGAAATAACAACTGACACAGCAGAAATACAAAGGATTGTAAGAGACTACTACAAATAACTATATGCCAATAAAACGGGCAACCATAAAGAAATGGATAAATTCTTGGAAAGGTACAATTTTCCAAGACTGAACCAGGAAGAATTAGAAAATATAAACAGACTTATCACAAGTAATGAAATTGAAACCATGATTAAAAAGCTCCCAACAAAGAAAAGCCCAGGACAAGATGGCTTCACAGGCAAACTCTATCAAACATTTAGAGAAGAGCTAACACCAATCCTTCTCAAACTCTTCTAAAAAACTGCAGAGGGAGAAACACTCCCAAATTCATTCTGTGAAGCCACCATCACCCTGATACCAAAACGAGAAAAAGATATCACAAAATAGAAAATCATAGACCAATATCACTGATGAACATAGATGCAAAAATCCTGAACAAAATACTAGCAAACAGAATCCAACAGCACATTAAAAGGATCATACACCATGATCAAGTGGGATTTATCCTAGGGATGCAAGGATTCTTCAATATATGCAAATCAACCAATGTGATACACCACATTAACAAATTAAGTAATAAAAACCATATGATCATCTCAACAGATGCAGAAAAAGCTTTTGACAAAATGCAACACCCATTTATGATAAAAACTCTCCAGAAAATGAGCATAGAGGGAACCTACATCAACATAATAAAGGCCATATATGACAAACTCACAGCACGCATCATACATAATGGTGAAAAACTGAAAGCATTTCCACTAAGATCAGGAACAAGACAAGGATCTCCATCCTCACCACTCTTATTCAACATAGTTTTGGAAGTCCTAGCCACAGCAATCAGAGAAGAAAAAGAAATAAAAGAAACACAAATTGGAAAAGAGGAAGTAAAACTGTCACCATTTGCCGATGATATGATACTATACATAGTATAGAAAATACTAAAGATGTCACCAGAAAACTACTAGAACTAATCAATGAATTTGGTAAGGTTTCAGGATACAAAATTAATGCACAGAAATCTCTGGCATTCCTATACACCAACAACGAAAAATCAGAAAGAGAAATTAAGGAAACACTCCCATTTACCACTGCAACAAAAAGAATAAAATACCTTGGAATAAACCTGCTTAAGGAGGCAAAAGACTTGTACTCAGAAAACTATAAAACACTGATGAAAGAAATCAAAGATGACACATACAGATGGAGAAATATACCATGTTCTTGGATTGGAAGAATCAATATTGTGAAAATGACTATACTACCCAAAGCAATCTACAGATTCAGTGCAATCCCTATCAAACTACCAATGGCATTCTTCACAGAATTAGAACAAAAATTTTTACAATTCGTATGGAAACACAAAAGACCCCGAATAGCAAAAGAAATCTTGAGAAAGAATAATGGAGTTGGAGAAATCAGGCTCCCCAACTTCAAACTATACCACAAAGCTACAGTAATCAAGACAGTATGGTACTGGCACAAAAACAGAAATATAGTCAATGGTATAAGATAGAATGCCCAGAGATAAACCCACACACATATGGGAAACTAATTTATAACAAAGGAGGCAAGAACATACAATGGAGAAAAGACAGCCTCTTCAATAAGTGGTGCTGGAAAAACTGGACAGCTACATGTAAAAGAATGAAATTAGAACACTACCTAACACTATCCACAAAAATAAACTCCAAATGGAGTAAAGACTTAAATGTAAGACAAGACACTATAAAACTCTTAGAGGAAAACATAGGAAAAACCACTCTTTGACATAAACCACAGCAAGATCTTTTTTGACCCACCTCCTAGAGTAATGGAAATAAAAGCAAAAATAAACAAATGGGACTTAATTAAACTTAAAAGCTTTTGCACAGCAAAGGAAACCATAAACAAGACAAAAAGACAACCCTCAGAATGGGAGAAAATATTTGCAAATGAAACAACAGACAAAGGATTAATCTCCAAAATATACAAATAGCTCATGGAGCTCAATATCAAAAAAACAAACAATCCAGTTAAAAAATGGGCAGATGACCTAAATAGACATTTCACCAAGGAAAACATACAGATGGCCAAGAGGCACATGAAAAGATGCTCAACATCACTAATCATTAGAGAAATGCAAATCAAAACTACAATGAGGTATCACCTCATGCGGTCAGAATGGCCATTATCAAAATGTCTAGAAAAAATAAATGCTGGAAAGGGTGTGGTGTAAAGGGAACCCTCCTGCATTGTTGATGGGAATGTAAATTGATACACCACTATGGAAAACAGTATGGAGGTTCCTTAAAAAACTAAAAATAGAACTACCATATGACCCAGCAATCCCACTACTGGGCACATACCCTGAGAAAACCATAATTGAAAAAGAGACATGTACCCCAATGTTCATTGCAGCTCTATTTACAATAGCCAGGACATGGAAGCAACCTAAGTGTCCATCAACAGATGAATGGATAAAGAAGATGTGGCACATATATACAATGGAATATTACTCAGCCATAAAAAGGAATGAAAGTGGTTATTTGTAGTGAGGTGGATGGACCTAGAGACTGATACAGAATGAAGTAAGTCAGAAAGAGAAAAACAAATACCGTATGCTAATACATAAATATGGAACCTAAAAAAAAAAAAAAAACGGTTCTGAAGAACCTAGGGTCAGGACAGGAATAAAGACGCAGACGTAGAGAATGGACTTGAGGACACAGGAAGGGGGAAGAGTAAGCTGGGACGAAGTGAGAGAGTGGCATGGACATATATACACTACCAAATGTAAAATAGATAGCTAGTGGGAAGAAGCCGCATAGCACAGGGAGATCAGCTCGGTGCTTTGTGTCCACATAGAGGGGTGGGATAGGGAGGGTGGGAGGAAGATGCAAGAGGGAGGGGATATGGGGATATATGTATACATATAGCTGACTCACTTTGTTATAAAGCAGAAACAAGCACACCATTGTA
The DNA here is from genome assembly GCF_059928025.1 of Delphinapterus leucas. Taxonomy (NCBI): domain Eukaryota; kingdom Metazoa; phylum Chordata; class Mammalia; order Artiodactyla; family Monodontidae; genus Delphinapterus; species Delphinapterus leucas. The sequence continues at coordinate 96,351,493 of NC_143133.1, forward strand.
AAGTAATTATACTCCAATAAAGCTCTTATAAAATATAAAAACAAATACCATATGCTAATGCATATATATGGAATCTTAAAAAAAAAGGTACTGATGAACTAGTTGCAGGGCAGGAATAAATCTGCCCTGAATAGACTTGAGGACATGGGGTGGGAGGGGGAAGCTGGGGCGAAGTGAGAGTAGCATCGACATGTATACACTGCCGAAGATAAAATAGTTGGCTGGTGGGAAGCAGCAGCATAGCACAGTGAGATCGGCTCAGTGCTTTGCAGTGACCTAGAGGGGTGGGATAGGAAGGATGGGAGGGAGGCTCAAGAGGGAGGGGATATGGGGACTCATGTGTGCATATGGCTGATTCGCTTTGTTGTGCAACAGAAACTAACACAGTATTGTGAAGCAATTATACTCTAATAAAGATCTATTAAAAATAAAATAAATTTTTAAAAAGCACACACACAAAAAGATACTTAACATTGCTAATTATTAGAGAAATTGAAATCAAAACTACAGTGAGGTATCACCTCACTCTGGTCAAAATGGCCATCATTAATAAGTCTACAAATAATAACTGTTGGAGAGGGTATGGAGAAAAGTGAATGCTCTTACACTGTTGGTGGGAGTGTAAACTGGTGCAGCCACTATGGAAAACAGTATGGAGGTTCCTTAAAAAAGTAAAAATAGAGTTACCACATGATCTTGCAATCCCACTCCTGGGCATATATTCAGAGAAAACCATAATTCAAAAAGATACATGCACCCCAATGTTCATTGCAGCAATATTTACAATAGTCAAGACATGAAGCAACCTAAATGTCCATCAACAGAGGAATGGATAAAGAAGATGTGGTATATATATATATAATGAAATATTACTCATAAAAAAATAAAAAGAAAAAAGAATGAAATAATGCCATTGCAGCAACATGGAGGGACCTAGAGATTATCATACTAAGTGAAGTAAGCCAGAAAGAGACAAAATCATATGACTGTTAGCTGTCAACCTAAGTGTCCATCAACAGATGAATGGATAAAGAAGATGTGGTATATATATACAATGGAAAATTAATTCATCCATAAAAAAGAACGAAACAGTGCCATTTGCAGCAACATGAATGGACCTAGAGATTATTATACTAAGTGAGGTATAAGACAGACAAAGACAAATACCATATGATATCACTTATATGTGGAATCTAAATAAATGATACAAATGAACTTATTTACAAAACAGAAAGAGACTCACAGACATACAAAACAAACTTCTGGTTACCAAAGGGGAAGGGGGGGAGGCATAAATTAGGAGTTTGGGATTAACATGTACACACTACTGTATATAAAATAAATAACCTACTGTATAGCTCAGGGAACTATATTCAATATCTTATAATAACCTATAGTGGAAAAGAATCTATATATATATCTGAGTCACTTTGCTGTACACCTGAAACTAACACATTATAAATCAACTATATTTCAATAAAAATTTAAAAAGATTGTTAGCTAGCTGTCTATGAAAATCCACTTTCCCCTTCTTCCACTGTGTTAAAAGAATAGCTAGGCGTCATTTGGCTGCCCAGCCTCCTCTGCATGTGAAGTAGCACTGGGACTGAATTCCTGCCAATGGAATGTGAGTAGAAGAGATGGGTGCCACTTCCTGTCCCGGCACACACGTCTCTCAAACACTCATTTCCTATGGGCTGAGACAGTGGTGACCAGAAGAAAGAAGTTACGTTAAGCACGGCCTGTCATGAATCTCTCCTCTCCCGCTGATATGGGACACCCGCCCGGGACTGATACTTGAGAAAACAAACTTCATTTTTAAGCCACACTGTTGTTGGGTTTCTTTTTACAGCAGCTGAACCTTTTACCACAGCGAATACATTCAGATACTCTGTTCACCGCAGCCCAAATATCTTATCTGATACCTGCCATCATTTCCCATAAAAATGATGAAGTCACTCTGTCCACGAGCTATTGGAGAAGTACATGGATTCTTAGGTGACAACAATTTAAGAGAATCCTGCCCTGATGAGTCAGATGATACCCAAGCATTCCAAGTGACTAGGTGTTTTCTCTAAGTACATGAAATAATTAAGGCCAGGGGACATCTTCCTTACTTAGCAGTGACCAATATTTTACACATAATTTTCAAAAAGCCTTTACAAATACACAAACATATGTTTTTCCTAAAGAGCTAGTTGTATTTTATAGATCTGGAATCAAATGAATCCTCAGGGCATCCTGGGAGGTATAAAAAAGTTGAGTAATATTATTAATTTTATTTTATAGATGACAATGACATCACTGCTTTTAACATTCTCGATTCACCAGTTCTAAAGAATCTTGTCTAGACTCTTTGCCACATGCAATTATTTCATGTGCCTTCCTATCCCTAAGGCAAAAAACAAACACAAAAAAAGACTATAAAGCCATCTGACCACAGGCTAACTGGAAATGAAATCCTTGTGCCCAGGAGTCCCTGATCCAGAGCTTTGAAACAGCATCACAACAACCCCTTCCGACCCACAGTCACAGCTCCAAGTGCCAAAACAAACGACGACTCCTCGTGATGCTGGCGCTCTCTTGCTGGGCTCTGACACCAACTCCACAGGCCTGAAACAAACATGAAGGAAACAAGAGCAAAAAAGAAATCCCCAAAGGATAGGTAAGTTCGGTAAGTTCAAGACATGGGGATCTGAGAAGGAAATTCAGGTAGAATCTTATGTGGCTGAAAAATGCTAGGCTACTACTGCACATGACCATCAAGCGCCAAGCACTGAACTTGTATCTCCTCATCCAACACACTCGCAGCTGCTCAGTGGATGTGATATACCAAAAGTGAGAGTCAAAATGATAATTCTTCCACTCTCCATTACAGTGGGAACACAGAATAGAGCTGGATCCCTAAGCATGTGTCCTGGATCCAGAGTCTGCCACAGAGTTGGTGGGTGATGCTGTGCAAATCGCTTAACCTCTCTAAGCCTCAATTTTCTCATCTATAGAATAAAATGGGATCGTAATAATACCTACTTCCTAGGGCTGCCATGAGGATTAAGGAAGTTAAAACATGTAAGGCTCTTTGATAAGTATATGGCAAGAGCTCAATAATTGGAAGCCTATTATTATAAATTGCTGTCTTAATATCACTAGTGCCCATCCATTTGTGGTCCAGAAAAAGAAAGTAGAAATGTGCAAATTTATTCTAGCTTAACAGTGACTGCTCAGGAATTCAGTGAGGAACGTGAACGAGAAAGTAAGGTAAGTTTTTAATGTTCTCTTGGTGAAGCAGGGTATGACCTTGTACAAAAATCCTTCAAACTGTCTCCTAGAAATTACGCTGATGACGTCTTTGGAAGGACCAAAAAACCACATGAAATATATGAGACCAGAGGTTGCTTTGTGGAGCTCAGACGTGCACTGAAGAAGGCTGTACATCATCCTGCATCTTTCTCAAGGCCAGAGGAACTAATCAGCAGCTCAGAACCTGAACTCCCCCGAACACTCAGAACCACTACATCACCAGAATAAAAATCAGTGAAACCAGGGATTTATAAAATGTAGTTTACTGCCTGATGCCTCGTCTTCCACACCCAGCTGGCGTTCCACACACCTTGTGAAAGGTGACCTAATGCAGTTTCTCATTTCATACAGTTCCCTTGTACAAAAAACAACCTGGAATAGACCTCATAAATCATCAACCTCTTCTGTCTTCCTCAAATCCTCATTCCCACAGATGATGTCACTGCATGTTAATGTTAAGCACTTAGAAGGCTACAGGATATACATAAGGGTGTGCCTGCAGAATTAAGAGCAAAATTAGCAAAATCACCAACAAAAGTGGCTCCATAGTGAACCAATGAAATTAAGCACTTTGAGCAGTAACACATCTGAACAACGACTTACAAGCATCCTGCTAAGAGACTGGCATGCTTCCCAACTCTCAGAAAGTAGTGACTGGCGTGAAACTGGAACTCTGAACCACTCAGTGTGCTGGGCCCAGCCGTTGTGCCCCTTGGTGGTTCTCCAAAGGCTCGAGTGTCCTTCACCAGACCCAGGATGCTTTGGCCTTGGTCCTGGGTTACTTCTTTAGGTCAATGCTCTCCCAATTGCCCCTTTCACAGCTCAGATGCCAGCTCCCTTCTGCGGCCCATCTCTGCTTCCCTGTGAAGATGGATCATACGTGATCATACATGATACCCAGTTCCTGAGAGTGGAAGGGAGGGGCAGGGTGGAGGCAGAGGAATCATCCCCTAGGACACACATGCCGTCTCTCCCAAGTGTCTCTTTTTTGTTTCATTAAAATCAAACACAAATGGAGACCAGACTTGAAAACTCCCTGAGCAAAATCAGTTTAGTTATACAAGCAAAACTTAATTCGGCTTATTTTGCAAGACAAGCAAGGCCAATCTGGGTCACTTCTTGATTCTGCCTCTGGGAAAGTCAAAAGTGAAACTTAATCGTTCCCCCAAATTGATAATGAGGCATCGCTAACCAATTCCCTTTCATTTAAGAAAATTCTAATATTGTAACCAATCGCTGTGAAGAATAAACAACCAATGCCTCCATACTATACAAGTTGCTTTAGAGTAATACAGCAACACACCTCTGAGCCTCATTCCATGTTTTGGTTTGAATGCTCCTGTCTTGCAAACTGTCTTTTTTGGTGTGTGCACAATAAACTTAAACTAGTATGATGGCTTCAGTGATTCATTGGTTTTACTTTTGCTTTTTTCTGAACTTTTGACAGTTCATAGCATCAGAAGTGGGATCCAAAGAAGACTCCCCCAATGACTCCAAGGCTGGTGAGCAATCAGGAGTCAGGACCCACAGACCACTGCGCTCACTGCTTTCTCGCGGACCCTGGAGTTTGGGGGTTAAGTCTCTCTTGGGTCTGAGCTTTCCTCTCTTTGCATTCTGAGTTCTCCAACCTTACTGTGCACACTTGCTCTCTGTTTCTGTTTGTTGAAGCTTCTTGCTAAGTCACCCTTCTGTCTGTGAGGGGAGAAACCCGTGATTCCCTGGGGTTTAGGCAGCCGTTGGATTACTGGGCTCCCCATAGATTGTTTGTTTCGGGGAATCTAAAGGCAGAGAGGGGGTCTACCTGATCTAAAGTTCCTCCTTCTCCCTTAAAAGACTCCTGCTTCTTATATGTATACCCACTAGGGACCAGGATCTTGTGCCTTTCTGGAAAAATGGGTGAACTTTTGAATAATTTGTAATCGCAGTGGCCACTTTGGGGAAATTTTAACTGAGGTAAGTCCACCTAAAGGGAGACCCTGGAAAAGAGAGGATCCCAAACCTCTCAGAGATAGTGGAATGCATTCTTTGACTGGCATGCAGAAGCTTCTAAAAGACAAAATGACTCCAGAAATATTTTCTCTAAAAGAATCCTTACAGAATGCAAAAAAAAATCTTTTGTAAATAACTTTGTCTAACTGAGCAGGTTATCTTAACTGAGTCCACCGGCCCAAAACACCATTTGGATCCAGTTATTTTTTTGTCTTGTACCTAAGACATGGCTAAAATTTTTATTTATTTATTTTTGGCCACGCCGTGTGGCTTGCGGAATCTTAGTTCCCCAACCAGGGATTGCACCTGGGCCCTCAGCAGTGAAAACTTGGAGCCCTAAACACTGGACTGCCAGGGAATTCCCAACGTGGCTAAAATTTTTAAATGAAGGCCACAAGATCTCTCTTCGCATCTGTCTGTATGTTTACGTGTATGTATGTATGTATATTATGTACATGTGATATTTTTAAGAGTTCTATTTAATTGACTTAAAGAAAAATAAATGCTCATATAAATTGATTCCTAAAACTCTCAGAAATGTAAAATCTAATCCAAATGTTTTTCAAGTTCACATGATCTGGGATAATCTTTGATAAATAAAAACTAATTTAACTCCTAGAGGTAAACACTGGCAGAAGACTCTTTGATATAAATTGCAGCAATATGTTTCTGGGTCCATCTCTTAAAGGAAATAAAAGAAAAAATAAATAAATGGGACTTAATAAAACTTAAAAGCTTTTGCATAGCAAAGGAAGCATTGACAAAACGAAAGAAACAATCTACTGAATGGGAAAAAATATTCGCAAATGATACGACTGATAAGGGATTAATATCCAACATGTATAAACAGCTCACACAACTCTACAACAAAAAAAGAAACAACCAGATTAAAAAATGGGCATAAGAACTGAACATTTTTCCAAAGAGGAAATGCAGACACATGAAAAGATGCTCAACATCACTAATTATCAGGGAAATGCAAATCAAAACCACAATGAGATATCACCTCACACCTGTCAGAATGACTATCATCAAAAAGAACACAAATAACAAATGCTGGCAAGGATGTGGAAAAAAGGGAACCCTCATACATTTGTGGGTGGGAATGTAAATTATTGCAGCAACTGTGGAAAACAGTATGGAGGTTTCTCAAAACACTAAAAATAGAACTACCATATGACCCAGCATTTCCACTCCTGGGTATATATCCAAAAAAATCCATAAACACTAACTTGAAAAGATACATGCACCCCAATGTTCACAGCAGCATGATTTACAATTGCCAAGATATGGAAGCAACCTAAGTGTCTGTCAACAGATGAATGGATAAAAAAGATGTGGTATACATATACAATGCAATACTACTCACCTATAAAAAATGAAATATTACCATCTGCAGCAACATGGATGGACTTGGAGGGCATTATGCTAAGTGAAATAAGTCAGACAGAATAAGACAAATGCTGTATGATATCACTTACATGTGGAATCTAAAAAACACAACAAATTAGTGAATATAATAAAAAAAAGGAGAGGCAGTTAGAGAGAACAAACTAGTGGTTACCAGTGGGCAGGGGAGGGGCAACACAGGGGTGGGGAAATGGGAGGTACAAACTATTAGGTGTAAGATGGATTCAAGGATGTATTGTACAACTTGGGGACTATAGTCAATATTTTGTAATAACTGTAAACGGAAAGTAACTTTGAAAAATTGTATAAAAACTTAAAAGAATTTTTAAATAAAAGAACTAATTTGGAAAAAAAAACTAGTTTAAGTTTGTTGGTTTAATAAAAACAGACATGTCTTCAGGATTGTCAACATTAAATGTAATACAAACATACAACTTTTCCTACCTGGGTTTGCTTGTCACATAAGCTCATGCTATCTCTATGTTACAAAATTTGTCAACAAGAAAAATAACTTAAGATAATGTTTAGCTGTTTGATGTATAATCTAAGCATGATTGTTAAAAGTAAATTTAAAAAGTAATTTAAATAAACAAATGAGATAAAAGTTTATACTAAGTTAAACTAAATAATGGATATTCACTGATATCTAGATATTCAAATATTTAGATATTCAAATAAGATAATATACTGAGACTGATTGCTAAACATAAGTTTATCTACTTTTGGTTTTTTAATTTTTACAGAGAGACAAAATATGTTTAGGTTTATTAATAAATATCTTGTACCACATTAAAAATTATACTATGAAAAACATGTCTCTAAAAAGAATGTTTTCATAATCATATATTATTATATATTATATAATATATAGTATAATAATATATATTATATATAATATATATATTATTAAATTATATAAATTTGCTAATCTACTACTGGATGCTAATATGTGATAGACAGTTCACAATTGCCTGCTTCCCAGTTTTCACTGGAAGGTAAAATTTACTAATGGTTAAAATTTATAATCAATACATAAAAACAAAACTATAAGAAACAATAAGAGTGAAGGGAAACAACTGTGCATACAAAATATGGGAAGAAAATGGGATGTAATTTTATATGCAGAGTATGCAAGGAATATAGAATGAGTTTGTCAGGGAAAAAGAGAGTAATGCTGTCTAAAATAAAATAACTAGTTGTTCCAGATTAAGAAAGGAAAAGAATAAGACAAAACCTAAATGGATATAGAAAGTTACACGTTTGTGGAAAAGAAATTTTATGTTGTGAAGTCAAAGCTGGCTAAAATTGAATGGTTTTGTTATAAGGATTTTAAAAAATAAGCTTTAATAAGTAGTGTCCTTATGTAAAACTAAAACTTATTGGACCATTGGTCTGCTCTTGATAAGCTTCTGCAAGCTTTTTCTTTACCCTTAAAGTAAGCTGCCTAGAAAACAAAGACTCTGTGTTTTATCAAAATAATTTCTGGGGCTTCACGTTGTCTTTATCATGTCTTTGATTAAGAAAACTGAGTTTTCCATATTAAAAGAGCTAAGGTTTTTTACAACTATATAACTTTCTCTATTAGCCTTTGAAATCTTTTAATTGTCACTTTGGTTGAATGTATAACTAGGTATTGTTTCACAGTGACCTGTGATCCTATTTGATCAAGTGTTTTAAACCGTTTGACATTTTGGACAAACTTCCCCAAATCAAATTCTGAATGAAGTCTTTTTGACCTCAAACTAAATTTGGGATTTTCCAGAGGGCCCAGGGAAGATCTCAAAAGATTTGTTCTCTCTCCTTATAAAAGAAAAATGTTAATTTATTTAGGCTTATTTGATATGTTAAATTACATGGGAAACAAGGTCAAATAAAAAGTAATGTTTAACCTTTTTAGATTATATTTACATGGTTATATAAGTGCTCCAGAAATTATACAAAATTCCTAAAAATCTGATGTGTCCTGGTATAATACTATCAGTCATAATTCCAGTTATTATTTTACAATCTTGTGTATCACAAAAATAACAATTTGCTTCTCAGCTGCATCATTTTAGGTGAACTTTCTCTCACCAGACCTTTAACGATGGCTATTTAAGTCTTTTGTCACTCACGGATAGTTATTGTTTTAGTCTCCATTCTTCTCTGAAAGCATTTACAATCAACTACAGGCAAAAATCTCTTTATCTTCAAAGAGATTCAAGGCCAAGACGCTGGCAACTTTAACATCATACTACTGAACTGAGTAAGAATTTCTAAATGCTAATGGAAAACTGATAGATTCATAAAGCTTCAAACCCAAGATGAAGCAAAGCAAAAATTAATTACAGGAGACTGAATGAACTGATGAAGATGACTACAATTTTTATGACTTCATTGAAAACATTGCTGCTTCTTTAATGTTTTGTTTTACAGATTTAAAGAGCCTCTTTCCTCCTCTCTTTTAAAAAAACTATTTATACCTTACAGCAATTTGATAAAGTATACTTTTGTAAACAAGAGTTGAAACATTTCTCTTTTTCTCACTATTCGATTCCTCCAGAATTCAGAAACCCTTATTAAATATTTTTATTTTTCATGACAATATATGTATTTGTATAAGCTCAATAAGAATCTGTTCTCCTTGTAACAGGACACAACTAGACAAGTCCTTAGCTTGGCTTCTTATCCTAAATAGACTTTAAAGATCTAATCTGAGATTCCTTATTACCAGACAACGTTAAAGACCTAAGGTTGACTTTTATCAGTAAAGCCCCTTGAATATTACCAAAACTTCGGCTGAAATGTCATATTTGAGAATTGCATAGAATTATTATTGTTACTACATTTATGTAAATAATAAGACTAGACTTATTATTTTGTTTTACAAACAAATTAGTTTCACTGTAAATTTTTTTTTTTTTTTTGCGGTACGCGGGCCTCTCACTGTTGCGGCCTCTCCCGTTGCAGAGCACAGGCTCCGGACGCGCAGTCTCAGCGGCCATGGCTCACGGGCCCAGCCGCTCCACGGCATGTGGGATCCTCCCGGGCCGGGGCACGAACCCACGTCCCCTGCATCGGCAGGCGGACTCCCAACCACTGTGCCACCAGGGAAGCCCCACTGTAAATATTTTTGATAAAAATGGGTTACTATAAAAATTGTATCTCAATAGAAAACTGTAGCATACCTATTCTCAGATTCTGGTCCAGTTCATTGTCTTTGAGGTTTTGTTATCTACTTTAAACTTCAGAGAAATTACTACTGTAAATCACATATGGAACCTTCATGCCTGTTGCTATATGGGCCACTCAAGAAAGTTCAATAGAATACCTGATGACTTCATCAAAGACAGTCAAACTGCAAACCAGGGAAATCCACCAGACTGAGACTGCCATCCTCATTCCATCTGCTAGAGATGCTCCGAACTCAAAACTAGAAATTTTCTCAACTAGCTGTTCTCCAAATTCAGAAACTGAATGTATAATCTGCTGAAACTATTACCCTTTGTTTTCCTTTTCTTTCCATAGAAATGTCTCTTATTAAATTACCCGATTGCCCACAGCATGTAGAGGCCTAACTTAGGTGAAAACTCACCTGCAGCACCACCTCCTGAAATAAAACATCCTCACATTCATCCTGTCCTAAGTAATCATGAGAATATGTGATTGTCAATACATGATGTTGTGCTACATAAATCACTCAGAATAGAAATGTAGATTGACTTAGAAAGGTATAGTCTGAATCTGATTATAATCCATTTGAGTTGTTCGGTTGGTTAAATCTTGGCCTCTGGAAATCTCTGCTCGGGGGAATTTTTCAGTCCTTGACTAACTTTTTCAGCGTGCTGTTTCCTCTTAAGCGTAAAATACCTTTTGGCAGCCACACACACATCAGTGATAACACCATCAGGATTAGACAACTTGAGGAACTCAATGATCTGACCTCCCAGGTCTATGATGACGATGCAACTGTTGGTAACAGCAATTGCATGACCCTCTGTCCTGACAAATATTGGATACAGCGAATATGTGATTCTTCAGCCTGGCTACAGCAACAACGGTAACCAAGAGTAATGCTATACAAGTTGTTCACACTGAGCTTGCTGAGAGAATGACCAAAGCAGGGGACTGCTAAAATCAAACACAAATGGAGACTAGACTTGAAAATTCCTTGAGCAGACAAAACCAGTTTAGTTATAAAAGCAAAGCTTAGTTTAGCTTATTTTGCAAGCCAAACGATGCTAATGTGACCTGGGTCACTTCTTGCTTATGCCTCTGAAAATCATAAGCGAAACTAAAATTGTTCTCTTGAATTGATATGAGGTCATCACGGACCAATTCCTTTCAGTTAAGAAAATTCTAATATCGTAACCAATCACTGTGAAGAATAAACAACCAATGCCTCCGTACTATATCAGCTGCTTTACAGCAATACACCTCTGAGCCTCATTCCATGTTTTGGTTTGAGTGCTCCTGTCTTGCAAACTATCTTTTTCGTGTGTTCACAATAAACATAAACTAGTATGATTACTTCAGTGACTCAATGGTTTTACTTCTGTTGTTTTTTCCTAAACTTTTGACAGTTCCCTCTACCATACCTAGACCAAGTCTCTTTCTGACTGTGATTTGGCTGCCCAGTTTCTGGACTAGTACTGTTCTACTTTTCAAGACTTGCCACCCGCCCGTGTTACTTTTCCTTCCAGCTATGGTATCTGCAAAATTCTCCTTTAATGGCTCTGCAGTAATTGGTCCCCTTACAAAAAACAGATTGAGACAATAGTTTTCTTTTAGAAATAGCTCATCAGCAAATAGATAACCTGTTCTCTCTCTGTAGATAACTAATTTCTAGCATATTATTCAGATTCTCAAATTAGTTACACTCCCCTTAATATCCTGAATTGTACCTTGCCTGGTGTGAATTAAGGGCAGATTCGTGAACTGAGCAAGTTGATCCATTAGAATTTTTAGTGTGTCTGAATAGTGTTGGATTGGGGAAAAGTTTCTTTGATTCTGAGGATGATTAGTTTTCTGGAAGGAAACAACTCGACAGAAAAGAATAGCAATTTGCCAAAGTAGCCTTGCTTGGTAGAAATATCCTCACTTCTATTGTTCTAAATCTATATTTACCAAGTCACATTTTGGCTTATAATATGGTTTTCTGAATGGAGTTACTCACAAGAAAGGATTTTCCTAAGCAAACAATTAATATTACTTTAAACCTATTGTGAATACATTTCTATTCTGGTTTAGAAATGTCTTATGAATTTGTTGGTGTGAGTTGGCCTTCAGAGTTTGAGCACCTTCTGGAGAATGATGAAGGAAACCTGCAGAGCTGAGAGCTTAGACCTTGGACCTGGGTAGACTCACCAGGTCTGATCGCCCTACCGTATCCAGTTCTGCTCTTTGCCTTCTCACATGCACTGCAGTTAGGGCCATGTCTTATGCATTTTTGTACCCCTCGTATCACCTGGACTTGTGCATTGTATACACATGAAAAATAGAAGGTGACGTCTCCAGTAATGCCACACCCTAAACAATTAACTGCTAGCACTTAAACATGCTTCTTCCCAGGCTTTCCCCACCATATGTATAAGTGTGAAATTTTTTTTCTTTTTTGCAGTACGCGGACCTCTCACTGTTGTGGCCTCTCCTGTTGCGGAGCACAGGCTCTGGACACGCAGTTTCAGCGGCCATGGCTCACGGGCCCAGCCGTTCCGCGGCACATGGGATCTTCCCGAACCAGGGCACGAACCCGCGTCCCCTGCATCGGCAGGCGGACTCCCAACCACTGCGCCACCAGGGAAGCCCTGAAATTTTTTACTTAACACACCACGGGCAGCTTTATACATCACTAGACACAGATGTCCTCTTGACCTTGTTGCCCCAAACCTGGAGTCTCCACTCCTCATTAATGGTGGCTCCACCCTTCCTGTTTCTCAAGCTGAAATCCTCAGGGTCGCCTTAAATGGCTCAATTTCTCACACACCCTACCTTCAGTGTGCCAGGAAATCCTGTTCCAAAAGAGATCCTAAGCCTAGCCACTTCTCACCACAGTGGTCTGATCATTTTAAAACACAGGCCAGATCAGACCACTCTTTAGCCCAACTCCTGCTAAGGGTAAACACCAACCCCTACCTCCGAAGGCTAACTCCTCTCTGACTTTGTCCATGTCTTTCCCCTAGCTCCGGCCACTCTGGCCTCCAGGCGGACCTTGGATACCCCCAGCACCTCCCTGCGCTGCCCCCCAGAAATGCACATGACTGCCCCCTCACCCCTGCAAATCTTCACCCAAATGGGACCTCCTTGAGGAGGCCCTCCCTGAAAACCCAATTTAAATCACCCTCACTCCTCACCTCCAGAATTCCCTGAACCTCCTTGCTCTATCTTCCTCCACAGTACCCAGCACTATATTTTATCCATTTTATTAGCAGTCTTTCTTCTTTGGCTACATGTAAGCTCCATGAGGGTATGGATTTTTTTTTTTTTTTCGCCTGCCATTTCCATGTTCTAATCACACGTCTCTGCCTTGGGAGTTCTCTGGTTAAGAATGGTGAGCTAGCCTGGGCATCCCCTGTCCTTGTTACCAAAATCCACAACTGACCAAATGAAACAATGTGGAGAAACCAAAACGTTGACTATTCTTGAAATGGTTTTGACATGATGGAAGTAAGCTCTAACAAAACATCACAGAACATAATCTGAAAATCAGTTAGGGGTCAGTAGCATGCAAAATTTTATTTCCAGTTGAGTTAAATGGTGGATTTACAAAGATAAAGAGATGCTTCTAGGTTTGTTTGGGGTGCAAAGAAGATATGGCACCTTAATGCATGAAATCAAAAAGTGTACTGCTCTGAGAGGCATCAGATAGCCAACTGTAGGGTCCTGAAGCACTCTATATGATAATAAAGTGAGAAGAAAGACGAGGTAGGGTCAAAATAACCTACTTCATTAAAACACAACAACTAAAAACATTACCATACTTCAAAATTGGGGGACTTCCCTGGTGGTGCAGTGGTTAAGAATCCGCCTGCCAATGCAGGGGACACAGGTTTGAGCCCTGGTCCTGGAATATCCCACATGCCGCGGAACAATGAAGCCAGTGCGCCACAACTACTGAACCTGTGCTCTAGAGCCCGTGAGCCACAACTACTGAAGTCCATGAGCCACAACTACTGAGCCCGCATGCCGCAACTACTGAAGCCTGTGAGCCTAGAGCCCCTGCTCTGCAACAAGAGAGGCTACCACAATGAGAAGCCCATGCACCGCAACGAAGAGCAGCCCCCGCTCGCTGCAACTAGAGAAAGCTTGCACGCAGCAGCGAAGACCCAACGCAGCCAAAAATAAAAATAAATTAATTAAAATAACAAAAACAAAATTGGGTTGCAGAGACTAAGATTATCTCAGATGTACCATTTTATTCTTTGATCTTTTTTGAACAAAAAAAATTGTTTTTTTCTTTCTACAAAGACATTCATTGTACATTTAGGTAGATATTATACATTTCTAAAAAGAGAGAAGAGTATCTTGGGAACCCTGCCTTTCATCCTCTGGCTGTGAAGGAATAGCCCATTTCTTTTAAACTACAAACAAATTACTTGTGGCTTTCTCTAGTTTTCAGAAAAATATCTAAGTAATTGTCTTCTTTATTATGTTTTTTCTTCTTCTTTATATACCAACCTTAAAAAAGGAGATTGCATTTTCATTCTCTCAACAAGTATTTACCAAGTGCCTTCCCTGGATCAGGTATTGTATTAGGTAGTGGGGAAGTTACAATTATGAAGAAGGCAAGGATTCTGCCCTCAAGGTGTCTAGAGGAGGAGATGGAAACAAATAATTACAAACGCAAATGTAATGACTTTCATAATACAAAGAAGCTCTACCAAGCCCAAAGTAAGGCATGCATGATCCCACTGAGGAAGCTGGGGAGAGATGAATACAGAGGTGACATTTTAGATGGTCTTGAAGGAATTCACCAGGCAGACAAAGCTAAAAGGGCATCCTGGGCAGGGGGACAGCTTGAACAAAGCCATGGAAACACGATTCGATTATGAACCTGTTTTACCAATGAACAGGATTTCAGTATGGCTGAGGTACTGGGGGAGTTCTTGCACTGTCCTGCAGAGACACTGATATCCTGAACCAAAGCAGTAGCAGTTGAGACATCATGAAAGAGATGAATTCAAGAAATACTTTGAAGGTGGGACGTGAAAGCAGAAAGAATGCTTGAGGCATTTCATTCTTGGAAATATAGCTGAGACAGGGCCTGCAAAATACACATCTCAATGACTAGGAACCCTTTAATTTATTCTGCTGTAGGAATTTTTGTAATTGGAGTAAAGTCAGTTTGGGCTTAGTAAAGAAGAAAAACAGTATTGCTTTGATAGGATCCATAGATTTTGTTTTAAAAGAGAAGTATGTAAATGAAAGTACATTCTGGGGATCCAACCAATACCGAAAATGAGTAATAAAACCAGAAGGGACTGTATTATTTTCAAATTGTACTTCAGTGATTTTTCTCCAGTTAAAGTGGCCAAAAACCAGAAAATCTAATTAAAGATGGGGAGGGGTGGGGGAAGAGGATGAGACTGAAAATTTACAGATAGAGATAGAGATTTATGAAAACTCAAAAATAATCAAGATTAAAAAAAAGAGGTTAGGATAGCTCTTTAATTAAAGGATAACATTCCATTCATTGTTTTTTATTGTTTAACAAAGATAAAGAGATATGCAGGACTTTCCCTTAGGCAGAAAAAGGCTTAACAGCTTCTGATTATGGTTATAAATTGATACCCATGGCTGTGGGCGGACCCAGTCTGTTTCTCCCTGTCCCTACAAAACAAGTCTCTGTACTCTGCTACAGGGAGACCATAAAATTGCTTTAACCACATCCCATTCTTTCCTGTTAGCACCTGAGGGTGGGTCAGGTGACCAACCATGGGTGGTGTGCGCACAGCCACACCCCTCGTGAACAGGCAGGCAGGCTGGGGCTCTCCAGGCCCCTTATATTCCGCTGCCTTTTATTTTTTTTAAGTCTTTATTGAATTTGTTACAATATTGCTTCTGTTTTATGTGTTGGGTTTTTTTTTTTGTTTTTGGCCGCGAGGCCTGTGGGATCTTAGCTCCCCAACTAGGGATCGAACTGCACCCCCTGCACTGGAAGGCGAAGTCTTAACCACTGGACCACCAGGGAAGTCCTGCCCACTGCCTTCTCTTTCTGTCTCTCTCAACAGATGTACTTTGCTTTGGCTGTCTACTTTCACAGGAAAAATAGTGGAAATTATCAGGCATGAACTAACGGAGATTTTCACCCTCCTGTCTTTTACTGCCTCCCTCCTGTGGCGGATAATCCTCACCGCACCTGGGCTCTCAAACCATCCCAAGACCTGGTAGCACAGGTAGTGGAGAAAAGCTGCAAAGCCCATTACTTAGGCAAAGGAAAGAGAACTTTTACAGGAAAGTGGAGGGATACATTTTGGAGTTGAGGCTGAGGAGATAAGGGCAACTATATTTGAATCCAAAGAAAAGATAAATAGAAGGAGAGCAAATTTCTTCTGATAACAATGCTGGGTCCTGTCTGCTAAATGGGCTTCATAGTTAGAGTGGTAAAGGTATGACTGAACCTTTGGAACCAACCTGCCTGCTAAGTATTTCCTAGAGAAATAATAGCATTATCAGTAACAACATCAACAGCACCAATGATGGGACATTGGCAGCAGTTAACATACTATGTCCCTAGTATTCTGCCAAGTACTTTACATGGATTCTCTCATTAAGTCCTCACAATAACTTATGAGGTAGAGACTACTATTAGTGCTCATTTACAAACGAGAATACAAAGGCTTGCAGAAGTATTGTATAATATATTGCTCTGGGTCACAGAGCTAGTAAGTGGGGAGTCCAGGCTCTCGCCCACTACATTCTACTAAACTCTATTATCCTTTATTACACTCACTAATACAAAAGACCTCAATAAACTATAATGCATGAAGGATATTCTAATTAATTAAATTTAGATGGCTTTGCTTTTAATTCTTACTGATAATCTTTCTAAAATCTATCTTACCTCAGTAAAGATAATGTCCTCAGCATAATTATGCCTTTCACTGGTGACTGAGGGTCTTCTGTTGAGAATCATGATTTGTCTCCCCTGGGATGTCCTAGTCTTCCCCCATGTAATTCTTATCTATCTTTCTGGAACCAATTCCACTGCCAGCCAATCTAAGAAGAGTTTTCCTCCACCACCCAGCCCATAGTGGGGTTTTCTTGCAAAATATTACCCGTATCTCAGATTTTTCAGTTCAGAGAGTAAATCTCAGGTATTTCAGAATCAGACTCATGGACATTGTGGTGGCTATGTAAGGTGTCAACTTGCTAGCCTGAACTAAGTTTTCCAGAATTTCCTTCCCGATATGTTCCTGGTGAGAATGGGGCACAGGGATTTTTTTTTTTTTTTTTTTGCGGTACGCGGGCCTCTCACTGTTGTGGCCTCTCCCGATGCAGAGCACAGGCTCCGGACGCACAGGCTCAGTGGCCATGGGTCACGGGCCCAGCTGCTCCGCGGCATGTGGGATCTTCCCGGACCGGGGTACGAACCCGTGTCCCCTGCATCGGCAGGCAGACTCTCAACCACTGCGCCACCAGGGAAGCCCAACACAGGGATATTTTCACATGAGATTTGGAGGTGAAAGTGAAGCAGCAGGCATTTTTTAAAAAAAGTTTATTTTGGAGTACTTTTAGGTGCATAGAAGCATTTGTTTTCACACTCAGAAGGTTGGGGCAGGCGCTTTTGTGGCTCCCACACGCAGTTGTTTATCTGCTGGCTCCCTCTTCAGTGAGGGGCAGCCGCTGGGCCTGAAGCTGCTCCCCTTTCCCGGATTCTCCGTCAGCGCCTCCAACTGCTGGGTGGGGAGTGTGTTTAGCTCTGTGACACAGGCACTCGCTACACTGATGGGACATCCATGTCACCAAGGTTGGAGACAGGACTGGTTCCAGTCTGTCCTTGGGTACTAGTTCATGCTCATGAACTCCACTAGGTGCTGTGGGACCCAGTTTTCCTTTGCTCTCCCCACACACCCCTTTTTCATCTATCTTTCCCTTCCCAAATGTCTGACCAAGTGGACTCAAGCTCCAACTTAGAAGCACAGACATTTTAACTAGCTTATAATCGTGTAAGTTCAAATCCCTGTAACCAATCATCCAATCACATACACATACACACACACACACACACACACACCCCTAAATATCTCTACTTGTGCTTCTGCTTCTCTCTTTGAACCCTGCTTGATAGATATGAAAGGGTTGAGTGCTTGAACCCAATGAAAACATTGCCTTTAAATGGTAAGATCTCACTGTGATGATTTATTCATACCCAAAAGCCAGGTTCAAGGAAAGGAAGAAAAAGAACAGGTAAGAAGGGAGTGACAAAGGGTCATGGGAGCAGAAAAAATAAAAGTAATTTGTGATAATGTAACATGTCTACTTCATACCAGGCACCATGTCTGGTGCTAGAAATATAAAGATCAATAATAACCCCGGACCTTATAATCTGTGGGGGAGGAAGGATTCTTAAAGAGCTAACTACAATAGAATAAGTGCTATATAGTTGGCATGGATAAAGTACAATGGAACACAGAGGAGGAAGTCATTAATTTTGTATGAGAGGATTGGGGAGGGCTCTGCACATGAGGTAACACTGATGCTGGGCCATGAAGAATGAATAGGGAATTCACTAGCGCAGGCATAAGAATCACCTGGAGAGCTCATTAAAATACAGATTTCTGGGCCTCACCTCTGAGTGTCTGATTCAGTAGGCCTGGGGAGGGGCCTGAGAGTCTGTATTTCTAACAAGTTTCCAAGCGATGCTGCCACTACTGGCCTGGGGACCACACTCTGAAAACTACGGCTCTAGTGTGGAAAAGTGGGGATAGGGTGGCGAGCATCCTTGACACAGCAGAATCACAGTGGGAGAAACATAAAAATTCACTGACAATTTATTTCCCCTTCCCATGACCCTCCCTCTTGTTCTCCCTTCTCTCTTACTATTTCTATAATACTTTCTTTGCCCTCTTGGCCCACTATTCTGGATGAGTCAAGTTTTACGGTGTCTTTGAGGCATGACGGCAAGAGATGATCCAGGGCTGGAGTTCAGGAAAGCAGTCAGGTTGTACATATTGATTTGGGAGTTAAACGTCCTGGTGATAGGGGGAGCCACGAAGTGCAGGGGAAATACCACTTAAGGAGAGTGCGCAAAGGGCAGGAGATGAGCGAGTGGAGAGGGAAGGGGAAGAGAGCAGAGCAGAGCTCAGCAGGGCCAAGGACAGAGGGCCCAGGCACACCACGAGTGGGAGGACAAAGGAGAGTGAGTGGGAATAATCAGCCAGACAGAAGAACAAGAGTGAGTTTTGTTATGGCAGCCAGGGAAAGGTTTTGAGAAGAAAGGAATGGTCACCTCTCTCAAAGGCAAGGAGGTCAAGTCGCGGGATGAAGAAAGGCCAAGGGATTTGCCAATTAGTAGATCAGTGATGGTCTTTATCTGAGCAGTTTCAGCAGAATTGTGGCAGGAGAAGTCGCATTGCAACAATGTAGAATGAAAGGAAAGTGAAGAAGTAGATAAAGTGATGTGGACTACCTTCCAGAGAAGCTTGACTAGGAAAGCAAAGGTATGCGACCATAAGTAAAGGAGATCGAGATAAAGGTCAAGAGAGAAGCTTGTTTTTCAAAAAACAGAGATTCAAGCATATTTTATGGCCAATGGGGAATAAAAGCAGAAGGCTGAAAACGTTCGTAGGTAGAGATGCAGTATGCAGTCGCTCCAGATCCTGCAGGGGTGGGGCTGGCTCAAGAGTGCGGTGAGGATTATCCGCCACAGGAGGGAGGCAGTAAAAGACAGGAGGGTGAAAATCTCCGTTAGTTCATGCCTGATAATTTCCACTATTTTTCCTGTGAAAGTAGACAGCCAAAGCAAAGTACATCTGTTGAGAGAGACAGAAAGAGAAGGCAGTGGGCAGGACTTCCCTGGTGGTCCAGTGGTTAAGACTTCGCCTTCCAGTGCAGGGGGTGCAGTTCGATCCCTAGTTGGGGAACTAAGATCCCACAGGCCTCGCAGCCAAAAAAAAAAAAAAAAAAAACCCAACACATAAAACAGAAGCAATATTGTAACAAATTCAATAAAGACTTAAAAAAAATAAAAGGCAGCGGAATATAAGGGGCCTGGAGAGGGTAATCACTTTGAGGTTTTGGGAGAGTGAGCAGACTTATAAAAACCATCCAGCTCCACACCTGAAGGCCTAAATTAGGCTGGAGATCCTGAATTTGTCTCGCTGCACAGCAGGAGGTAAGCAGCGGGTGAGCTAGTGAAGCTTCACCTGCCGCTCCCCGTTGCTCGTTGCTCGCAGGCATTTCCGCCTGCGCAGTCGCTCGCATTACTGCCTGAACCACCCTCCACCCCTGTACGTGGAAAAACTGTCTTCCATGAAAGCAGTCCCTGGTGCCAAAAAGGCTGCAGACCGCTGCCTAGAGTTTTCTTCATCAGTGATCAACAGCCAATATACAAAAGCATAAAAGCCAGACAGCTGATGGATCCAAGGCAGGGCAGCTGCAGCAGAACCCAAGGGAGCAAAGGCAAAGACTTAGTGACAAGTAAGGTTTTATTAACTAAGACAGGAGTTGCAAAAGGAGAATCAAGATGCCCAAGGAAGCAAACAAATTTGATAGTCCGGACAAGCTGCATTTGAGATGCCTTTGGGACATTCAGAAAAGAAGTACATCTCTCAGAAGTGAGGGTGAAGTTAAAGACAGAGGTTTGGGAGTCAGTTGCATAGAGGTTCAAGCCAAGATTCAAAATTCAAGCCAAAGTAGCCATTGCAATAACTCAGACAATTAAAAACTCGGAAAATTAAGAAAGAAATCTAAGAAAGAAATGAAAATTTTTATTTGAGGATTATAACCTGGGGACAGCATCCCAGAAAGCTCCAAGAACTGCTCTGCCCCTTGGAAGGCAAAACACAGTTATATAAGTTTTCTGAGACCAAGGGCTGTACATTAGATGACATATTATTGACATTTTACACAATCCAGACCTAACCGTCATTGTGGTCCCTTACAAGATCAAGGAGGAATGTTATCTTTTAAGGAGTTGTCTTGTTGATGCTGGGAGAATGTTGCTGTTTATGGTTGAGCAGGTATTTCTGCTGATGTGGGAGCTTTAGTCCATGCATAATGCAGATACACAATGCATGGTAGAGGGAAGAGAGGAGGCCAAACGGCAGCGAAAATTTTTTATTTTTCTTGTCTTGGGGATTTCCCTGGTGGTGCAGTGGTTAAGAATACGCCTGCCAATGCAGGGGACACGGGTTCGAGCCCTGGTCCGGGAAGATCCCACATGCTACGGAGCAACTAAGCCCATGTGCAACAACTACTGAGCCTGCGTTCCAGAGCCCACAAGCCACAACTACTGAAGCCCACGCACCTAGAGCCCATGCTCTGCAACAAGAGAAGCCACCCAATGAGAAGCCTGTGCACCGCAACGAAGAACAGCCCGCACTGGCCGCAACTAGAGAAAGCCCACGCGCAGCAATAAAGACCCAATGCAGCCAAAAATAAATAAATAAATTTATTAAAAATTTTTTTTTCTTGTCTTGCCATAAAATATGAATTTTATTTTACAGAAGAAAGCGTGCAGAACACTCATGTTTAGAGGGCAATGAAGGAAGGGAGGCTGAAAAAGTGGTCATGGAGGTTGAGCAAAAGGAGGAGAGAATATATTGTTAGAAAAGAGATGGTCAACAACATCAAATGTTTTGAGAGCAAAGACCAGAAGCAACATGGAATCATTGGATCTGACAACTCAGAAACCGTTGGTGACACTGGCATGAATGGTATTCATAAAGTATGGCTCAGAAGCTAGAGTACAACTGGGTTGAGAAAGCAGTGAGGCAGTGGGTACTCTTTCAAGGGCTTTGGCTATAAACAAACAGATGGAGCAATAGTTCAAAGAAGAGCCAGGATCAAAGATCTCTGGGGATGGGAACTATGGCAAGACTGAGCACAATGGTTTATATAGGCTGAGAATAAGAAGCCAGTGGAGAACCTATAAAAGAGTATGAGTAAGACAATGAGATAACATGTTTGCTTATGAAGTCAGCAAAATTTTAATAAAAATGACAAGAATTAGTGCTGGTGATAATGCATACCGGCATAATCTTTCTGAATTTGTCAAATATCGTATGTAGGAAGATGCAGCCCAGGTTATACTCAGGAATAAATGGGTGACCTTAAATATTTTCATTATAATAAAAAAAGGAAGGAAGAATAAAAGAAGAATTCTCTTCATGAATTTAGGGGAAAAAAGGACAAATGTAAGGAAACTAAGAGGGAGAATATAATAAAGTTAAGAGCAACAATCAATGAATTATAAAAAAGAGCAAATTAACATAAAGAAAAATCCAAGAGCTGGTTCTTAAACCAGCTACCTCCACCACAGAAAATTTCATAAATCAAATATCTTAAAAATAAAAATATGCAAAAATACTGTTAGAAAATATCTACAATGTATATTTATTTGTTTGTTTTTTTGGGTTTTTTTTTGCGGTACGCGGGCCTCTCACTGTTGTGGCCTCTCCCATTGCGAAGCACAGGCTCCGGACGCACACGCTCAGTGGCCATGGCTCACGGGCCCAGCCTATCCGCGGCATGTGGGATCTTCCCGGACCGGGGCACGAACCCATGTCCCCTGCATTGGCAGGCGGACTCTCAACCACTGCACCACCAGGGAAGCCCTACAATGTGTATTTACATTCACTGGTGCTGCCAGCTAAAGAGCGATGCTTCCCATCTGGCTCTACAAGGATTAGGTCATTAACCACTGCTTCTGATAGTTAGATATTTTCAGGAGGAAATTTTATGAACACAAATTCTTTCACCTTCTCACACGTAGAAAAGCACTAAAATCATTAACGGAGACATCTGCTCCTTGTGACCAGCAGCAAGCCTCTGCCAAAATGTGTGCTTGACGCACGTGCCCCCTTCACCAAAATCGCATGCATACTGATCTCCCCCCACCTGCACCTCTTCAGAGCAGTTGCTTGGAGCTATCAAAGGGGCTGCCTCCCAGGCACAGTCCTCAGCCAGCCCCCAGTAAAACTGAACTCACAGCTCTCATGTTGTGTGGTTTTTTTTTTTCAGTCTACTACATATATATATGTATATATATGCACATATGTGTATGGTTTTATATACACACACACACCTATAAAACAAATAGTAGTTACTTGTTGGGAGGAGTGGGAATTAGGCAGATAGGGGAAAAGGTAGGAAGGATATACTTCACCATATAACAATAATTTTTGATATTTGAATCATAGGAATTCAAAAATAATTTAAAAGAAAGTTCTAGAAAATACAGATTTTTTAAATCATAAGAGAATATTATAAGAAATTGAATGTTAATACATTTGAAAATCGCAATGAAATAGACTATATTTTGGAAATATTCGAATTTCCAAAACTGAATCTAAACATAGGCAATCCAAACGGATCAAATTCAGAAAGAAATTGACACTGGATAGAAATTCAAACTTTTGTTGAATAAATGTATGATTTCTTTAGTTTTATTAATGTGTCTTTTTTGTAGGAAAAAAGTTGTGTGCGGTGGAAAACCGTATCATCTAGAGGACAACTTTCCAGGTTATCTGATTCTATGAAAGCTATTTAACAATTGTAAATTATAGGTAAATGAGAGCAGTGCAAAATAATTCTTATCAATTGACATGCAAATTCTGTTCTGTCTGGTAGAAGTTCAACTGATTCTCCTCTTCCCTGTGAAAGCTTTTGTTTTCATTTGCACATTTATTAATTCATTTCAATATTGCTTATCTATAATTCAGTATTGTTGATCTGTAAGCGTGTCCATTTAAAAAAATTCTCTTTGAACTGGCTATAACATCTGCCTGGTTCCCTCACTGACTACTGAGTACAATAAAGTCTATAACACATGTTCATTTTTATATCTGTGTGAGAGTCATGAATTTTCCTTTTTCTGAATATTATTTTTTTAACAGTTTCAAAATTTTAAGGAAAAACTAATTTTAAAGCTAAATATATTAGAACATGAAAAAGGTGGGAAGCTACCCAAAGTTTTTTGAAAATAGGATATTTCTGATACCAAAAACTGAAAAGCATTATCTCCAAAAAAAAACTATAGACCAATTTCATTTGTGATTGAAAACAAAAGACATCAACTCTCAGTTTTGATTTGATGAAATTTTATAATTCTTTATCAAAAATTATAAATTCTTGATTTTTTTCACATATCCACAGTTTATGCCCTTATACAAAAAAAAAAAAAAAAAGGACAGCAATCATTTCTGTCCCTGGATCTTGTGGGTGAGTCTCCTGAGTGGATCAGAATGATCTCTTTGACCCCCTGATGGACTGACCATTAGGGAACCTCCCTGAACATTCCAGTAAGTACTCTAATAATCCCCTCAAATGACCATAGTTTAAGGAGAATTTAGCCAAATTTGTAAAAACAAAAAAGGGAGACTTCAAGTCCAAAGCATATTCAGTCTCTCAATGAATTAGAAAACCACAGAAATGTTTTCTGATCAACTAAAGAATGTGAATGTGGAAAAAAGTTACCTATCAACACAGGTTTTAGTATCAACAAATTTGGTTTGTGTTGGAAGAGGTTACCACGTAGAACTTTTCCTTTACTTAATTCAGTTCCATATTCAAAACTGAAGTTGGTTCCTTACCTCAGTCTCCTTTAAAACCTTGGTTTTGACAACTGTAGTTTTGCCAGGCAAGCTACTTTTTAGAACTAAAATTCTCACAGTTGGAGAGACTGCTTTTGTAAGGAATAACATTCAGAGTGTATGAAAAGAATAAGCTACAACTAGGTATATGAATTATTTCAGAAGCGTGAAAATGGGTTGGGAATTTTATTAACATACATTTAAAAAAAAAAGGAAAAAAAATTATCACTTAAATAGACACTGAAAAGGCACTGTGTGAGATTTGAGGGGATCAGGATATGCTACCCCAAAACATGCCCCTTTGATACGGAACTATTTTGAAGTAAAGGTGTTGTAGTTCCTGAAATCCCTCATCTGCCTAAAAGAAGAGCTTCCCCAAAGGAACTCAGTTGTTCTAAATCCCTTCAGGAGCAACTCTAATCTCTTTGCACAGAAGAAAAGTCAGATATTGTCACACCGTCTGTTCTCCCAAGCAAGGGCCCATTCCCTAAGGATTTTTCTTTAGGAAAAATCATTTGCTTTTCCCTAAGTTCCCCTTCTCCCCTTCCCCTAGGAAGTCATGTATATATCCCAAATTCTTTTTATTATTTGAGGTATAATTGACATACAACAATATATTAGGCCCCAAATTCTAACCACCTTTTTTTTAAAAGATTTATTTTATTTTATTTATTTTTGGCTGTGTTGGGTCTTCGTTGCTGCATGCAGGCTTTCTCTAGTTGTGGCGAGCGGGGGCTACTCTTCGTTGCAGTGTGCAGGCTTCTCATTGCGGCTGCTTCTCTTGTTGCGGAGCACGGTCTCTAGGCGTGCGGGCTTCAGTAGTTGTGGCTTGCGGGTTCTAGAGCTCAGGTTCAGTAGTTGTGGCTCACAGGCTTAGTTGCTTCGCGGCATGTGGGATCATCCCGGACCAGGGCTCGAACCCGTGTCCCCTGCATTGGCACGCGGACTCTTAACCACTGCGCCACCAGGGAAGTCCATTATATCGTAAGTTTAATAAAATTCTAATATTTTAGAGGATCTACTAAATTAGTAAAGAAAAGTGAACTGACATGTACAAATCAGACTAAATCGCTGAGGAGCCAAAAATAAACCACAAACTAATCTGTCCACAACAGTTACTGAATTCTTACTATGTCCTTAAATGATATCAGGGTTCTGGCTCTTCATTCTATTGCCTATCCATGGTTTAATAGTGAAGAAATGTTGATATACGGAAACAGCCAAAGTCTCATGTATTATAAAAGTCAAGAAATAGAAACTTATGAGTCCCATACTAGCAATAGTAGCCCTGCCTTGCTCAACTGTATTATTTTGTTCTACTGCATATGGTCTGGACTCCAGGGCTTTACTTATAGGCAGTGTGGTGTAATTACAGCTGCCAAGAGGAAAAAGTTAAATTTTTTAAAACTTACACTACTAAGAAACTAGTACAATTTTCCTGAATGTGTAACTGGTAAGCTTATAATAATTTTAATATTATCAAGTTAACATCTGAGTCATTAATGAGAAGATACTAATTTTCAAAATGGTACCTAAGAAAGCTCTATATTAAATATAACCAAATGTAAAAATACAGGAGAAGCCAATTAATGTTTAGGAAAGATACGGTTTATGAAAAAGGGGGGCCTTAAATCCATGGGCAAATGTAAATAAATAGAATGGGCAGGGAGGTCATTTCAGTGTTGGGAATCATGAAAATGAAAGAAAGACAAGACTACATCCCAGTGAGTGGGCAGTAAAAGTCTACATTACATAGGAATTGGAAGTAAAACATGGACAGATAAAATGGGCTCAGAGGGGACCTCCCTGGTGGTGCAGTGGTTAAGAATCCACCTGCCAATGCAGGGGACACGGGTTTGAGCCCTGAGCCGGGAAGATCCCACATGCCACGGAGCAACTAAGCCTGTGCGCCACAACTACTGAGCCTGCGCTCTAGAGCCCGCGAGCCACAACTACTGAGCCCATGTGCCTAGAGCCCGTGCTCTGCAACAAGAGAAGCCACAGCAATAAGCCCACGCACCACAGCGAAGAATAGTCCCTGCTCGCCTCAACTAGAGAAAGCCCGTGCACAGCAACCAAGACCCAACACAGCCAAAAATAAATAAAAATTTTTTTTTAAAAAAAGGCTCAGATTATGCATAGCCTTGAAAGGCAACACCGGTAGCTTGGATTTGGTCCTATAATAAGATACTATCTCAAGAGGGTTCCTGGGCTGGGGAGACCTTACGAGAGTGAAATAACGGCAAGATGAGGCAGACAGCACTGCGCACATGAGGCTCTAGTGGCCAGGGGGCAGGAGGCAGGGAAACCAGAGTGGAAACTACTACAGTGTCTGCACATATGAAATCAGAATTATTTAGCATAATCTTAACAATCTTTACTGCCTGGGAATTGACCAGAGTTATTTCTACATAGCAAACAGTGGAAAAAGAGAGCAGGCAGCAGTGCCAGGCCAGGGCAGCCAAGGTCAGGCCTTCTCTGAACTTATACTTTACATTCAGGTGGTCATGGGTGTCACTAAAAGGGTCCAGGTGAAAGACACTGTAAGAGGGCTTTAGAGAATGTGAAACGGAACTGAATTACCTCTAGTTAAGATAAGAAAAGACCCAGTACTGGAAGTATTTCAGTGTGTCCAACACTTGGTAAGACATCATTGAAAAGTACTACCTTTATATGAATAGCACTTTTTAAAACCCATTCACATGTTACATCAATAGCTGGTATGTATATAGCAATTACTGTGCACAGGCACATCTAATACAACCCTAGGAGGTAGGTACCACCATCCACTTTCACAGATGCCCAGAGAATAGTTACTCACCCACCGTCACTTGCTGGAGCCAGGATTGGGACCTCTGAGCACTATACTCTACTGCTGCTCATCTTACCTGCTCTTTCAAACAACCTATAAAGTAAGTAAGATGAATCTGCTTTACCTGACAAATATTTATAGAGTTCTTACCTGCCAGGCCTCATCCCATGTATCGAGTTTCCAATGATGGATGAGCCACACCACCCCTACTCTGAAGAAGCTTACAGTCTAGTGAGCAAGACAGACAAACCCACATTTTACTGATGAACAACAGAAACTCTAGGCTTCCATAAATTAAATAACTTATTCAAGCACACAGCCAGCTAGAGAGAGGGTGGTCAGGCCAGGGCTTAAATGCTGACATTTACATCTCCAAGTCTAATTCTTATTCTGAGTAACGTTGCTACTTCCTTTTCTGGCCTACTGGGAAAAACAAAAGAAAACAAAACAGGGACGTGCATGCTGCCACTCAGAGTTCGCATGCCACAACTAAGGAGTCTGCAAGCTGCAACTAAGGAGCCCGCCTGCTGCAACTAAGACCTAGGGCAACCAAATAAATAAATGAATATAAAAAAAAAAGAAAGAAAACAAAACAACAATATCATAACAAGGACTATCTAGTGTAACCAAACTTCTACAAAAAGAGTCTGATCTCGGTAAGCGGGAAACATTAAACGAAGCTATTGTGATTCTGATGCAAACAGCACAGGCCACCTGCGCCAATAAACTACATATCATTTCAACAGCTGAAAAACCTATCATTTCAAACATTAAACGTCCTGTCATCAATAACTTTTGCTAAAAATATTTCAGATACTTTGGGTGAATCACTTACATTGGGCCACTGTTCTCAAGGAAAACCAAGATAAATCCTTGTGGTCTGAGATGCTGAAGATGGCCCCAAATGATTCAGTTCCACAGTAATTAAAACTATTTTTCATTTTTCCTTCTGCTCTTTTTAATGCTCCCTAAAGGAGGCCTAGAATCCCTTTTTTATATGTAAGAGAATTGTCCCAAACTACCTAACTGTACTGGCCTGCAAAACTTGTTTTACCACACTTGGCCCATTACAGCTTTCAGAGTGAACTACTATTACTCACCATATGCCTTTAAGCCCCTCTTGGTCCAGGCTTAACTGGCAACATCAAGTGCAGCAAGGATTCATTAGTTGCTTTTACCCACAGGATGCTTAAACACAGAACTCAAGCCATGCCAGCAGTAGATCTTTTTCCTTCTTTTTTATTTCTCAAAAGGGTCCTGATTGGGATCAACCATACATGTAGTGTAGGTAGCTAGTCACTATCACATGACTTGGAGGGTGACAGTAAAGGCCTCCCATGGCCCTAAATAACCCCTATCCCAGCCTGTCAAAGTAGCTAAATTTACGGAAGAGAGGTTTGATTACAGGGAGCTACTAGGGTCATTAAGGAGGTTAACAGGTATTTACCAAATGTGTGTTATGAGCCCAACACAACAGGAGACCAGGCACGGCCCATGTGACCAAGGACAGGGGCCAGAGTTCACCAGTATCATTAAGATAGAAACGTAGTGCTTTAGGTAATTTTAATATCTAATTTATTTTTAGTAAAATGTAAAGTATTTTCACATCTTCACACTGCTCACGCAAGGGGCAGCAGGGTGTAGTGGAATGAAGGGCCTTGGGGGAGGTCTTCCACCTCCTCTTCCAGCCTCATTTCTGAGCATCCAGTGAGCCAGCCCCTCTGAACAACCAGTGGCTCCCCAAGCTGCCCAGCGCTACGGGCTGCAAATACAAGGATGACTACACAGTCCCCTGCCCCCTGGCCACTCACAGACAATC
This sequence comes from Delphinapterus leucas, assembly GCF_059928025.1. Classification (NCBI taxonomy): domain Eukaryota; kingdom Metazoa; phylum Chordata; class Mammalia; order Artiodactyla; family Monodontidae; genus Delphinapterus; species Delphinapterus leucas. The sequence goes on from NC_143133.1 coordinate 96,380,558, forward strand.
AGGAAACAAGTGCAGCACCAGATTGGTACAGGGATTAGGGAGCTTTGAAGGGACGAAGCTAACCCAGCACGGAGGGCAGGGGGAGGGCAAGCAAGGAGGAAATGACCCTGGGCTGAGTCTTCAGGGGCGTGGAGTCTTCCCACGCGGCTGTGGTGGCGTGCGCGGGGCAAGCAACCAAGGCGTCCAAGCCCTGTGCGTGCAGGAACCAGAGTTTTGTGGTGCTCAGAGCACAATGGGTAAGGCAGTGAGTGGTGAAGGATGAGCTGAGGAGGAGGGCAGGTGCCTGGCACAGGGATGACTACACTGTAGCTGATGCAGCGCCGCTGAATGTCTGGTTCCTCGTTTGGCATTTACGCCAGGGAAGTGTGCTCATTGCAAATACTGTAGAAGGTACACATCAGGAAAAAGAAGATGAAAAGTGTTCAAAATCCCACAGTTTAGAGATAACCACCGTTAACATTCTCATGTACAATCTTTTATATATATGTATGTGTGTTTATATATTATACATACGTACCTATACTAACAAATATATTTTTCTTCAAAAATGAAATCATTTAAAATGTGATATATACCCACAATGGAATATTATTTAGCCTTAAAGAGAAAATTCTGACATGCTACAACATGGATAAACCATCAGGACATTGTGCTAAGTGAAATAAGCCAATCATAAAAAGACAAATACTGCATGAGTCCACTTATATGATGTACCTAGAGTAGCCAAATTCAGAGGCATAAGTCAGTGGCAGTGGCGAAGGGCTGGGGGAGAAGGGGGAAACAGGGAGCTATTGTTTAATGGGTACAGAGTTTCAGTTTTGTAAGATGATAAGATTTTGGAGATTGGCTGTACAACAATGTAAATATACTTAACACCCCTGAACTGTATAGTTAAAAATAGCTAAGATGGTAAATTTTATGTTATGTGTTTTTTTTACCACACTTAAAATAAAATATATAAGTAAATAAAATATAAAAAAGAAAATAAAATATAAAAAAGAGATTCACTTGATAAAGCTATTTTAATACCTTTTCCACTTATTTTTGTGATCACTTTTCCATGCAAGATACATACTCCGCCATCAATATTTCAGATAACTGCATAATAGTCTATTGCAGAGATCTACCTTAATTTATTTAACCCAGGAGAATTACTTTTTAGGATGGAAGAAACCTGCAAACACTTGGCTGATAGGAAGCAGCCAGTGACACTTGGCTGATGGGATGGAGCCAGTAAAGAGCAGAGAGAGATTCAAGACCACAGAAGAGAGAGGAATATTAATAGAGCAAAGGTTCCAAAGAGGGCATGCTCAAGTAATGGGCTAACCTTAAACATGGGGAAAAATGGATACCACATCCTCTGAGGAAAGGAAATGAAGATGGGTATGAATAGATTTGCATGTATAAAGAAGACTTCGGGAAACTGAAGAAGTCAAGAGATGATATCTTAATGAAGATAAAGTGGTAGAGAAGTAGGGTATGAAAGAGTTGGAAGGATACATAGCTATGTTCAGAGAATAAGACACTGAGGTTAAAATTTCTGAAGTGAAAAGGTACCAGCTGGATGAGGATCTGGGTGGAGGTTTGAGAGTGAGTAGCTGTGGTTTAGTGCCAGAGAACTCACTGAGAAGGTATCTAATGATTTTGAGGCCAGATTCATGGTCAGATCATCTAGGATGCCACCTAGATGACTGGAGTAAATTGGAGTCTTTTTGTTTAAATAAGAGGGGTCCACTGTCTTTCATGTGCCCATTCCCCTGTCCATCTGATCCTGGGCATGCCTGTGATACTCTGGTAGTGCATCATCAAAGTGCATGGGTTGCCTTGCCCACCTGTGATGCTGCCCAGCTGACAGAGTATGATAGAACACCTGGTGAGCTTTATGAAAATGTCTGATTTAACTGATCTGGGGTGCAGCCTGGATTTTTACAGATTTTCAGATGATTCTATTGCACAACTAGGGTTGAGAACCTCTGCCCTCTGGCTCTTTGCCATTTTCCCCTGACTTGTGGCCAAGTCAGCAGCTCATTAAGCACTTCTTCACCCCAATGTCTGCCCAAGCCCTGCATGGAAAAAGGTCAGTGGTTGTTTGAACAACCCAAGGGGAGGATGCTATCCCTTAGGACTTAATAAAAGCCAAATCATGCAGTTAGCTGTGAGAAAACCATAGCTGGGTGTTCAAGCAAAAGCCACGCTGTCCAACAACCACACATGGCTATTTAAACTGAAACTAATCCAAATTTGAAACTGTTTTAATTAAAAGTCCAGTTCCCCAGCTGCACATTCAAGTGCTCAGTAGCTAGTGGCTGCTGTACTGAACAGTTCAGAGATAGAACCTTTCCATCACCATAGCAAGTTCTGTTGGACACTGCTAATATAAAAATATTCTTTTCTTCTGAAAATAATCTGGGTGCTTATATTCATTTTCTTCTAATCATGGGCAAAATGAGCCACGTGGTATGCAGAGGGTGAACACACTGCATCTCTGGTCATTTTTTCTCAGATGACTGATGGTGACTCTTTACCCCTTTTCGGGAAAAAGAACAAAGAAAGGAATTCTATGCTATCACGAACAAAAGTTTTTCTGAACAGTCCCATCTATGTATTAGGGCAGCAGTGGCTTCCCGACTTTTTTGCCTGTGTGTGACAGTAAAAAATATATTTTCTATCACAACCTTGTATGCAGATATACATGTATATAACAGAAATTTTTTTACACATCAATATTTATCCTTACTACATGTTTTGCACTTGGATATTTTATAATTCTATTATATTCTATTTTCTGTTTCATTAAAGAAAAATAAACCTACTTAACAGTTCTCATAGCTCTGGTGGCCTATAGCTTGAAAAACCACTACCTTAAGATAGAAGTTGCCCACACAAAACTGAGACTCAATTTCACACTTAATAGCCAGCGAGATAATAATTAATAGCTAACATTTATTGGGCACTTACTATATGCCAGGCATTGTGTTAAATGTTTTACATTCATTGCCTTATTCAATTCTCATAGTAACTCCATAAAATAGTTATCCAAGAACTATGAAAGGGCTGAGATTTTATTTGCACAAGTTAGCCTACCACAGTTTCCTGGCTGCTGGCAGAAGACGCAAGACTTCTGGGTCAGAGACAAAGGACTTTATCACAGCAACAGCAGTAGCCAGAGTATCAGCATTTCCTTGCACTAGTTCCCCAACTCCAGTTCCTGTAGGGCATCAAAAGAGGGCCATGTAACTCCTGCACATGCAGTGAGTAGCATTAATGGAGAGGAACTCAGCTGCAAGAACTTAAATCTGTTATATTGGATATAAGCATGCCTGCTCCCGGCTTCTGAGGGCAACACTATGTCTATCACCCAAGACCATTTACTACACAAACATCCTTAAAAAGACAGTTTAGACTGAAAGGGCAGTCAGTGCCTCTCTTTGAAAAACCTGTTGAAATGCATGGGGCGCATGGAGAACTGTCTCCCAACAGTAGGTGCCTTACTTATCCCCATTTTGTACACGAGGAAACAATGACTTAAAGAGGATTAAGTAGCTTATTTAAGGTTACACAGCTAGTGACCCAGGTCTACATGACACCTAAGCCTAGGCTGATACCACCTTCTTTCATAGCCAATGGACAGTGAAATAGGAAGAGGGAAGAGAGCTGTCATTCATTTAGTCATTCAGGTATGAAATTTGTCCCTACAGAAAGCAATTAGCCACAGATAATTTGTAACAGACCATTTTTTTTCACATTTTCTTCAAGAATTCCATAGGAAGAGTATCAAATGAACAGGGGTTGACAAGCTTTTTCTATAAAGGGCCAAAGAGTAGAGATTTTCAGCTTTATGGGCCACATGGATTCTGTTTTAATTGCTACTCAGCTCTGTGGTGGGAGTGGAGAAACAGTCACAGGTAATACATAACCAATGGGCATGGCTGTGTTCCAATAAAACTTTATTTTCAAAATAGTTTGCTAACTCCTGTTCTCAGATAGCCCAGTGGGATACCCAAAAAAAAAAAAAAAAAAAAAGGCATAGTAATTTCTACACACAAAAACACCAATGATTTAATTGGAAAAACAAGGTAAACAGGCAACAAGCAAGCAAACCAGGAGCTTATGAAACTGAAGCGAACCTAGGTTCTATGTCAGAGTCCTGTTAAGTCAGCCTGGATAAACAGTATGTCAAGAACTAAGGTAAAATATTCATGGACTAAAAGTAGAATGGAGTCTACACATCATCTCTCTGTGATGACTGTGGTCATGCCAAGACTATAAGAAATAATGTGACTTCCAAAGGCTTTTTCTAGCTCGTAGATGCTCAGTAGGGGAGGAGTTATCCAAAACAATCCTCTTTAATTTTCCGTGTGATGACATGAGTTAAAACCTATGTTATGAATAAGGGGGAAGTAACAGTGAAAAAAATGTTACTCTGGGCCAGGGACCATTCTAGGGATTTCACAAATATTGACCAATAGCTAATAAAGAATACCATTTCTGAATTGCCAAATTTATGGCTCTGCAAGTGAATACTCACTTGGGTCAGTGGCCTGATCTTAAAAAAAACAAAATGTACCACTATTTGACCACAATGGTATCCATCCCCCAAATCAATTACTGGAAAATTTTTGTCTTTATTTTTACATGCATACATATATAATCAAAATTTTGTTTATTCTTCTTTTTCTAATTCCTTTAGGTGGTACGTTAGGCTGTTTACTTAAGATTTTTCTTATTTATACAATCAAAATTTTGGTATACAAATGGCAACCCACTCTTTTTCATATAATCAATTTTTATGTCACATATAAGCTCAGATTAAAATGGAAAAACACCAATCAAAATGTCATAGAAAAGACAGCTTTCTCAAGAACAATTCTATTAGCTGCTAAAATTACAGGGAGATAAATATGTTCTTGTAAACACTGTGCTGCCACTGACAAGACTGGCAAATTTTTCAAAAGGACATACTTTTGAAGTCTAGGCTACATGGGAACATAATACCACAAGGAAGAAAAACTGTCACCTGTAAATTAATATTCCTGCTACTGCATGTAGATATATTTTAGTTACTAGTGTTTCTATGTAAATACACTTTAAGTTTTAGTGAAAAGTAGAACTTAGAAATTCCAGGAGATATATTCCCATTGAAACTCCAGGACAATTACATTACAGAATTCTAATTCACAAACACTCCAAGTTAAGTAAAAAATTATATTTCTATTTGGATTGCTTTACAATGGTATCAATATCTCTTAATTAACACCTTTTCACTCATGAATCAATAGAATAAAAAATAATTTGAAGACTATTTTATTAACCAGCCCAGTTAAAAAAATACACCACCTATTTTAGCTATGTACAGTTTTAATTTATGCTTTAAAACTTCCAATTATTACCATTTAAAATATTTCTTTGGCAGCTAAGTCATCATAAGTGTAAAAAAACCCAGGAAGATATCTACTTTGTTAATAAATGAAATATTTGATGAATAATAAGGCTATGCTATTTTTGGAGACATTTATGTTTACATTCAGTTGAAAACCATTATAATTCATTATAATTACTTCATTGTTAAATAACACCATTTAAACTACAGGCTAATTTCCACTACTGCCATAGTTAATCACAATTACTTCCTCTTTTTTTTTTACTTCTTAAGCTTTGTCTACATTAGCCTAAAAGTATTAACATGACTTTCAATGTTTTGTCAAAGACACTTCATCTCACTCCTTTGCATTCCACAGATAGAGTCTGTATCACGGTCCTCGGATATGGATGATTCTGAAGCCTTGAGCAAAATCTGCATATCTTATGAATTTTTAGTATGTTAGACACAGCCTCTGTACTTTTTAAAGAAGGAAAGTAACCATGATGACAAGCTGTTGCCTTTTTTATTCTAACTGACAAAGTCTATGGACAAGTGGTTGCTCACATTTAGTTTGACCTTTAAGAAAAACTGAACTCTACTTCCAAAATGAAATCAGTTTTACTTTCCAGATTGCACTGGGTCGGGGCAGGGAGACTCCCAGCTTCAATTTTAAGACATCTCCTTTTATATGAAATTCTTGAAGCAACATTGTTTTCCACTTATCATATTGAAAATAAATCATGAAGCACTAACAGGCAGAAAGTGATTTTGAAAAACAAATAATTTAGAATGAAGTAAAAAGTGGGGGATTTATGGGACAAACATATCTATTTAGACTTTTGTGACTATTTGCTACAAACCAGTATGCAAAAGTTAGGAATTGGTCAGGAGGGAAGGAAGACTGAGCTCTTAGCCTCTGGGACATTTGGGTTTCTTTGGGCCCCAGGCTGCCTGTCCAAGGGCATTAGCCTTCAGAGGCCACAGGCTGGCAGCAGTGAGGTCTCTTCCAGCCTAAACGTGCAATGACTCCTCTCTCACTCATCAGGCCTCATCTTACACAGAAAACAACTGTCATCAGCTCACTTCCACACTTCTGCAATGCTGTACAATGTTTGAGTCTCACGGGTCTGCCGATGTCCATCTATGTATCACTGTTGCATTGCAATATGGGAGCTGAAATTGTTGAACTTGTGGGCTCGGTCAGCAGACTGCCCAGGTTCAGCATTTAGCATGGAGTCCTGTCTTAGATCGGTGTTTCCCAAAGTGATTCTCAAGCCTAGTTGCAGAGGTAGTATTTTACATCATGATCCAGTATACACACACATTTATATAATAAAAAAACGAATAATGACCAAGTTTATATAGTGCTTACTGTATATGGAGAGTTAGAATTGGAACCCAGGGGTCCTGTTCCTGTCGTGCTCTTGACCACCACTCGCCACTGCCTCGTGGCCTTGCACTTGCATGCATGGGGGAACCAAACCGTTTCATCAAACACTAGTAACCCTCACTAAGAGGGATTCACAGTGATAACTCCTATTCTATTATATATCCCATCTCATTTAAAAAAATGCTGATGCTAACCTGTTAAATTGATTTCATAACTCAGGACACATGCTTTGAAAAATATTATGATAAGTGTTGTATGAAAAATTTTTTGAAAAACATCAACAATAAAAAAGCAAAATAAGTATACGTATCTCATCTTAGAGACTTTACTATGCTATAGTGCATCGTAAATCTCAAAAAGAAGGCGGGGCGGGGGGTGGGTGGTTAAACGGAATAGTTCCTAAATTTACTCAAGCATCTCCATCCCCTCGTGGAATGGACACTAATTTGGGAAATGTTATCCTATAGTGTAAACACCTGAAGGGCAGAGACAATTTGGGGGTTAATTTAATTTATATTTTAGTATGCACAAACACCTTTGACAAATTTCCAAATAACTGATTTAGGGAGACTCCTTCCCAGAGAAGGTGAACGCCCAGGACCGCGAGCTCTGGCCTGGGGAGAGGTATCCCAGGTACCTAGGCTGGGATACGTAGGTGAAGGAGGGTCACTCACCCAAGAAATATGAGAGACAGTGTCTTGAGAAAAAGTCTAATTAAAAATGTGTCCCTCTTACAAGCAGCCCATGCAGCTCAATATCAAAAAAACAAACAACCCAATCCAAAAATGGGCAGAAGACCTAAATAAACATTTCTCCAAAGAAGATATACAGATAGCCAACAAACATATGAAAGAATGCTCAACATCACTAATCATTAGAGAAATGCAAATCAAAACTACAATGAGGTATCACCTCACACCAGTCAGAATGGCCATCATCAAAAAATCTACAAACAATAAATGCTGGAGAGGGTATGGAGAAAAGGGAACCCTCTTGCACTGTTGGTGGTAATGCAAATTGATACAGCCACTATGGAGAACAGTACGGAGTTCCCTTAAAAAACTATAGATGGGAATAAAGACACAGACCTACTAGAGCACGGACTTGAGGATATGGGGAGGGGGAAGGGTAAGCTGTGACAAACTGAGAGAGTGGCATGGACATATATACACTACCAAACGTAAAATAGATAGCTAGTGGGAAGCAGCCGCATAGCACAGGGAGATCAGCTAGGTGGTTTGTGACCACCTAGAGGGGTGGGATAGGGAGGGTGGGAGGCAAGGAGACTCAAGAGGGAAAAGATATGGGAACATATGTATATGTATAACTGATTCACTTTGTTATAAAGCAGAAACTAACACACCATTGTAAAGCAATTATATTCCAATAAAGGTGTTAAAAAAAAAAGCAACTATAGAGCTACCATATGACCCAGCAATCCCACTACTGGGCATATACCCTGAGAAAACCATAATTCAAAAAGAGTCATGTACCACAATGTTCACTGCAGCTCTATTTACAATAGCCAGGACATGGAAGCAACCTAAGTGTCCACTGACAGATGAATGGATAAAGAAGATGTGGCACATATACACAATGGAATATTACTCAGCCATAAAAAGAAACGAAATTCAGTTATTTGTAGTGAGGTGAATGGACCTAGAGTCTGTCATACAGAGTGAAGTAAGTCAGAAAGAGAAAAACAAATACCATATGCTAACACACATATATGGAATCTAAAAAAAAATGGTTATGAAGAACCTAGGGGCAGGACAGGAATAAAGACGCAGACGTAGAGAATGGACTTGAGGACACGGGGAGGGGGAAGGGTAAGCTGGGATGAAGTGAGAGCGTGGCATGGACTTATATATACTACCAGATGTAAAATAGATAGCTAGTGGGAAGCAGCTGCATAGCACAGGGAGATCAGCTCAGTGCTTTTTGACCACCTAGAGGGGTGGGATAGGGAGGGTGGGAGATAGACCCAAGAGGGAGAAGATATGGGGATATATGTATATGTATAGCTGATTCACTTTGTTATAAAGCAGAAACTAACACACCATTATAAAGCAAGTATACGCCAATAAAGATGTTAAAAAAAAAAGTGTCCCTCTCAATGGTGAAAATGATGGCTTTAATGAAAGCCAACTTAATTAAAAAATTGAAACAACATAGTAGATGTTAAATAAAACCCCATTCTAATGGTTTTACTAAAATAAAGGTAGGTTATTTTTTAAGTGGATTTGTTCATCCCTAGGGGCTGGGCTAGGTGGGAGGGTCTGGGTTGAAGGCTAAGGGAAAGAAACCAGACAAGAAGGGCCCAAGGAAGACAGAGGCTTCAGCCACTCCTTGAGGGGCACTCACTTGTCAGACTTTTCATAGGGTCTCTGTGAGTGCAGGAGAGGTAGGGGGGCTGCTTGTACCTCATCATCAACTTCCTGCCCCTCTAAATCTCCCTCCCTTTGAAATACTGAAAAGTGCAGAAACTGACTCTAAGAATGAATGATTCTATAATGTGCAAAAGAGCAAATAATAAAACAAGTTCAAGAACACAGACACATGGGGCCAAGCATCTAAACAACTCTGGGTGATGCTTATTTTTGTGGCTAGCAGACATAAGGAAATTAAAAAGGGAAACTATTTTTAGAATAGAGTTGAACTTCAGCCTAACACACCTTCTTCAGAGTAACTGCAACTATTTTTTCATAACAGGGTTACAAAGTTAAATCTTAATTCCTAGTTCTATCGATGCCAATCTCCACTTTCTTCTGGTTAAGGATAATTGTCATTAAGTGCTATCTCTGCAGGAAATGGGTGGAGAGAATTTAAAGCTGCACAGTCCAGTATGGTAGCCACTAGCCCCATGTGGCTGTTTAAATTAATTAAAATTAAATAAAATTTCAAATTCAGTTCTTCAATTACGCTAGACATATTTCAAGGATTCAAGAGCCACATGTGGCTCATGGCTACCATGTTGTGCAGATTATAGAACATTTCCATCACTGTGCGAAGTTTCATTGGACAGCGCTGATCTAGAGAAAGGCCATTCACAGATGCTAAAAAGAAAATTGTTCATTTCTCCCTTCATCTAAGAGTTCCAAGTGCTACCTAGCAGAGCTGGTTTGACTTAGAATACCATGGGGTTGAATTTGAAGGCTACTGCCAAAGATTTCATTATTATTTCAAAATATCATTGCAGTTGGCCAGTATAAAATCTCTTTGCATTAAGACTTTCCATAGCCACAAGTTATCTTTCAAAATCCAAACATGCTAGGAAATGATATTTGGTGATAATAATAACTTAAACAAGTTCCACTAATTTATGAGCTAGTGCTTAGAGCAAATTATGAAAAAAACAACATAAAGATATATGGCACCATCAGCTCCGGGAATTAAAGTTTATAGTTAAAATAAGTAGGGATGCACATCTGTTGTTGCCCTTAGGATAAAGAAAATATATATTACACACCTGGGTCTTTTCCTAGCTTTTTCATGAACTTAGATTCTGTAACATTTGGTCTTTGTATCACATTTTGAGAAATTTCGCATATATTATCATTTGAGCCTCACAGCACCTAATCACTGTTATAGTGTGGATTCTGAATGCTGTAGATTCTTCTTCTGAAGGGGAAGATTGAGAGGTAATACATTATCTTGTCAGTGTCTGTTTGCTTAATTGTTTACTGAACTGATCCCAAGTGGCCGGATTACGTTGAAACCAAATGGCTAGGATTGCAGGGGCCAGCTAGCTTTTCATTCTTCATGACTCTAGGCTGCCCTGCTAATCTGGCCACTGTACTGCAGAGGTGTGTCTAGGTCACAGGGGAAACAAAGCAGGAGGACACACAGGAGTGTAAAGTCAAGTGCCGTCACTCTTGATGAACACAAAGCAGATAAAGTGAGTACAAGAAAACCGTGCAAGGTCATAGTAAGCATGACTGTGGTATTTCTAGAACAAAGCCTAAACGTAAGGCATTACTATGTTCATGCAAAAAAAAAAGAAAGAATTACTCCACAGAGTAAACTATCTCCCCGAAAGCAAGCAACCTGTAAAAGGCATTTGATGAGAAATACATGAGTTAAGTAATTGCTATAAGGACACTTTAAGGTCAATTTAAATAATACAAACAAATTTCCTTCAGCTAATGGCAGATTATAATAAACATGCGTTTCCCAAACACTTTAATACGTTTGTTCAATGTCATAACATCTACCAACTGTCATTATTGTTAGCAAAACTCGTTTATCATGTCCAGTGTTTGAACTTCCAACTTGGAGAGCTTGCAAAATATTTATTAAATACTGTATAAATAAAAGACACCATTAAAATTCTTATGCTTATGCCTTGAAGATTAAACTCACATTTCTAGCTCATTAAGAGATGGTAGCTATAGTTAATCATAGAAACATGGTGTGTCTGGGACGCACAGAAGAAAAAGTTTGGGATTATTTAATGCACGAGAGCTGAGAATGTAAAATTCTATGATCTGCAAATACCACACATATGAACCTAACAATTTTTCCTTGAAAACTTTAAGTAGGTCAACCTATTAACTATTACCATGGAGTTTATACATCCACATTTGCCTATCTTTTTGATGAACTGCAGCCCTGAATGGAGTTACAACCCTGAATTATTAAAAATCTGCCTTTGATTCAAGCAGAGAAATGAAGAAGCAGAAACTAATATTACCGTTTAGGCTGTGTTATTGTAACAGATCCAAGAACTTTTTTTAAAAATCCATGTTATTAGTATATGTGGTTGCCTAACAGGACCTCTCCTGGTCTCCCACAGGAAGTGGGACCGGGTTCACTCCAGGAGAGGGGTTTCCATCCCAACTGGGCTGTGTTCTCACATTTGTAGTCACAGTCCTTGTCTCAGCCGTGAAAAACGGTCTGACCGGAATAAACCTGACCAAAAAAATCAGGGAAGTGTTTGGGATATAATAAAGTGCCGTGGAGGTAGGGGTGGACGGAGGAGAGGCGTGAGTAGAGAAAAAAGGAATATGAATTTAGAATGGGAAAAACCCTCTCGTTCTCCATTTGATTCGTTTAAGGAGGAGAAAATCACTCGACAAGGGCTCTCTCCATAACCCAAAGCTAATCACGCTTTTATTGCAGTGGATGGTCAAACAGCCTCGGTCGGTCGCCCACTCACCGGCATCTCGCCGGAGAAACCGAAAATCCCACTTCTTCCCAAGTGTGCACCCAGGAGAGGAAAGCGAGATTGTTCATTTAGAGCGGAGAACTGCGCGCAGGGCAAGGCAAGTTAGTGCCTCCCTCCCGGCTCCCCTGCTGCCCCCGCCAGCCTGTCTCGGCTAACGGGAAAGTGAACGGCGAATGGCAGGGAGACCGGGAGGCCAAACTTGGGGTCTTTTCCGAGTCCCCCGACAACAAAAGGCCTGGGTATCGGATGGGGCGGCGGGGGGCGGAGGGCACACCTGTCAAAGGACGGGATCCGAACCGCAGCGGGCGGGAGGCGCAGGGGTTCGGCTGACGGCACTGCGGCGGCGGCGGCGGCGGCGGGGAGTAGGTTCACCGGAGGGGACTCCGGAACGCCGCCAGCCACCGCGCCTCGCTCCGGGAGTGCACCCGCGGGGGCTCGGGAGGCGGCGCCGCGCCCGGGGCGCTCCGGGGCGGGGGCCGCCGCCGAGCAGGGCTCCGCCGCCGGGAAGACCCCGCCGCCCGAGCCCCGCTGCGGCTCCCGCAGTCCCCTGTTCTCCGCCTCCGGGCTGGGCGCGGAGCCGAACCCCATGCCCCCTGGCTGCCCGGCGGCCCCGCGTGGAAGAGGGGGCGCCGCGCCTACCTGCTCCGGTGCGGCGGGGCCGCGGTCGCCTGGCGGGGCCGTGACCTGAGGCGGCGGCAGCGGCGGCGTCGGCGGCAGTTGCGGCGAGGAGGGCGCTTCCTTCAGGAAGGGGTGGGATCTGCCCGCCCGCCGCGCCGCGGCCCGCCCCCGACTTATTCTGGGGTCCCGCTTCCAGGCCTCCCGGGGAGAGTGACCCCCCTCCACACCCCCGCGGGGCCTCCGGCTTCCACCACTCCTCGGGACCCCGCATAGTTACCCGGGGCTGCAGCCGAGCGGGGACGGTGGAACCGCTTCTTTCCAAAGCCTTTGTGAACGCGATTGCCTGGCGCTCGCTCCTCACTCAACAAAAGGAAGGACTGAATCTGGGATCCTCCGCCTGGTGGTTATTTATTCCTGACCTGTTGTAACCTGCTGGTCGGCTCCCTTCTGTCCCCACACCTAGGGTTTTTGCACAGAGCAGCTAAAACTCATTTTCGTGCCCACTGGCTGAATGCAGTTCTCCGCCGCTCAGCGCTCTCCCGCGGTTTTCTTTCATCGTGGAGAGCAAACACAGGGCCAACTTCTGACCCTGGCAATGAGCGGAGACTCCAAGGCCGCCCTCCCAGCGCCAGGTTGCTCTCTTCCTGCCAGTGTCTCGTCTGAGTCGGCTATAAAACTGTATTCATCGGCATCTGAATAGCTTTCCCCACCGCAGACCGCAGCCAATCAGTGGCACTACTATGTCAGTGACCTCTGGCAGCAGCGTGGATCAAGGCTATTTTTATCTCACGCTCACCGTTAACTTCTCTTCCAGACGCAGCCTTCCGGGGCTCCCACGGGAGGACCTCCTTTATCCACCTGCCTTAGGCTGACCTCCATTCTTTTAGGCCCCCCCACCACCACACCTGCCTCTTCTCATCTGCTGCCTCTCAAAGCACACGGTTCAAATTCTCCAATTCAACATTCCAGAACTCTTCCTTCCCCCACGATGTACTATTCCCCCATAATACACTATTATGTGTGTATTGATATGTTTTTACTGCTTTTTCCTGGCTACTAGACTGCGAGCTTCTTGAGGCCAGGGACCTGGCCTCTTCTGTATACCTTCCCTTCAGGTTAAAACATCTGGTTAAAACAGCAAAAACAAAAACTTTAATCTAGATCCTCTGCTGAATTTTGTGGAGGATAGCCTATGCCCATTCTTTCCGAGGAGAGTGACTACTGCTTTCATCAGATCCTCAGTGATCTGTGACTTCCCAGAGCTAAGAATTGCTTGAGGCCAGTCGGTGAATGAACCTCAGCTCTGAGGTGAGGACCGCTGCCCCCAATTCCATCCCTTCTCTACGATTCATTTCTCTCTGTGATGACTGAAGGCACCCTCTAGCTACACCTGCTTCCAGTCCATTCTTTAAAAACTTCTGGATTCATACAATTATGAACTTAACTCTGTCTGCGTACCTGAATCACCAGTGGGAGCTTTAAAAAATACAAATGCCTGGATCTACCTCAGACCCCCTAAGTCAGAACCCGAGGGCAGGGAGTGTTGAGCAGAGAGGAGCGATCCAAACAAGGGTATTTTTACAAAGAGTCACAGGTGATTCTGACATGCCCGTGACTAAATCACTGCCTTTCTTGGGAGAGGGGTTCCCTATTTGTAAAATGTCCTTACTTTTCCTTGTCTTTATGGAAGGACTGAGAACCCTTGCACTGTGTTAAATTTATTTGAACATTTTCATTTTCACGCAGAGCCAGGCCCACTTGTGCTTAAGAAACAAACTTGAATTTGTGAAGATAGAAGGCTCGGTGCCATTTGTCAGCAGTGCTAAATCATCGTCACCTTCATCTCTAAAACGTCCATCCAAATAAACTCAAAGAGTGGAATAAATTACATTCCTGACAGTGATATTGACAGCTGAAAGATTATGTTAAAATCCCAGCCACGAAGGGAGTTGGTTGTTATAAACAGATTCCATTAATGTCATGAGACTTCTAGTGAAGCTTCAAGAGAACTGAAGACAAACTAAATGTAAGTTTATCCATGCTTTGATTTTTCTTTTATTGGTCTTGGTATCCCATCCGTTAAAATTCATCCACGATGTACTCAGTACAATCTTAGATATATTAAATCATGTATGGATGTAAGAGCAAAGTACTCTTCTGGAGCTGGTTCTCTTTTTAAAAAAATGTATATAAAGATCTATCCTGTATTCTAAAATGATCTGTTGACAATGTTCCAAAATGCTTCAGGCTTTGAGGAAAGGTACAAGTACAGATCAAACAGGGTTTAAGACCTGGAAATAGAGGCCAGCCACAAACTTGGTGGGTAGGGTGGTGATCAGTACGCAGGGATAGAATCATTCCACAGGATCACGATGAGGCACCATGATTCTGACACCATGGTGATCTACCAAGTCCACTGACTTAACTCACAGCACAGGTATCCCTCCATCTGAGTAGGGGTGGTGGCTTTTCTGATATAAGTGAACTTGTTACCCAACTGAAACCACTATAGAACATTTAGAATCACAAAGAAATTCTATATTCTCTCATTTTCTTTCTCCCTGCAGCCACTTTATTGTTGTTTAAGATTCAAATCAGTTCCTTTGTTCAGCTGGCAAAGCAGACTTGAGAAGCACAACTCATAAATAACACTCCTGGGATTCTGGGAATCCCTGCTGCTGGTCCAGTTGCAGTGAATCTCGTTGTAATAATAATCTCTGTATAACAAAATCATTCCCAGCCTTATCCAATCATTACCAAGCCTTATCAGTTGAATTATCCAATCCAACTGATGTTCCATCTCTGGTGAGCAGCAAAAGCATACAAAGTTCATTGAAATGGCATTTGATCTCTACCAACACCTACCTATTAAAGAAAACCTCACGGGGTAATTGTAAAGTAAACATTTAACAGGTTGTTAAACGGGACCTATTATTTTATTTCCATTTTGACAGGGGCCCCAGATAATGGTTGCCAACCACTCTCACATTCCAAACAAGTTGCAGGACCACCAAGAAGGGCTTGCAAAGGAGTGTTGCCTGAACTTTCACTTGCTTTGAAGGTATAAAAGGGTTGAAGTGGAGGCTGTTGGAAGTGCTGTGGATGAAGAAGGGTTTCTATGGAAGGAGTTGTAGGTGTTCTAAGAGACCCCTCCTATGCAGCCCCCAGGGGGAGGGTGAAGGGTGTTCTTCTCTCACCTTGAGTCTGATGAGAGGGACTTCAGGCCGGTCTCTCGGAGAGCTTGAGATGTGTCCCCTGCAGTTTGGGAAATGCCATGGACCAATGTCTGGCTCATGCCTGAGAAATCTAAAGGGCCAGAGTTGGTAAAAGTGGCCTGAACACAGGCGGGTAGGGACTCTAGTAGGGGAAGTAATTTACTTCCATGGAAGACAAGTCTAAGATAGTGAGACAGACAGTGTGGGCTTGACTTTCCTCTACCCAAGAGCACTGCTTGGAAGGGCAAAGAGACCTCAGCAGATAGAAGCCAGAGGTATGCCTCCGGATGCCCCTGGGGCGGAAGAATCTAAGGCAACCATCAGAGGCAAAATGAACTTGCGTGGGCCAAGGGGTTGGGT
The DNA here is from genome assembly GCF_059928025.1 of Delphinapterus leucas. NCBI lineage: Eukaryota > Metazoa > Chordata > Mammalia > Artiodactyla > Monodontidae > Delphinapterus > Delphinapterus leucas. Next base: position 96,396,670 of record NC_143133.1, read on the forward strand.
GGTGAGAGATTGCCCAGCAGGGTGCTGGTGGCTCCAACAAAGCCATGAGATAGCACCAGTGATAGGAAGTGTCAGCTCCATGGCCGCAGGAAGCCATGCCCACCTAGAGCCAGCTTTTTGCCTCCTTAGCTCTCTCTCTTTCCCACTTTAGTCCTGGAGGAGTTAGACAGCCTCCTGTTGTGCAAGGAGGGGAGAAGCCAGGCTGCAGAAATACAGCGAGAGCCTACCATTATGCGCCTTTGCCACTGAAGTGTGGGCTTTTTATTATTACACTAGACCAGACGTATTAATTACTGATATAGGACTAGTTTTGACTACCAATAACCAGAGGCCTTTTGTTTTGTTTTGTGTTTCTTTTTGAAATTGAAATATAGTTGATTCACAATGCTTCAGGTGTACAGTAAAGTTTCAGTTATACATAAACATGAATCTTTTTCAGATTCTTTCCCAGTATAGGTCATTACAAGATATTGAATACAGCTTCCTGTGTTATACAGTAATACTATTTTATATATAGTAGTGTGCAGATGTTAATCCCAAACCCCTAATTTATCCCTCCTCTCCCCCTTTCCCCTTTGGTAACCATAATTTTGTTTTCTATATCTGTGAGTCTCTTTCTGTTTTGTAAATAAGTTCATTGTATCATTTTTAGATTCCACATTTAAGTGATATGATATGATATTTGTCTTTCTCAGAGGCTTTTTTATTATTTGAGAGTGACCTCAAAAGTCATAGCTCCTACACATTAATTTATTCAAGGGGTGGGAAAACAACTAGCCCCACAGAGCAGGTTTGAACAGGCATGACAGAGGAATATAGAGCTGTTTTCTGATTATACCATGAGTCCCGCCGGGTCAACATATCAGCTATATATTCAAATATAATGCATTCCCTATTATACCTTAAAACCTCTGGGGATGTGTCAAGCTGGCATCTTACCTGAATTACAAATAAAGTGAAATGTGTCAAGAAACTCCCTTCATGTGTAATAAATTATAACTTAAGCTTCCCAACAAGAAAGAAGTAAGGATACTGGATTAAAAGATCCAAATGGATCTATATGTTGGTTTAATCTTTGCTGTGGTTTCCTCATCTAGGGGACTGGGATTAGATAAAAGGTCTCTTTTAGTCAGAAAAGTCTAGGTTTTGAAAAGGCTACAGCACATACAGCCTGTCCTAGATCAGGGACCAGTGAATTCTTCAGGGTCTGCTCCACTGGGCCAGCAGCACTCAGACCAGCATATCTGGTCTTAGAGGACTGCAGTGCTTTGCAGTGATAAGGGAGAAATATTTCTGAAATGCAGACGGACAAGTAAAGTGGTGCCTTCCTTTGGAGACCAACGTGTGGTTGAGGTTGATATGATTTCTTTGCTGACAGTTTCCATATTATGCACTTGGCAGTTGTGATCTGGGAAACCCCGAGCACTTCACTGTGTTCTCTTGAGTGCTAGGTATTATCATCTCGCTCTCCTCCAGTGAGAAAGCAGAGTCTGAAAGAGGTCTGTGGCTGGTGCTCAGAGGAAGAACCTCAAATAAACACCAGATTCCGTGTTCTAAAATTCACTGTAACCCCATTATCCCCATTTGAACTACGACACTGTCCTTTACTACAAGAGAATAAGCCAAAAGAGTGTGAACAATTTTTATTTCAATTAATCCCCTCTCTTTGGACCTTTTGCCAATATGCACTGTTTTTTGTGAAAGGCATCCATTATTTATTTGATAAAAAAACAGAAAGAAAAATCCCTCCTAAATCAGAGAGCTAAAGATTAATCATTTTTATGGTATGATAGTCTTTTTGTCACGGGTGACTGTTTTTGAGGAATTTAGATCATTTGTATTCAGTCTTTTAAAGTTCTTGCTAGGAGATGTTGCTTCAGCCCTAGAGTTTTTGTGGTCCCACTCTTCTGTCTGCCCCAGCCTCTACCCTGAGACTTCGCCTTGACTAGCAACTAAAGAGTTAACACGGACGGAGAAGACCTCCATAGCGGTGTCTGGACTGTTGGTGCCCACAAAGCCCTGGTTGTTAAATATTTTATATTTCACCCGTGGATGGAGGCTCAACTTCTCTCCACCAAAAAATATCTTTTTATTTTCTATAATTCTCCCCCACCCCCTTCAAAGATGAAGTTCCTCACTTTATTTCGAAGCCTAACTCTACTAGTTGTTATTCTTTATTCTGTCCACTCCCAAGACTCTCTTTTGTGTGTGTGTGTGTGTGTGTGTGTGTGTGTGTGTGTTAGTTGGGTACCTAGGCTAACTTTTTTTTTTAACATCTTCATTGAAGTATAATTGCTTCACAATTGTGTGTTAGTTTCTGCTTTATAACAAAGTGAATCAGCTATACATATACGTATATCCCCATATCTCCTCCCTCTTGGGTCTATCTCCCACCCTCCCTATCCCACCCCTCTAGGTGGTCAAAAAGCACTGAGCTGATCTCCCTGTGCTATGCAGCTGCTTCCCACTAGCTATCTATTTTACATCTGGTAGTATATATAAGTCCATGCCACTCTCTCACATCCTCCCAGCTTACCTTTTCCCCTACCTGTGTCCTCAAGTCCATTCTCTACATCTGCGTCTTTATTCCTGTCCTGCCCCTAGGTTCTTCATAACCATTATTTTTTTTTTAGATTCCATGTATATGTGTTAGCATATGGTATTTCTTTTTTTCTTTCTGACTTACTTCACTCTGTATGACAGACTCTAGGTCCATCCACCTCACTACAAATAACTCAGTTTCATATCTTTTTATGGCTGAGTAATATTCCATTGTATATATGTGCCACATCTTCTTTATCCATTCATCTGTCGATGGACACTTAGGTTGCTTCCATGTCCTGGCTATTGTAAATAGAGCTGCAATGAACATTGTGGTATGTGACTCTTTTTGAATTATGGTTTTCTCAGGGTATATGTCCAGTAGTGGGATTGCTGGGTGGTATGGTAGTTCTATTTTTAGTTTTTTAAGGAACCTCCATACTGTTCTCCATAGTGGCTGTATCAAGTTGCATTACCACCAACAGTGCAAGAGGGTTCCCTTTTCTCCACACCCTCTCCAGCATTTATTGTTTGTAGATTTTTTGATGATGGCCATTCTGACTGGTGTGAGGTGATACCTCATTGTAGTTTTGATTTGCATTTCTCTAATGATTAGTGATGTTGAGCATTCTTTCATGTGTTTGTGGCTATCTGTATATCTTCTTCGGAGAAATGTCTATTTAGGTCTTCTGCCCATTTTTGGATTGGGTTGTTTGTTTTTCTGATATTGAGCTGCATGAGCTGCTTGTGTACTTTGGAGATTAATCCTTTGTCAGTTGCTTCATTTGCAAATATTTTCTCCCATTCTGAGGGCTGTCTTTTCATCTTGTTTATGGCTTCCTTTGCTGTGCAAAATCTTTTAACTTTCATTAGGTCCCATTTGTTTATTTTTGTTTTTATTTCCATTTCTCTAGGAGGTAGGTCAAAAAAGATCTTGCTGTGATTTATGCCATAAAGTGTTCTGCTTATGTTTTCCTCTAAGAGTTTTATATGCCTGGCCTTACATTTAGGTCTTTAATCCATTTTGAGTTTATTTTTGTGTATGGTGTTAGGGAGTGTTCTAATTTCATTCTTTTACATGTAGCTGTCCAGTTTTCCCAGCATCACTCATTGAAGAGGCTGTCTTTTCTCCATTGTATATTCCTGCCTCCTTTATCAAAAATTAGGTGACCATACGTGTGTGGGTTTATCTCTGGGCTTTCTATCTTGTTCCATTGATCTATATTTCTGTTTTTGTGCTAGTACAATACTGTCTCGATTACTGTAGCTTTGTAATATAGTCTGAAGTCAGGCAATCTGATTCCTTCAGCACCATTTTTCTTTCTCAAGATTGCTTTGGCTATTCGGGGCCTTTTGTGTTTCCATACAAAATTGTGAAATTTTTTGTTCTAGTTCTGTGAAAAATGCCATTGGTAGTTTGACAGGGATTGCATTGAATCTATAGATTGCTTTGGGTAGTATAGTCATTTTCACAATATTGATTCTTCCAATCCAAGAACATGGTATATCTCTCCATCTGTTTGTATCATCTTTAATTTCTTTCATCAGTGTCTTATAGTTTTCTGCATACAGGTCTTTTTTCTCCTTAGGTAGGTGTATTCCTAGGTATTTTATTCTTTTTGTTGCAGTGGTAAATGGGAGTGTTTCATTAATTTCTCTTTCAGATTTTTCATCATTAGTGTATAGGAATGCAAGAGATTTCTGTGCATTAATTTTTTATCCTGCAACTCTACGAAATTCATTGATTAGCTCTAGTAGTTTTCTGGTAGCATCTTTAGGACTCTCTATGTATAGTATCATGTCACCTGCAAACAGTGACAGTTTTACTTCTTCTTTTCCAATTTGTATTTATTTCTTTTTCTTCTCTGATTGCTGTGGCAAAAACTTCCAAAACTGTGTTGAATAATAGTGGTGAGAGTGGGCAACCTTGTCTTGTTCCTGATCTTAGAGGAAATGCTTTCAGCTTTTCACCATTGAGAATGATGTTGGCTGTGGGTTTGTCATGTATGGCCTTTATTATGTTGAGGTAAGTTCCCTCTGTGCCTACTTTCTGGAGGGTTTTTATCATAAATGGGTGCTGAACTTTGTCAAAAGCTTTTTTTGCATGTGTTGAGATGATCATATGGTTTTTCTCCTTCAGTTTGTTAATATGGTTTATCACATTGACTGATTTGCGTATATTGAAGAAGCCTTGCATTCCTGGGATAAACCCCACTTGATCATGGTGTATGATCCTTTTAATGTGTTGTTGGATTCTGTTTGCTAGTATTTTGTTGAGGATTTTTGCATCTATGTTCATCAGTGATATTGACCTGTTGTTTTCTATTTTCATGACATCTTTTTCTGGTTTTGGTATCAGGGTGATGGTGGCCTCATAGAATGAGTTTGGGAGTGTTCCTCCCTCTGCTATATTTTGGAAGAGTTTGAGAAGGATAGATGTTAGCTCTTCTCTAAATGTTTGATAGAATTCACCTGTGAAGCTATCTGGTCCTGGCCTTTTGTTTGTTGGAAGACTTTTAATCACAGTCTCAATTTCAGTGCTTGTGATTGGTCTGTTTATATTTTCTATTTCTTCCTGGTTCAGTCTCGGAAGGTTCTGCTTTTCTAAGAATTTGTCTATTCCTTCCAGGTTGTCCATTTAATTGGCATACAAGGATCTCATGATCCTTTGTATTTCTGCAGTTTCTGTTGTTACTTCTCCTTTTTCATTTCTAATTCTATTGATTTGAGTCTTCTCCCTTTTTTCTTGATGAGTCTGGCTAATGGTTTATCAATTTTGTTTATCTTCTCAAAGCACCAGCTTTTGGTTTTATTGATCTTTGCTATAGTTTCATTCATTTCTTTTTCATTTATTTCTGATCTGATCTTTATGATTTCTTTCCTTCTGCTAACTTTGGGGTTTTTTTGTTCTTCTTTCTCTAATTGCTTTAAGTGTAAGTTTAGGTTGTTTATTTGAGATGTTTCTTGCTTCTTGAGGTAGGATTGTATTGCTATAAACTTCCCTCTTAGAATTGCTTTTGCTGCATCCCATAGGTTTTGGGTCATCGTGTTTTCATTGTCATTTGTTTCTAGGTATTTTTTGATTTCCTCTTTGATTTCTTCAGTGCTCTCTTGGTTATTAAGTAGTGTGCTGTTTAGCCTCCATGTGCTTGTATTTTTTACAGATTTTTTCCTGTAATTGATATCTAGTCTTATAGCATTGTGGTCAGAAAAGATACTTGATATGATTTCAATTTTCTTAAATTTACCAAGGCTTGATTTGTGACCCAAGATATGATCTATCCTGGAGAATGTTCCATGAGCACTTGAGAAGAAAGTTTATTCTGTAGTTTTTGGATGGAATGTCCTGGAAGTATCAATTAAGTCCATCTTGTTTAATGTATCATTTAAAGCTTGTGTTTCCTTATTTATTTTCTCTTTGGATGATCTGTTCATTGGTGAAAGTGGGGTGTTAAAGTCCCCTACTATGATTGTGTTACTGTCGATTTCCCCTTTTATGGCTGTTAGCATCTGCCTTATGTATTGAGGTGCTCCTATGTTGGGTGCATAAATATTTACAATTGTTATATCTTCTTCTTGGAATGATCCCTTGATCATTATGTAGTGTCCTTCTTTGTCTCTTGTAATAGTCTTTATTTTAAAGTCTATTTTGTCTGATATGAGAATTGCTACTTCAGCTTTCTTTTGATTTCCCTTTGCATGGAATATCTTTTTCCATCCCCTCACTTTCAGTCTGTATGTGTCCCTAGGTGTGAAGTGGGTCTCTTGTAGACAGCATGTATATGGGTCTTGTTTTTGCATCCATTCAGCCAGTCTATGTCTTTTGGTGGGAGTATTTAATCCATTTACATTTAAGGTATCCCAAGGCTCTCTTAAGGGTATCTAATCCCTCCCTCTCAAGTGGCTCTTCCCCTTCACCTATAAATGTGGGCATATTTCCTCCATCTTAAAAACACCTTCCTGATGTGTGAGTCTTCCAACTTTGTTCTTTTTCAAGATTTAAAAAAATTTTCTCAGTCCTTCTATTTTCATAAGAATTTTTGAATCAGTTTGTCAATTTATGCAAAGAATACAGCTTCTATTTTATCTTTTTAAAAACTATCTATCTATTAATTTATTTGGCTGCGCCGTGTCTTAGCTGTGGCCCACGGGATCTTCATTGCCGCGTGCAGGATCTTTTAGTTGTGGCATGTGGGAACACTAGTTGCAGCATGTGGGATCTATGTTTCCTGACCAGGGATTGAACCCAGGCCCTCTGCATTGGGAGTGCAGAGCCTTAGCCACTGGACCAGCAGGAAAGTCCCCCAACTGCTATTTTTATAGAGACTGCATTGAACTGTAGATCAGCTGAGGGGATATTGCCATCTTAACAATGTTTGGTTTTCCAATCCATTAACATGGGATATCATTCCATTTATCTAAAACTTACTTTCACCAATGTTTTGCAGTTTTCAGAGTATAAGTTATGCATTTTTTGGTTAAATTTATTTAATTATGTTGAACATCATTAGCCATCGGGAAAATGCAAATCAAAACCCCAGTGAAATACCACTACACACCCACTAGAATGGCTAAAATTTTTAAAAAGACAATCACAAGTATTTTACTTTTTGATGCTATCATAAATGAACTGTTTTCCTAGTTTTATTTTTCCCCGCCCTTTCATCCTTTCTCTTCCCAAACCACATGTTTCCATGAGCCAGGGCTGATCTAGCAAATCCCGCCACTGTCCCAGAAATGTGAAGGAAAACCACACTCCTTCTGTGTGTCCCCTCTAGTCTCAATGCTCTGCCACAGCACTGCTTCACTTCTGATACCAGACCTGTGGGTTCTCCACACATCAAACAGTCCTCTGACACCAGCTGGGTATCTTATTAACTCGATTCTGATAGGTAGATATACCTGGAGATAGTGTTAGATCTCGCACGTTAAGGGTTTAGTCCCACAAGAAAGTCCCCTCCCCACTTCAGATGCCCACTTCAAGTCCAGTATATTACCTGTGCTTCTGACCAATAAATTATAGATTGGAGATTCCAAAGACCCCATCTTCAGGTTCAGTTACTTTGCTAGAGCTGCTCATAGAACTCAGGAAAAGAGATTACTTACTAGATTATTGGTTATCATAAATGGATATAATTCAAGAACAGCCATATGGAAGAGATGCATAGAGCAAGGTGTGTGGGAAGGGGAATGGAGCTTCTGAACCCTGTTCTTTAGGCTTCATTATATAGGCACGATTGATTAAATAATTGGCCATTGGTGACTGAATCAATTTTCTTCTTCCAATTTTCTTCTAATGCCTTTATTGTTTTGTTTTTTATTTTTGGTTTTCTGATACATTTGGAATTTCTTATTTATGTTGCAAGGACCAGGGATCTAACTTGATCTCCTTCCAGTTTGATTGATAATTATGCCAATAGTTTTCATTAGCTAAACCACCATAAAAATGCCACATTTGTAATGGACTAATTTTAAAATCAACTTGGATTTATTTTGGGGTTCTTTGTGCCAATAGCATTCTATTTTTCATCATTTTAATAAAGTAAGGCAAATTCTCCCTTGCCATTCTTCTTTTTCATAAATTCCTTCCTTATTCTTAGGCAGTTATTCTGTCATATTGTAGTGAACATTGTTGGTTGCCTTCTCAGCTTTCCAAACATCACTCTCCTACTGGGAAGTAGTCATGCATTTTGGATGGATTGATCTACTCTTGGCTATGGGGGTGGTCTCAGTTGGCCTAAGCCATCAGTTTAATCCTATTTATCTGGCTCTGGCTCATGAATTTGTTCATGCGGGAACGAGACCTAAACTGGTCTAATCAGAGTGAAAGTTTGGACTTTTCATTAAAGGTTAGGAGAAATAGCAACCAGCCCTGGTGGCAGCAGTCTTGCAACCATGAGAGAAACAAGTCTGAGGATGATGCCAACACATGGAGGAGGACAAAGCTAAGATAATCATAGAGAAATGAAACCGGGGTCTGGATGAAATTGTGTCTGTAGTCTACCCTACATCTGGAATTTTCAGTTGTACAAACCACTGAATTCCTTTTTTTAACTTTGTTAGAGTCAGGTTTTCTGTTACTCTCAATGGAAAGCCCCCTAACTGATACGCATATGGGCTTTACAAGAATTTTCTTTTTAACAACTAATGTGAAGATGATCTTTCATTGTCCCCTAACCCTTCAATCTCCCCATTGGATACAAAACTAGATTCCAGCTCTTTAGCATGGGCCTTAAGCCTCGCTATGAGCTGATTCTATCCTACTTCCCAGCCTTCTTTCCCATTACAGTTGTCCCTCTCCTCAACCCCACCACCTAAATCTCCCTCAGATTCATCACCCAATCCCCATCACTCTATTGGCACTCATGTAGGTTCAGCCCCATATTAAAGGTATACCCACATTTTGACATACAGTCCCCAAACACGTATTGAATGCCAAGTCCTATGGGAATGGCCTGTGCGAGGTTCTGGGGACACAGGCATGAGTGAGACATGAATACTGCTTTGTAGTGGGGGAGTCCGACTCATAAGCTGATGGCTTTGATATGACGTGATAAAGGCTTTCATAGACACCTGTATGACACCCCGTGTATAGTGGTGATGAATAAGTATTTGTTAAACAAAATGGGATTTGAGGCCATGTTAACTAATACAAACATGGATTCTAGATCCTTAAAGTTAGATGTATGCCAAGATAAACCACTGTGAAGAAAAGCGAAATAAACATTGGAAATGAATAGGACCTTTTAACAAAGTATGGTCATTTACAGCTCTTTTCTTGTGATGTTTTTGTCTGGTTTTGGTATCAGGGTAATTTGGTCTCAAAAAAGGAGAATTGAGCTAAGTTGTTTTTTAACAGCTTTATAATATTCTACAATTTGCCAGCACACCTCCATCGCTCCCTTTTGGGACTGCTGTTGAAGGCCCCAGGCTGCTGAAGATTGAGTGGGATGAGTAGAACCAATTGGTACTAAGAAGAAAGTGAGCCCCAGACACATACACTCGAGTAGAGTGTGGGCCAGTGAAAGGGGGGCCTCTGCTTTGTTCACCTTAGTAATGCCAGTCACCTTAGATACCCCAGTATCTAAGGCACTCAGTTATTGCTTACCAAATTGCAAAAACACTCATATCTTCCCCCTCAAAAAGCTGGACCTGCCTCTTGCTAACAAAGTCCTATTTTATCTCCAGGCTATTTGTTTCCTTTTCCAACAACTTTTCTTACCCTTTTCTCCTTAAAGGTTGTGTCTATCTTCATTTGAACCACAGTGACCTGTGAAAGAAGATGGACGGGGCCAGTCGGCACAGGGTCTGATCCATCCTGGATTCCAAACTCACCTGGGGCCCATCTCCTAGGACAAAGTTACTAACAAACCTGAGCTGTTCGTTTCTGAAGAACAGGTCCCTGAGAACCAGGCCGTGCTGTCTCAGGCCACAGCTGCCACTGTGTGAGTCTGTCAAGTTTTTATATGCAGCTCAACCCTGCAAATACACACTATTATCTCCCTCACCTTTTGCTCCTTCAAATGCACTAATTGAAAGGTAGGTATCCAATGTGACCATCTGGCAATCTTGGCCCCTGGCCTCTGCAAATCCTGTCTCCACAGTGCCAGCCCTCCAATCTCCCCTCATGCACCCCTTTCGAACCCAAAGACCTCAGAGCCTCAGAGAGGCAGGCTGGCCCAATCCTTGCCCTGGGAGTGCTGGCTGGACCTGTCCTTGGCTGCTCTTTGTTAACGGTTTCTGTCACTATAGATACAGTATTTGAAAGTAACAGAACTAACCTTGTTTTAAAGTCTTCTACAAATGCTTCCACTCGGCTCGCCCCCTAATTGTGAGTCAGTGAGACTAAGTTTAAGCTCAGGACTCCACGAGCACAACGTAGCAAGAGGCCATTTTGCATTATAAACAAGCATGATAGGCTTTCACTTACTGGGTGAGAAGGAGGTCCCTGCTGGGGTCAAGCCAATTCATTTAAATTCCACCCAACAACCTCCTGTCAGAGAACTGAGTTAGTCCAAGATGATTCTCAGGCCATTGACTGTTTGTGTCACATTGGGCCAGCCAAATTCTCTGGGTCTCAGCTGTAAAATTAAACTCTTGTAGACTATGATTTTATTTTATTTATTTATTTATTTTTCATTTAAAAAATTTTATTGAAGTATAGTTGATTTACTATGTTGTGTTAATTTCTGCTGTACAACAAAGTGACTCAGTTATAGATGTATATATTCTTTTCCACTATGGTTTATTACAGGATATTGAATATAGTTCCCTGTGCTATACAGTAGGACCTTGTTGTTTATCCATCCTATATATACTAATTTGCATCTGCTAATCCCAAACTCCCAATCCTTCCCTCCCCAACTCTCCTTCCCCTTCGGCAACCACAAGTCTGTTCTCTATTAGACTATGATTTTATAGATGTAGTGTCACCCATTCGGTATGGAGCAGAGGCAAGTCACTGTGGGATACCCTGTCCTTTCCCATTAACAGGTTTACACAGATGAAACTTGATTGGAAATAACATCAAGAGCAGCTTTGGGTGGTTAATTAAATCTTCTAATACTAAAAGGGGAGGGAGCATCATGGTTGCCAGATAACCATTGATTGTCAGTTTTGGCAGAGGGGTGGGGCCGGCTTGGGTCTTTTTTTAGTTGCAATTGGTGGGGCCATCCTGTGGCCTTCTTTCTGACCATTGCACCCTGTGGAGCTCCACCCATCCATCCTCATGGGAGTGTAGAGACACTCCTGCCTCCTTCCCAGTCCCAACACTTTCAGACTAGAGCAATGGAACCAATTTCTTGTTCTGTAAGAGCAGGTCTACCCGTATTCCTATTGTACATATATGTATGTGTCTCCTTACTATTTGAAAATATTAATTAATGCAACCTTCCCCATCTTATGGAATTCTTCCCCATTTGCCCCTGAGAGCCTGCCCCTGCCCTAGATAGATAGAGTCACCCACTTCACAAACAGAAAACCAAGATTGCAAATATTCAATTATTAAATCTACCTGTGAAACAGAGAGATTCAGGTGACCATTTGTACAGCAAGTTTCCCACCACTACTGTGGGCCTGGAGGAGAGGAGGAGGAGGTAAGGACAATGAGGAAGATTTTAAGTCTGAGAAATGTCAAGCTTCTTCCAGAAGAGGCCTCATTTCTCACCTGCCCCAGTGGCCTCCAAGTCAGTGTCCAGTTGTCTTCCCTGAGGTCCACTAGTTGCCAGTGATTGGCACACGCCTCTGCATCCTTCAGACAGTGATGCTTGCCTCTCCTCTGACCTCTTCATGTGGGCAACTACCTGTTCAACAGCCCTGGACCCTTTTTGGCCACCCAGAAGCACTACTGAGAGGTGAAGGTGTGGTCTCTAGATACATCAAGGAGTGGTGGTGGAATGAGAGGGCAGCCAGTGCCCCCTGACCAAGGTGAGAAGACATGGAACAGTTTGAAATCCTCCACTGAGCCAGCATGATGGCGGAACACATGGTCCTTATTACACACACACACACACACACACACACACACACAAATGGTTCCCTGGATTCCTCTCCATTTTCTTTGCCACCATCCTCATTCAATCTATCGTTGTTTACAACTGGTCTCCCAGAGTCTACTCCTGTCACCCTTCAATCCACAAAGCAGCCAGAGTGATTAAAAACAAACACATTGGGCTTCCCTGGTGACGCAGTGGTTGAGAGTCCGCCTGCCGATGCAGGGGACGCGGGTTTGTGCCCTGGTCCGGGAGGATCCCACATGCCGCAGAGTGGCTAGGCCCATGAGCCATGGCCGCTGGGCCTGCGCGTCCGGAGCCTGTGCTCCGCAATGGGAGAGGCCGCAGCGGTAAGAGGCCCGCGTACTGCAAAAAAAAAAACAAAAAAACCCCCACATTGTATATATGTGCCATGTTTTTGTTTTAAATCACTCTGGCTGCTTTGTGGCACATATATACAATGGAATATTACTCAGCCATAAAAAGAAACGAAATGGAGCTATTTGTAATGAGGTGGATAGACCTAGAGTCTGTAATACAGAGTGAAGTAAGTCAGAAAGAGAAAGACAAATACCGTATGCTAACACATATATATGGAATTTAAGGAAAAAAACAATGTCATGAAGAACCTAGGGGTAAGATGGGAATAAAGACACAGACCTACTAGAGAATGGACTTGAGGATATGGGGAGGGGGAAGGGTAAGCTGTGACAAAGCGAGAGAGAGGCATGGACATATATACACTACCAAACGTAAGGTAGATAGCTAGTGGGAAGCAGCCGCATAGCACCGGGAGATCAGCTCCGTGCTTTGTGACCACCTGGAGGGGTGGGATAGGGAGGGTGGGAGGGAGGGAGATGCAAGAGGGAAGAGATATGGGAACATATGTATATGTATAACTGATTCACTTTGTTATAAACACACCATTGTATAACACACCATTGTAAAGCAATTATACTCCAATAGAGATGTAAAAAAAACCAAACCAAAACAAAACAAACACATTATCACAGACATAGAAAACAAACTTGTGGTTACCAAAGGGGAAAGGGTGGGGAAGGGATAAATTAGGAATTTGGGATACACACTACCATATATAAAATAGATAACCAACAGGGACCTACTGTATAGCACAGGGAACTATATTCAATATCATTTTATAACCTATAATAGAAAAGAATCTGAAAAAGAATATATATAACAGCTATATATATATATATATATATGTGTATATATAAAAGTGAATCACTTTGCTGTACACCTGAAACATTGTAAATCAACTATACTTCCATTAAAAAAAGTCTACAAAAGACAAACACATTATACAGGCCATTTCTGTCTTTGGTAGCTTCTCACTTCACTAAGACTAAAGCCCAAGCACCTTCCCGCTGCCTACAAGGCACTACGTGGTGTGGGGCCTGACTTTCTCTTCAGCCTCACCCAGGTCCCATCCCCCTCACTCACCCTGTTCCAGTGATATTGGCTTTGTGGACAGTCTAGAACAGGCCAAACTCTTTCCTTCCCCAGGACCTTTGCACTAACTGTTCTCTCTAGCTGGAAAGTTCTTGCCTTGGTTGTTCCTATGACTACTCCACTGGTCAGATCTCAGCTTAATTGTTCCTTCCTGCATTAAGACAATTGCTCCTTCTGTTCTCTATCTCCTCACCCTGTTTATTTCCTTCATAGTACTTACCACAATCTAAATTTTTATGTATTTGTTGACTTATTTATTATAGGTTTCTTCCCTCAGAATACAGGCTCAGCAAGGTCAAGAGGCACTCTGTCTTGTTCATAGTTTTATCCAAGTGTCTAGCTCACTGCCTGGCACATATCAAATAGTCAATAAATACTTGTTGAATAAAAGATGTACCAGAATAACACATTTCACGCATTCTTACACATACATAATACCACTTATGCAGTGCTTACTATGTGTCAGGCATTGTTCTAAGCACTTTCCATGTGTTAACTCATTTAGTTCTCACATAACTGCGAACAGGTGTTACTATTATCTCCAGTTTACAATGAAGGCAACAAAGTCAACAGAGTGGTTGACTAACTCCCCTAAGTTCACCCAGTGAGCTGCGTGAGGCTGGGATTGAACCTTAGCAGTCTTTCTCCAGAGTCTGTGTTCTTAACTCTTATGCTCTAAAAACTCAGAGCAAAGAATAACGTATTTAACACATTTTGAGTTTCCTGGTGTGGGAGACACTCTGAGCTGCCCACTCAATAGCCATCTCAACACCCTGCACCCCCGATTCTTGCCAATAGAACCTCCCTTTGGTTCAGCGAGGCGATGTGGCCAGCGCCAGCACTAAGCCAGTCTTCGTAACGCCGCTCCCGTTTGCTATTTACTCATAGTCTCAGCCTTTTTATGCGTATGGAGGTGGCACGTGACCTGGTTCTGCCCAATGAGAGACCAGAAGAAGTCGATGGGGGGGACGTCCTCTTATAAAGGAGACAGGCGGGAGCTGAGAACTCAAGGACACCATTTTTCTTCTTGCTGTGTATGTGGACCTGATCCTGGAGCTGCAACAGCCGTCACAGGACCGTGACAGGACTAGCGTGAGGATCAGAGACCAACATGTTCTGATAGCATGTTAGTACTAGACTAACATAGGATAGTAGACTTAACTAACTAGGATAGTAGACTTAAAACACAGTAAGAACATGAGTCTGATGGCATTGTGAAACTGCTGAACCAAGCTGGGAATCACCTACTTCAGACATCTTGTTATAAGAGATAATTTAATATCAATATGCAACTGTTTTTTTAAACAGTTCTATTGAGGTATAGTTTAATTTAGGCACCATAAAATTCACCCATGTTAAGCATACAATTTTAGTAAATTTACAGAGTTGTGCAATCACCACCACAATCCAGTTTTAGAACATTTCCTTCACCCCCTAGAGATCCCTTGTGCCAATTTGCAGTCAATCCCCATTCTTACCCACAGCTCCAGGCAACCACTGATTTTCTTTTTTTGGTCTCTATAGATTTGCCTTTTCTGGGCATTTCATAAAACATCTTTTTTGGGGTTTTTTTTTTGGTAACAAAGTATTCCTAACTGCCTTTCATGGCATATGGATATGCAAATTGTAATGAAACCCACACTCAGGTGACAGCAAAATGAAGGAAAAAGGATGACCACCAATATGGTGTGGCGGAAAGAGCCCTCAAGACCAGGACACCCAGTTCCGGTCTCAGCTCTTCTCCTAATCAGCGGTGTACCTCTGGTAAGTTTTAAAACTTCTCTGTGCTGATTTTTCTCATCCATGAAATGAGGGGATCCAAGTGAGTGGCTTCTAAACTCCTTTCCAGATCTAAGATTCTAAACTATTTTCTTAAGAAACAAAGGCAGTACTTGAGTTATTTCAGGTAAAACTATATCATTCAACTAAAACTGATTGACTTCTATAAATCTAAAGGGTTAATCATGTTAAGGTGGATAATTCTGCTAATGGGGAGAACTGAGGATGTTATAAAATATCTATCAGAGAAAGAGATCTGTGTTGGGCAGGAAGATAATTGTATACAGAAGAAAATGAGTGAATTGTTACAAAAGGGTCATGTTTGGACCACTTGTCAGAAAGAAGGGTGAAGGATGCTTAGAACGCATTCTGTTTATGGTGTATCTGAATGCCTAGACATGAACATTTCTTTTGTAAAAGGGACTCTGTGAATTAGAGAGTTGTCTCATGATTGTAGATAAATAGGATCACATTTATCTTTAAAAGTCTGTTTGTTACTGTCAGTTTTTAAGAGATGTAATAGTAGGATTGTGGTTATAGATAAAAAAAAGTCCTCTGGGGGATGGGACTACTCTGTATCATGATTGTAATAATGGTTACATGAATCTACACTTGTTAAAATTCATGGAATTATACATACCGCAAAAAGGCAGTTTTACTGCATGTTAATTTAAAAATTAAAAGTCCTTACCTTTTAGAGATACATATTGAAATTATACAATATCTAGTATTTGCTTCAAAAGAATGTGGGAGAGGGGGAATGTTGGGGTACGGATGAAAGAAGATTGGCCATGAGTTGATAATTTTTGAAACTAGTTTCATTATACTCTCCAGGGGTTCTGTATGCTCTCTTCTCCCTTTCTGTGTCTGTTCAAAGATTTTCATTTTAAAAAGTTAAAAGTAAAAGCATTGGTGAGCAAGAATAAAGTTTCTTCCTGCTTGCATGTTGAAAAGAAGCTTATTTTTGACTTCCTGACTGATGGCTCTCTCTAAGAGAAGGAATACTCTACACGGGTAAAGTGACGGGAAAAATATATCATCTCTCTATATAATTTATGCACATTTCATGATGTGAAAAGGGATATTTTAATGTATTTGATCCAGCTGGGCTGAGTACATTTTAAAAATTATCTTTATATTAAATCAGAATTAATGGTTTACTGAGTTCCTGTTTATTATAGTCATCAAAATAATCCTTCAAATAAAATATCTTGAATTTTTACACCTCCCCCAGAAGATACTATTACCATTTCACAAAGGAGAGAACCAAGGCTTAGCCATACATGCTACATATCTAGCATAGTGGAGTCGGAATGCAAATCCAGATCTACTTCTAGAGACTGTGCTCTTACTTTCTGTGCAGTCAGATTTCTGGACTGGACTATATTCCAAGCAGGATGCTTTTTACAGGTTCTGTGTGCCCATTCTCCACTTCTGCCTGCTTCTGATCTAGCATCTCGTACCTGGGACCTTCTTCAGAGGACTCCCAAGGGCTACTGGTTTGCTTTGCCATAGCCCAGAGAGTCAAAAGTGTGCAGAGTTTACATCCCCATAAACTGGCCCAAAGCCAGTGATTCACTGCACAGGAGTACCGAAGTTCAACTCCCTTGCTTTGACTGAGACAAACTCCGAGGAATAATTAACACACCAGAGCTCCCCTGGGGATCAGGTGGAAGCAGAAACATCGTCTGAAATCGTCCCTTTGCTCAGCATCTCCCACGTCCCTGTCCTGCTTCCCCCACTCCCTCACTGGCTTCTCCTGGGAGTGTTTCCCCAATAAATCACTCGCTCATGAACTGCTGTCTCAGGGGCTGTTTCTTGGGAAGCCAACCAAAGACAACTTCTTTTTTCTATTTAGATGCAGGTTCCTTGCTAATAATTTCTCTCCTAGGAAACATTTATGAGAATATGTATGTGTTTTCAAAGAGGCAGTTTCATATATACATATATATTTCTGTATGCAATTCCCACAGTGATGGAAATAGACATGTCAAAGATGGAGAGACAGATATTACCTGCTATGAAGATCATACTGACTCATAATAAGAGGATGTGCTCTTCGTTGCCACGGCATCCATGAAAGTAATCTAGTAGCACAGCTAAATCAGAATGGGCTTCCAGATGGTGATCCAAATACCATCTGCTGAATCAACACTGCTTTAGTCCATAAAGTTGGGGTGAGGGTTGGGAAGAGGACCTGTTAGTGTGGGTTGAAGAGGAAGGAACCTGTTAGTGTGGGTTGAAGAGGAAAGAGAACACTTTGAGTAGACTCAAAACCCCATCTTCAAGGCCTCAAGCACGACAAACACAGTGCTTTCCAGTAAGCCCCTTGCTGGAAAGGAGGCATTATATTTACGGAAAATAGAGCCCAACTGAGCCGCATCCCCACTGAGAAGGGGATTTCGTTTGTAAAGGAATCTCATGTTGTGTTATCCACGGCAGAGTGTGGCGATGAAGAGTGTGATTCTGTATCTCACCTGTGTGAATCCACACACTGGCTCCATGACTTTCCAGCTATGTGACGCTGGCAAGTTACTTCACACTTTTGATCCTCTATTTCTTATTCTGTAAAATAGGACAATGATAATAAAGACCTCATATTGTTGTTGAGGGAATTGTATGAGGTCCATAAACCACTGGAACATGATAAGAGCTCAGTAAATGAGTTTTACTGTTAAGAGAGCTACAGATTTCCTTCTTTGAATGTCTCTAGTAATGACATTGGGGGTGGAGAGGTTGCACCCATGTATGCTGGGGTAGAGAACATCTGCATCCTTTAGGAAGCAATGTGGTAAATCAAGCACCCCCCCAGACAAACGCCGTTTGGGCTTCCACAGCAATGGGTTCTTATCTATATTACAGTGCTCGACTGTGGTATATTCTGGCTTTTCTGTTAATGTGTTTCTCCATTGCCAGGAGGAGAGCTCTTTGAGGGCTAGGGATAATTTTCATCATTGGGTCCCCAGCATTTAGCAGCTAAAGCAGTAGGTGCTCTGTAAATATTTGTCATCAAACGAAAGCAGAGCCTTATCTCAGTAACTGGGCTGTGGGAAGAATTATTCTGACTTAAGCTAAAGAAGAAAATAATTTACACAAAGATGTCCAATGCGATTAGAGTTGTAATAGCAGAAGGAAAAAAGAAGGAAAGGAAGGAAGGGAGGTAGGGAGGAAGGAAGCAGGGAAGGAGGAAAAGGAAGAAGGAAGGGAAGAAATAGGAAAGAAAGAGAGAAAGAAACAATGTGATTGTCCATAGTAGGAGAATCTAAGTAATTTAAAGCATATCTAATCAATTAAGATATTATGTAGCTATTAAAACTTAGAAAGTCTTTGTAGCAACATGGAAAAATAATTATGATGAACTGTTAAGTGAAAAAGAGAACACATTTTTATCTTAATGATGACATCGACTCTGTAAAAGTTATATAAATGCATGCAAACAAGGACTGGCAGGCATCGTGGACTTAACGAAAACAGGTTATTTTATTGTAATGATGACATCACAGGTGAAATTTTTTTAATTTTTAGTTTTTCATTAGTATTGCTACAATATTTGTGTGTGTGAAGTTAAACAGTGTTCTTAAATAAAAGAGAGTGGCTAATCTTTCACAGCAGAACTATCTCAGTTTTCATAGAACAACGGTCTCTTAAGGTCCCTTTCAGCCTGGGAGTCTGGTATTTCCCAGCTCCTAGCACCACACTCTGAGACTCCTAGGACAGCGCAGAAGCAATTGCTTGTATGCAATGTCTATGCTGTCAAAACCCAGTGGAAACCAGAGTTAGAATAAGGCAGAATCAATACAAGTTGTGAAAAGGATGACCCCTAACTCTAAAAGTACTTTCTAAACATTTGCTGAATATCTGCTAATATGCCAATCACTTCCCTAAGTGCTGGAGATACAAAGGATGAACAAGAACAGGACAAAGTTCTTGCCTCAAGGGAGTTCAAAGCCCAACAGGGAAGAGAGACAGCAAATAAACAGCGACAGTATAGTATGGTAGTTGCTAAGAGAATGGACTAGGAGCTGTGGGATGGTTAATTAGGGGCCAAGAATAGGAATTACTTCAAAATGGCTGAAATCAAGGAGGGCTCATTATAAGGATGTAGGGAAATGTCATGGAACCCAAGGAAGAAATGTGTCCTGGGTCCTCAAGATTCAGAAACCCCAGTTCCTAGATCTGAAATACCTTGAGGACCAGAGCAAGTAGTCCTCTGACCATTTCTCTCTCTTTCTCCATCTCTATCTCTTTCATTCCTTTTGAGGTAATGGGATCTTTTGTCTCCTCTTCCTTTGGCACATATATTCCTCTCTCCAGACTCATCCCATTGGTCTGTTTTCACATGGTTCACCTTGGCTTCCCTTAAATGGTGCCAAGCTCTAGACTCTGCATGATCTTCAGATCCAACAACACTTAGAGCTAATTAGAGTTATCGGGTCCCAATTCCAAAGTCCTAAGGAAGGGAATGTGGTGGGTGAACCTTGAGTCAGGGCCAGATGCAATTGAGGGCAGGGTCAGGTAGCCTACTGTCTGTCTACTCAGGAAGGGCCATGGGACTGCCTTGCTAGAAAGGGGGCATCTTGAAAGCAGACAAATTGACGAATGCATCCCCTTTGTTGGAAAGCAAGGGACCTAGGGATCTGACTAAAGATGCGGTGGTCAAGAAGGTGTTTTTGAGTTGAGTTTTGGGGTGACAGTGAGGGATTAGACGAGAATAAGGTATAGATTTCAAATATAATTAGGAGGAAGAATCATCTATCAATCATCTATCAATCTATCATCCATGACTGGATGATAGAAGGAGGGTTGTAAATTGAATCTCAGTTTATCACATAATTGCCTTAGCTCATCCTATTTATTAAGGGACCTTTTAAACTTCACTGTCCTTGGAACTATCAGAGTTTTTTCCATAGACAAAACCAGGGAACACCCGTCTACTTCAGCAATAGTACATTGTATTAATCACCAACTCCAACTACGCTAAGAGCATAGTTATAGGAAACAGCCTGATTCCTCAGAGGAATTTGAGAAGTCCATCTATAGTCCAAGCTTTTTGCAGCATTCCAAGTCCACATACACGCACCCCCACTAACACACACTCCGAGCACTTTCATGAAATGATGCAGAACATTTTTGCCTGGCTGTATTTGTTTTATTTGTTTTGCATAATGTATGGAATAAATTCACCATGCTATTAGTTGGAGAGAATTACAGCCAGCATATGAGGTGTCTTATACTCTGTATATATGTAAATACAGCCCATTTATAAACACAGTGTGTGCATATGTGTGTTTAAAGTTAGTTTTTTTAAAATAAATTTTATGTATTTATTTATTTATTTTTGGCTGTGTTGGGTCTTCATTGCTGCCCGCAGGCTTTCTCTAGTTGTGGCGAGCAGGGGCTACTCTTCATTGTGGTGCGTGGGCTTCTCATTGCGGTGGCTTCTCTTGTGGAGCACGGGCTCTAGTCACGCCGGCTTCAACAGTTGTGGCTCGCGGGCTCTAGAGTGCAGGGTCAGTAGCTGTGGCGCTCGGGCTTAGTTGCTCTGCGGCATGTGGGATCTTCCCGGACCAGGGCTTGAACCCGTGTCTCCTGCATTGGCAGGCAGATTCTTAATCACTGAGCCACCAGAGAGGCCCTAAAATTAGTTCTTTTAAAACAGAGGAGCTGTCAGGTTACAAATTCTTATTTATATTTTGCACACTGGTCCTTTCCATTCCCACTGCCATCACCTAACTCAGGACATTACCGACTCATCCTAAGTTATTGCAGTAGCCTTAACTGACCATTCTGGCCATGGCCACCAGATTTAGTATCTTAAAGCAACACTTGCATGATGACACTCCCTGTTCACAAACCTTCCGTGTTTTCCTATTACATACCAAATAAAATCCGAAGTCTATGTCCTAGCACGAAACGCCGGTAGAATTTTGTACCTACCAACCACCCAAGCTCCTTTGCTAGTCCTCCACGCTTCCGCTAAGTTGAACTATTTACTTTACTACTAGATTCCTAAATATACATGGATCTTTTCAATCAGTATGTACTTTTCCTTCTGCCTGGAATAATTACCCCTTTCTTTCCTTTTCTCCAATGATCAAGCTAATTCCATTTCTTCCACTGCATCTTTGCTAATAAACCCAGTAAAAAGTGATTGCGCCTTCCTCTGCACCTCCAGAATAGTTAGCAAGGATATTTTTCCCTACCATGGATATATTTGAGTACATCTTGTCTCTCCTTCTAGATAGAACCACATGCACTCTTTCTTAGTCTTTGCACGTGCTGCGATTCTTTCATCTACCCCCCAGCACCCCACTTGCCTAGCCCTCTCCTGCATCAGTCAGTTGCTTCAAACAACCGAACCCAAGCTTGACTCTCCTTAAGGAATTTGTTGGAAGGGTTTTGGGGACTCACAGAATAACAGGAAGGTGGAGGACCAAGATTAGAATACAGACACGAACAAGGAACCAAGGAGGGACAAGGGCCAATAATACAGCTGTTTTTTTAACAGGGTTGTGCCATTGCTGCTGCAGGGCACTGTTGCCATTAGCCAGTACTCTCACCACCATCACACCCCTCCACACTGGCTACAGATGCGTTTTATCCATCCTGCCTTTGTTCCTCTAACACCAGATTCAATATCATGGGCAGGAAGTCTGACAGGCTGAACCCAGGGCTTGTGCTCATGCCCTGACTTCCAGGAAGGAAAGAAATATAAATGGGGCCTCTTACCTCACTGACTTCCCTTCAGGAGACAAAGTTCTAGAGACCCAGCAGTGCACACACAATAAAGAATTTCTCTCAGATAAGAGGTTTAGGCAAGGTTACACCCCCCAAATGACAGATGGCAATCACAACTTCTATTCCCCCTTCAAGCCATACTTTGATGTCACCTCCTCTAAGAAGTTGATAGAAACTTCTCTCTCCTCCTTCCAGGAGGAGCTAGGGACTCCCTCTCAGCTCCCTGAACATCCTGAAATTTCTCTATTACAACACCATCTTGTGCTTAATATATATAATTTTTTCTATCTTAAAAAATTCATTTTTGAAAACATTGAAGTATAAAGAAAAAACAAAAGTTCACCCATAATCTCATTATTAACATTTTGGATTGAGTATTTTCATTTTTTCTTCTATTATACACATACCTTACTTATCATTTACAGAGGTTGAGTCATACTTGTCACATGATGTATTTATGCTCATCTCTCTCCTCTGCCTGTGAAGGCAGAGGTGGTGGTGTTTCCTATCTTTGCATCCACTAGCTGGTAGCACCTAGATAGTGCTTGACACATGCTTGGCAAATGCTTGTTAAATCAAGTGAAAAGCTCCTCGAGGACAGAAACCATGTTCTGTAAAACTTTATAATTGTTATAAGACCTATTATACTATCTTGCACATACGAAATATTTTAACTTAATATTTTTGAATTAAATAATTTGTTATATGTCAGTCTTAAATTTTGCAGTTTTCAGCTATAGATATGTATGTTTTGTTCCCCTGGCTGCACAAATTTAGGCGTAAACTAGGAGTGTAAATTATAGTAGCAAGGAAATGAAAATGGCCTTTGTCTCTTCTTCCTCCCCAGCAAATCATCAGGAATGTTGAACTGCCCAAATTTCTCTTCCCTTCCTCCTTGTAGGACCAGACAACTTTGAAATTCTACTTCAATGGCCATTCGTTCTGACATTTTATGGCTGATCTTTCCCATGGTCCATATAGCATATTAAAGATGGCAGTAAATTTTTTGTCACTTTTGACACAGAGAGGTAGGATCTATTTCTCTGCTGCTCTGCACTGGAGCTGGGACTGTGACTGCTTTGAATACAGCGAAAGTGATGCTGTCCCAGTTCTGAGCCTGTCAGCTTCCCCTTTGTCCCTCTTGGAACCCAGCCTCCATGTTGTAAGGGAGCCTAAGCAGCCATTTGCCAGGGTCCGTGTGGAAGAGAATAGAGGCCCCTGGCTGCCTGCCCAGGCTGAGCTCTCAGCAGACAGTTAGCTATGAGACGAGGGTGACTTGAGAGTAATCCTCATCCCGGTCAAGCTGTCCCAGCAGATGCTACATAGAGCAAAGATGAATTGTCCCAGCTTTAATCGTGACCTGACATCAAAATTGTGAGCAAACAAATGGTTCTTGTTTTAAGTCACTAACTTTTGGAATACGTAGTGTGTTACACAGCAGTGTATAACTGAAACAATCCCCAAAGTTGACCCTGCTTCTCTCCCAGAGGTAGAGGAAGGATATCTTGCCTCTGGGGCAACAGCAAGAAATTTGCTCTTCCTGTTTCACATTCCTTCTTGAGTTGTATCAGAGAACTCAGGAGTTTAAGTGACACTTTTAAATGTCTTATTGTAAAGTATTCCCTTTCTTCAACAACTGACCAGTGCTTCAAGAGAGACCTGAGGGCCCTCAGCTTTGCCCTCCCACAGAGTAGTTTCTCTAAACATCTAAGGCATTGCCTGAGAGCATGAGGGCAGCCTTGATAACCCCTTCTTGTTTAGAAGTCGTCATTATAGCTTCATGGAGCCCAACTAGCAGTCCTCCAAATCTTCTTTGATTTTTCCCCAAAAGATTCATCAGATCTCTGTGAAGTTAGGACTCCACTTAGCTGCCCTAGTAGACATGGCTGGCTCCCTCTGATACCCATACCTTAGTTATAGTTGCATGATATCCAAAGTGCCTGACTAATCTCACTCAAGCTTCTGAAACTCTCATTAGCTCATAGTAAACAGACTCAATATCTTTCCTTTGGTTTTATGATCCCCCCTTTCCATTTCTTCTGCCTGATGCTTTAGCTGTCTGCATTGGATATCACCCCAGCATCTTAAATCCAGAGCTCTCTTCTGCTTCAGCAGCTCCCACGGTGTAATTTCCTCTTTCAATCCTGAAAGGCTGCAGCGGAATATGCATCATGAGGGCACCCTAGGGTTGGGGAGAACCCAGGGGGGATCATCTAGATCACTCCCCTGACTTCAGATGACACTACATGCACACCAGAGTGGTAACAAATAATTTAGCACATAAAAATAACAGGGAATACTTAACTCTCTACAAGGCATCTGAGATTCTTTTGCGACCCACAATCTTCCACCCTAAATCTAAAGCCTCCAGGGTTGGGACTGAAGCACTTATTAAAAACTCCAGCAAGTGGATTGGGTCCTCTGCAAACCTGGGCCTCCTACAAACACTTGGGTAGGTACACACTCATCTGAAATAGGGGAGAGATGGCATTCAGGGACTTGATTAAACTAGATCCACTAAGACTCCTTTTAGGTAAGGCAACCAGTCATCCAAATGGGAACATTTTTAGGTGTAAAAGGATTTGCTATTGATAATTATGTCATGGCAATGGTTACAAACTGGGACTGTCCCAGGCAAACTCAGATGAATGGTCACCCTGTGTTTGGGAGGTGCTAAGAACATGGGAGGTGGGAGGAGAGGTGAGGCAGGACAGAGGTAAGAAGGGAAAAGTGTCCCAAAATGTATCTTCCATGTCCTTTGGAGTTTTCAAACCAATGGCTCTCACATTCAAATTGCCCAGGGAGCTTTAAAAAAATCAAGTCCCAGGTCCCAGCCTAGGCCAATTGTGTCAGAACCTCTCTGTGTGAAGACCAGGCATGAACACGTCTTGGACATCCCCAGGTGATTTTAATGCACAGGCAAGGTTGAGAACCGTGCTTGGGACATTTGGTGGGTATCTCAACTCATGTGGGTGTAAGCTGAGTGGTCCCTTCGGAGCCAAAAGACTCAAACATTCCTGTAAAGTTTGACACAATAGGTTGTGTTCAGCTTCAAAGAACAGAAGACCTTAATAATCAATAAGGAGATTTATTACTTCATTTAAATGAAGGCCTAAGGTCGGGTGAAGTTAAGCTTTGTTAATTCGGTGGCTCAGTGATGTCCTCAAAGTCTTACATTTTTGAAACATTGTGCATATTGTCACTTACTCAGTGATGTCTGGGAAAAACAAGGGCAGGCTGACGTCACAGAGTTTTATGTTGACTAGTCACATGTTCTCTGTGTCCCGACCACCAGCAGTGTCTGGCCCTGGTAGGCACCCAGTGATTGTTGACTGAATAAATGTTAGCTCTTCCCATAAAAAAAAGCCTTACATTCTTCTGCCTTTTCCCTCTGTCATCCCAACTTGTTGGCTTTCTTCTTCTGGGCTAGTTTCCTGCATAGTCATGAGATGGCTTCCACGGTTCTAGGCATCAAATTCAGGCATGAGGGCTTCCCTGGTGGCGCAGTGGTTGAGAGTCCGCCTGCCGATGCAGGGGACGCGGGTTCGTGCCCCGGTCCGGGAAGATCCCACATGCCGCGGAGCGGCTGGGCGCATGAGCCATGGCCGCTGAGCCTGTGCGTCCGCAGCCTGTGCTCCGCAACAGGAGAGGCCACAGCTGTGAGAGGCCTAAGTGCCGCAAAAAAATAAAAAATAAAAATAAATAAAAATTTAAAAATTCAGGCATGAAGTCCCGAAGGACTGTCTCATCCCTGTGTCTTTCTAAGATCTAGAGGACTTTCCTAGAATCTCCCCAGCAGATCTTGTCTCCTGTTGCATTAGCCAGATCTGGGTCATTTGCCTGAAAACAATCACTGGCAAAGAGAATAAAGTCACCATGATTGGCTTGGGTAGTTCAGGGCTTTTACTGCTGAGCTGGCTGAGGGTCTTCTTCCCTGAGGGAGGGACACTCGGCAAATCAGAGTTCTGCTGGCAAGAAAGGAAGAGAGTATAGGAACCAATAGTGTTTGCAGCACCTAACTGTGCCCCAAATCAGGAACATCTGCAGGAAACCCAGTCAGGTTGGTTTGTGGATAGAAATGCCCACCCTAATGGGGTTTTCTGTGGATCAGATGAGATGGTGTAAGCAAAAGGGCTATGCATTAAGTACTATTTTAAAATCATATATTTTTAATTTTTATTATTATTTTTTAAATGGAAACATAGTTGATTTGCAGTGTTGTGTCAGTTTCAGATGTACAGCACAGTGATTCAGTTATTCATATACATGTATATATATATATTCTTTTTCAGATGCTTTTCCCTTATAAGTTATTACAAAGTATTGAGTATAGTTCCCTGAGCTACACCATAGGTCCCCGTTTGTTACCTATTTTATATATAGCAATGTGTAGCTGTTAATCCCGAACTCCTAATTTACGCCCCCCCTTCCCCTTTGGTAACCATAAGTTTGTTTTCTATGTCTGTGGGTCTAAATCTGTTTTGTAAATAAGTTCCTTTGTATCAGTCTTTTAGATGTCTTTTAGATCACCACATGTAAGTGATATCATATGATTTTTTTTTTTTAGAATTTTATTTTACAAAAGGAAAACAAAGGCACAGGAAAATGGAACGCTATTACCAAGTTTACCCACCCAGTCCTGGTCAGAGGCCATCTGAAGTGCTGGCCTGTGTGCGTCACAGGTGACCGTTTAGCAATTACTTTCCACATCTGGTTTCCCAGCTCAGCCATGGGGTCTTACATGTGGGGCTTAAGAATGAGGTATAGTATAAATATGAAACAGAAATTGAATGGGATATTGCTGGAGGAATACTATTTATAATGTGTGGGGAGAGAATGGAGGAAGCATTTGCAGTGGTCAGGAGAGGAAGAAACACTTAAATGAGGGTGAAATAAAAACCAAATGGAGACCCAGAAAAGATACACAGATGTCGAAAGAACCCCTGGCAGGAGACATTTGGGAAGTAGGACACTGTTGCTTAATATCTGTCATACTTGCAAAGGGTTCATTGCTTGTGATGTTACAAGATGTTTTTTTTTTTTCCTGATTTCTAGAAGTTGATCTGTCAAAACACAGATGTTACATTAGGCTGCTTTGCTGTTTGTAGGACAGCTTGGCACCGTATGTTAAAGACTTCAACCACTTGGGGAGTCTTTGCAGAGGAGAGGATGGGGGACTGAGATGTGCATGAAGCTGAGATTCTTTTTCTCGAATCATTTTGGAAACAATTAACTTAGTTCTTTGAAAATGTGTGTATTGCTTCTCTTTCCCCCACTCCATCCTTTCTTAAAAATCTTTGCTCCAGCCTATGTAGTTTCCTCATGTTCTTGGTGTGGGTATAATAATATGTTTGAGAATTTTGAAATCCAGACCATGAAACAAAATATTCTGTGGTTAACACACAGTGCCGTTGGGGTAGTGTCATTGAGAACACCACTGACCAAACAACCATATATACCAGTATTTACTTTCTGGTGGTACCTTGTTCTGCCATCTCTAGATTCTAATTTACATTTGGAATAGTAAACCAGGCCCAACAATACAGAGGAAAGAGCCAGAGTTACACAACCGATACATTCTTGGTTAATAGGTCCAAGTTAGCAAGGCTACTCTTGAGTGAAATTACAAAAATGATAATGTCTCTTTGGGAGGCCCATCTTACTTCTCTTCTGCATGTCTCTGTTCCCTACTGCCTTTCTCTCCTACTGATGAAATAATAAGAGTTCTCCAACTCCAGCACCCCAGAATCCTGCCCACTGCTGCACCCTTCCCACTGGTTTCTTCTCCCTGGTTATCACAAGCACCACCCCACTTCCCTGCAACCCTCAGTATAGTCCAGTTCAGCATGGCTGATCCACACTGAGTGTTAGGATAGGGTGACTGAGTAAATCAATTTACTTGAAGGCATGAATGACTGAAGATATTTACCTTTTAAATGAAGTCCTTTTAACACAGATGGATCTGTAATTGGTGGAACTCTAGGCAGTGACAAAGAACAGTAAAAGTGAAGACTTTCAGGCAGTGACAAAGAAAAGAGTGGTGAAGGAAATCTGGGGCCATCTTTGATATCACCCACTTAGGCCACAGCAAACTTAAGCTACTTAGCATCAGCTTGAGAGTCACACCTCCTCATCTGGGAGAGAAGTAGAGAGGAAAACAAGGAGATGTTATTCTTCTAAAATCATGAGTTGCCTTCCTCTTTGCCTTGGATTTGCCTCCTCTTTTAATGTCAGCGGTCATGGTTGTCTCTGGGTTATGTCCTCAGTCAATCCAGCGTGGGCTTATAAGTGCACAAACTGTGATAAAAGAAACACATATCCCATAATACCTTTTCTGAGAAGAAGTTCTTCTAAGACATCAGACTTTGGACCAGTATGTTCACAAGGATCTCGTTTATAGGCAGAGTTTTAAAAGAAGCAAACCCAGAAAAGATTGGTAAAAGGTGACAATGATAATGATATATCCATGGGCTCTACCCTGGGGATTCCCTCATGAAAAGACTCCAAAAGAATGTATAGGGTCTTTAGTTAAGCTTGATGAACTTCTTGTGTTAAACGTCAAAAGCAGTTAAAGAATCATAACCCTGAACAAAACAGTGAACTACCAGGTTCTGTTACTGACTCCCTCTCATTATATATGCACGTAGGCACTCCGTACCTTGGTTTTCCCACAGAAATAAAACTCAGTGCTTGATTGTCTGTAATAGCAAAAGGTTGGAGATAAGAATCTAATGTTTATCAACAGGGAACTTGTTAAATAAACGATAGTATGTCTACATGATGAGGTAATTAGGCAGCAATCAAAAAGGACAAGGAAGCTATTTTCTGGCATAGGACTAACTCCCACAGAGATTGAATATATAAAGGTGTTTCCTGCTGTGTAAGAAGGGGCCACACAGTGACACACTTGTTCACATTTGCTGCATTTGCATAAATAAATAATAATTAGATGGTTACTTGTACAGAGAAAATGAGTAGGGGAGTGAAATAATGGAACAGGAGTGGCAGCCAGACTCTTCAGCATTTTCTATTGTTTGGATTTTTGAGCCATGAAAACGGATTACCTACTCAAAAGCTTTTGTGATTACAATTTGGAATATTTTCAAAGTGGTTTGTCGAGAGCATTTGTTATATTATTCTCCAGTGAAGTAGGTTGAAGTTGGATGATGTTCTCCGTGGGATGGAGGAGGAAACAGCCTCCAAGTGATCTGGCTAAGATCCCACCTCTGCCACTCTTTCATCTTGGGCAAGCCGCTTACCTTTTCTAGCCCAATCTGTGAAATTGGAATAATAACAGAATTGAAAAGATGAATGTGGTGGCAGGTGAAGACTCAGTGAAAGCTGCTATCACATGGCTGGTCAGTGGCTGAGATCCTAAAACCCAGTTCTCCTGATTCCTAGTCCAGTGTGTGCTTCACCAGAAGCTACATAGGAAAGTGGCTGTTCTTTGGTGTTCAAATAATTAGAGATTTCTTGGAAGGAAGATATCTTCTAAGAGGTAAGAACAACTTGGTATTAATAAAAGAAAAGCCTCTGAAATGAATAGATTTTCCCTCTAAAAGTTGTTCTGTCTTCCGGGTACCATAACACTTTAAAAATTAGCATTGATGGATGAATTAATATGATGTCTGAGGTTTGATTTAAAATAATATAGGAGTCTAGGAAGTAGGTGGGAGGTATAGATGAAACAAATTTGCTGTGAGTTGCAAACTGTTGAAGCTGGATGATGGAGACATGGAGGTTTATATAAATTTTGTCTACTTTTGTATATGTTTAACATTTTCCATAATAAAAGTAAATGTATATATTGTAGCAGATTAAAGATGGCTACAAAATTCTCTGATACTCCCCCTATATGAGTGGTGGGGTCTATGTCACCTCCCCTTAATTGGGTGGGCTCTGTAGCTGTTTTGATCAATAGAATACAGTGGAAGTGACCCTGTGCTAGTTTGCTGGCTTTGGCCTTAAGAGACTGGCAGCTTCTCTTGGGACACATGCCTGAAGCCCTGAGCTGCCATGTATGAAGTCTGTCTGACTGTCCTGCTGGAGAGACCATGAGGAAGGGCCTTGCGAGCATGTGGAGAGGGAAAGGGGCCCAGCTTTCCGGTCATCGCCACAAAGGAGCCCAGCATGTGAATGAAGCTACCTTCATCCTCACCAGCTCAGCTCATTGACCAGCGGGATACCATTGAGTGACTTAGTTGTTGCTCCATAAAACATAAGAATTGCCCAGTCAAACTTTGCTCAAATTCCTGCCCCACAGGGAGTGAGCATTGTAAGATGATTGCTGTTTTAAGCACCAAGTTTTGGGGTTGTTTGTTTACACAGTACTAGACTGATAATGAACACACACACACACTTACTTTAAAAATTAAGTGCAAGACATTTAAACATCTGGCTACCTAAAATGTTGCAGCATGATTAAACTGAGGTATAAAATTATGAAGAGCTTGTTTCTCAGTGTAACAAAATTAAGTATTTGAAGTTCAGGACAGTATTGTAAAGGCAGACTGGGTCTTTTTAGTAAGTAAATGGTAATGATAGGTTGTGAAAGACTTTCAGAGTCTGAGAAGTTCTGATAGTCTTCATTTGGTACCAATTTTGTTTGACAAAACTATCGATGGGCAAAAAACTGTCAAAGCTCTTAGGAAAAAAGAACACAAACACGTTACAGATAAATGCAGCCACGACTCAACTGAATGTGATTTGGTGGCCACTTTTCATAGTTTTCAATTTATCCCTTCATTTCGTAACATGCATGTTTCATGGAGCAGATATAATACTAATCATAGTTTTTTGAGCACCCATCGATATTTTTTTTTTTTTTTTTTTGCGGTACACGGGCCTCTCACTGTTGTGGCCTCTTCCGTTGCGGAGCACAGGCTCCGGACGCGCAGGCTCAGCGGCCATGGCTCACGGGCCCAGCTGCTCCGCGGCATGTGGGATCTTCCCGGACCGGGGCACGAACCCGCGTCCCCTGCATCGGCAGGCGGACTCTCAACCACTGCGCCACCAGGGAAGCGCGCACCCATCGATTTTTAAATCCAGTTTATTCATCATTTGCTTGTGCAAATTGCACTTAGGTTGATTTAAGTGGCAATTTCACTTAATGGAGAGAGCTCCATTTTATTCACATTCATATGTGACATAGTTAGCAAACAAAGAAACAGCAGAAACAAAAAAGACAAAACTTCCTGTGAGCGTCCTTGTGCTTTATATAGAACCTTCTCCAGTTCTCAGATTGGGCAGGTTATATCAAACGCCAGCTTTTTAGTAAGGCCCCTCCCACTTACCCTATTCCAGAGCAGCAGCGCTTGTTACTCTGGCACCTGGTTCTGCTTTGTTTTCCTTTGTGGTAACTATGAAAGCATTATATTTTACATTGGCTTGTTTGCTGTCCTCTGCTGTCACTAACATGAAAGACCCTTTGGACCTAAAACATTGACTAGCACGTAGTAGATAAGTAATAAATATTCATTAAGTGAATATTTTTATCCCAGTTGATTTATGATGGGAAACCATCTAAATGTATCAAAATACGGGAAGAGTTAAATAAGTTTTAGTGTAGCCATGTGATAGAATAGTATACGAATTATGATGTGGTACTAACTTCTGAAGAAGTACACGGTGGGAGGGACTTTAAAATTATTGCCAGACACATATATACAATGGAATATTACTCAGCCATAAAAGAAACGAAACTAAGTTATTTGTAGTGAGGTGGATGGACATACAGAGTGAAGTATGTCAGAAAAAGAAAAACAAATACCATATGCTAACACATATGCATGGAATCTAAGAAAAAAATGGTTCTGATGAGCCTAGGGGCAGGACAGGAATAAAGACACAGACCTACCAGAGAATGGATTTGAGGATATGGGGAGGGGGAAGGGTAAGCTGGGACGAAGTGAGAGAGTGGCATGGACATATATACACTACCAAGTGTAAAACAGATAGCTAGTGGGAAGCAGCCACATAGCACAGGGAGATCAGCTCGGTGCTTTGTGACCACCTAGAGGGGTGGGATAGGGAGGGTGGGAGGGAGACGCAAGAGGGAGGAGATATGGGGACATATGTATATGTAGAGCTGATTCATTTTGTTATAAAGCAGAAACTAACACACCATTGTAAAGCGATTTACTCCAATAAAGATGTTAAAAAAAAAAAAGCTGAAAATGTGGATCCTGCAGCGATGCTGGGGGACTGATATAGATTTCATGTAAAAAGCTCCTCAAATATTTGGTTCAGTGAGTTCTTTCGGAGCTCCTTTGTCCCAAGACAGAATTCTAAAGTGGAACCATGTAACCGTGTGTCAGAGAATAAAGCTGTTGTCACTCCCACACACCCCCAAAAAAGAAATATTGCCAGAGACCTCTAGCTCTGCAGGAGGAGACCACCAGCCTCCTGACACACACTTTCATTTCTGTGAGAAGAATTATTAATAGCCATTAACTTATTCTGAAATGTAAGAAGGCAGTTAAGTACCCGATGCCTGAGGGAAGGACCGTATACTTTCTGTGGCTGAGCCAATCTATCTGTACCGGTGCTTCTTCGTGCAAATCCTTCTTGGGAGAAGTGCTCTCATTTGCGTAAGGAGCCCAGGGGCCTTCTGAGGGGAAGTGACTGAGACTCTAATAACTTATCCCTGAAACTCAAAGTTAGACAACTCTGTTGGGGCAGATTGAGAGGGCCCTGCGTAAGGCAGAGGGTCTTTTGACATAAAATTACCTTGAGCGTGGAAAAAGATAGGACTGCTGGTCTGCTGTATCCTGAGCTGACACATGTCAGTGACCATTCTAGGCCCGTGAACATGAAAGCAGGAGTCTGTGCTAGGGCAGCACCTTGGGGTGCCGGCCTGTGCTGACCTTTTACCAAATGGTCCATGTGGTGGGTGCCTAACGCCTAGGCCACACTTAACACTGAGAATTGGTCAAATCCAGGCCATAGTCTCTGTGACTCTAGGGAGATTGGATATTCTGATCTTCCCCGGGCCCCAGATGACATCAGAATCCCCCCACCCCCGACCCAAGCAAGTAAGCAGACATTCCTAGGGTGGTGCGCAGGGAGGTAATGCAAGGGCGCTAGACTGGACTTCCTGTGAATCTTGGTAAGAGGAGATTCAGATACTTCTCTTTGGGATACCAGGGGATGGAGGGATAGTATTCTATCTTACATCGTAAGATCAGATATCTTCACTACATGCTCTACTGGATTAAATGGTGTCCCCCAAATATTCATGTCCACTTGGAACCTCAGAATGTGACTTTATTTGGAAATAAGGTATTTGCAGAAGTAACTAGTTTAGGATGAGGTCGTACTGGACTAGGTTGGGCCCTAAATCCAGTGATTGGTGCTCTTATTAGAAGGCCACGTGAACATACAAGAGACATAGACACACAGGGAAAAAGCCTATGTGAGGACAGAGGCAGGGTTTGGAGTGATGCTGCCATAAGCCAAGGAGGCCAAGGATTGCTGGCGCCCACCAGAAGCTAGAAGAGGCAAGGAAGGATCCTCCCCTAGAGTGCTGAAAAGGAGAAGGGCCCCGCCAATATCTTGATTTTGAGCTTTTAGCCTCCAGAACTGTGAGAGAGTATCTTTCTGTTTCTTGAAGACATCCAGTTTGTGGTATTTTGTTCTGTCCTAGGGCTGTCAGCCCTAGGAAACGAATGCACATGCAATTATAAGATGATCATAATTTTGAAAAAAATGATAGGTAGATCAATCATGCACATATATGTGAATGCACAGGGGAAAGCATATAGAAAAGTGGCATATTACACAAAGAGCTTGTAGCAAAAATTAGTGGTGGGTATTTTTAGTGGTATGAAAATGAATGACTTTTATGTCCTTCTTTTTTCTTCTTCAATTTTTCTATCACCAACTGTTATTACTTTAATTAATTGGAGCTAAATTAACTACTCCTCTAATGGATGCTTCTGGCCCATTAACACCCAAATCTGTAAATCAGATTGTTCTAAATCCCACTTTAAAAAGTACTTATATTGGTATTTAACAAGTATTGCCCACCAAATGTATTTCTCTTTCTAAGCACAGCCATGGTTTGCTTTTATATATTTTTTTTATTTCTTTGTTTTGTTTTCTGTCAAAAGATAATCCTCAAGTTACAAAACTCCACATTCCCCTGGAGTTTTAAATATTTCTCAATTCTTCCTTCTAACCATGTTGATGTTTAAAATCAGTTGGTGATTCTAGTCTTCTTAGAAATGAATGAAAGCATCTCAATAACAATAATAACCAGCCTTGCTCTGTGCTGGGCACTATTCTAAGTGCTTTACACACATTGACTTGGGCTAGAACCCTCTTCATCTCCAAAACGTCCAGTTTGGATGATTAATTATGTGGTCACTCCACCTATGAAGTCCTATAATTATCCCCCAACTTACAAATGAGGAAACCAAAGCACAGAGAAATTCAGTAATCTGTCCAAGTTCACACAAGGAAGTAGGGACAGAGCTGGGATTTGAAACCAAGCTCCAGAATCCATGCTCTTCTAAATACTATATGATACTGTTTGCACTGCATCTGTTAGAAAAATATGGAAGAGTATAGATACTACAAATGAAATATAACTTTTCTTCTAAGTAATTATTGACTAGGTGATTTAGGTGTTATTTAAAATCTATTTTATATCCTACAAATAAGCATGATAGAGAGTAAAATGGATTTAATGAGTTTCCTTAAAGTCCTGGAAAATGAGTCTGGAATTGTTCTTTCATGAGAGCACAGCCGTTAGGCAAGGACATGGTCAGAAAATCAAAAGGCTGCAGAGATCAACTGACCACAGAGCAAACGGATCCCTGACTTCAAACTTTTCACTGTCTTCTTTTGCCCTTAGGATCCAGCCTAACAGCCCTCACCCAGACTCCAAGACCATGTCCACCTTTCCAGTCTTAACGGGTTTTCTTTCTGCTTCTGGAACATTTCACCTTTTCTGCCATGTCCAGGTTTTTCTCTGCACACGCTCTTCTCTCTGCCCGAAGAGTCCTCCCTTCTTTGCAAACTTTGCCAAGAAAGTTAAAGGTTAAACCCCACTTTTCAGAGCGGTATTTCTTGACCCTGGTTCCCCCACCCTCCACCCCCCAGAACCTCTGCAAAATTCGGTCCCTTAGTTACACACAACAAGGGCTTGCTCTGCTCATTTTTGTAACACTCATGGCTCCAATGCAACCTCTGTCTTCCCCATTCCGCTGGATGGCCCTTATCCAACTTGCTCAATGCTGCATCCCCAGCGTCAACACACAGGGAGTCATCTGGAAATATTTGTAAACTAAATTCCTGACTGCCACACAGACTAAAGGAAATAGAAGACTCCTCTCCACACACACATAAGCTTTGGACTTGAAAAGTTTACAGTTAATGAAAGCAATAAACAAGAATACATCAATCATAAGACTGCAAAATTAACAGAATGGAGTTAAGGCCACGGCTGAGGCTGTACTATTTAGTTACCCCTAAAGCTGATGGTTAAATTCATCAGATAGGATTTTGAGAAGATGTCTTGCCTGTATTAAATTAATTAACTGTAGAATGTTCTGATTTGCACATAAGAATTTACACTTCTGGGCTTCCCTGGTGGCGCAGTGGTTGAGAGTCCGCCTGCCGATGCAGGGGACACGGGTTCGTGCCCCGGTCCGGGAAGATCCCACATGCCACGGAGCGGCTGGGTCCGTGAGCCATGGCCGCTGAGCCTGCGCGTCCGGAGCCCGTGCTCTGCAACGGGAGAGACCACGACAGTGAGAGGCCCGCGTACTGCAACAACAACAAAAAAGAATTTACACTTCTCACATCCCACTTGTACAGAAAGATCCAGCGTCCATCTGACACTAAGATATGCTCCACATCAGCAAGATATATAAGCAGACCTGGAGCTAACAAATGATTATCTTTCATAGGGGCTAATTGTTTTTCCCTTCTGGAGATATTAGTCATGACATATATAAATATCAATTATAGCTATTTATAAAGGGATAGGTAATTAAAAAGCAAGAAAACTGATCTTTTAATGACAGTTATGAATTATTTTATTAGTTTGTATAACTCAGAGATCAGCTGCCTGGGGACTTCCCAGATATTCTAGAGTTATGGGGGGCACTCTTTTAGATGATATTTAAATAAAAATCGTCAGCTACATAGGGTATCAGATGGTGACGGGTTGCATATGGTGATGGGTTGGTAAATGCTATGGAGAAAGTTAAACAGGACAGGGCTTCCCTGGTGGTGCAGTGGTTAAGAATCCGCCTACCAATGCAGGGGACACGGATTCGAGCCCTGGTCTGGGAAGATCCCACATATCGTGGAGCAACTAAGCCCGTGTGCCACGACGACTGAGCCTGCGCTCTACAGCCCGTGAGCCACAATTATTGAAGCCCACGTGCCTAGAGCCCGTGCTCCGCAACAAGAGAAGCCACCACAATAAGCCCGTGCACTGCAACAAAGAGTAGCCCCCGCTCGCCACAACCAGAGAAAGCTTGCATGCAGCAACGAAGACCCAACGCAGCCAAAAAGAAATAAATAAATTTATTTTAAAAAAAAGAAAGTTAAACAGGACAGAGGACTAGGAAGGGAGGGGACATTGTAATGTTAAATAGGCTGGACAAAGAAAGCCTGACTGAGAAGATGGCTTTTGAGAAATGACTTGAAGTTGGTGAAGGGCGGGTGGAGGTAGGACAGAGAGGGTGCAAGCTTTCCAGCAAGTACAAAGGACCTGAGGCAGAAACATGCCTGCTGAGTTCAGGAAGAGCACAGAGGCTAATCTGGCTGGAGTGGAGCCAGAAAAGTGGAGAGAAGCAGAAGATGGAGACTGAGGAACTTGGCGTAGGAAATAAAAGGCTCCTGTAAGGTCTTGGCTTTTATCCTGAAGAGATGGGAAGTCGTTGGAGGATGTGACACGAGGTGTAATATGATCTCTGACTGCTTGTTGAGTATAGACTGAAGGGTCAAGGGTGAAAGCACAGGGAACAATCTGGAGGCTTCTGTAGAAACGCTGACAAGAGATGATGGTGGCCTGGACCAGGGAGGTGGCAGTGGGAGACGAGAAAAGATCAGATTACAGATATATTTTGAAGATGGAGCCACTTGTCTGATTACTTCCTTTTAAATGTTGATACACATAGCCACCTTTTCTTCCAGAAAGCTTGTGTTGATTAATACTTCCCATAGACAATTTAGACAGCAGCCATTTCTCCATAACTTCACCAACAGTGAATTAATGTATTGCCTAAAATTTTAGAAGTGAAAGTTAATTCACATTATTTCTCTTTGGAGGGAATCAGTCATTTCCTGAAATGACCAAACTACAATAAACATCTTGGAGTTGAGAATCCCTCCCTTAGAAGGCAAGAATTGTGAGCTCTAATCTGTTACTATATAACATCCTCATATTGGGAAGGGGAGCTAGCACTCTCACTGAAATGGCTTAATAGCCGGCCTGACCTCGTGTTGCAGGCAGACCCATCTCTGGTCTCTCAAACCACATTAAATGAGTGACAAGGTCAAATCACACAACTGAAATGACTCACCACCTGGACATTCCACTTTGGCCTCCCACAATGAAAGGACTCTAACTTCTTGTGGATTTGCTGTCGTTGTTGACATTGAGGAACCGTTGTTTGTTTTACTTAAGATGAAATAATTCAAAGTGCTTTTCTAAGGCTCAGTATTTCAAGGACTTGTTGAATTTTCTGCATTATGGTCCACACAGGTGACTGGCAAAGCTTGCGCTTAGCAACTGTCCTTCAGCCCTCAATTTCTGTATCTGCCCTCATCCACTCCGGCGCATGGACACTGCAATTTCATTTCTTACTTCCTTCTGCTGAGATAATTGCACCTTTGGGGAAAGGCATCTAAAATATCACCGAGAAAACAAGAAAAGAAAAAGGTGACTTCTTAGGGTGCTTCTGTTAATTTAAATCTTCATTCTGGCTTGCTTTCTCTCTGGCTTCTTATTTTATGTATTTACTCCTCCGGGTTGGAGTAATTGCATTTCTGGTCTTTCTTCTTTGGGTGGCCAGAGTTGGCTTAATAAGACTCTTACAACACCTTAAAGGTTTCTTTTGTTCGAACATATTGGGTTCCTTTGGATTGTTTATCCAAAGGTTGTTCATTACTTCTCTGTCCCCACCCCTTTTCAAATTTTGTATTGTGTGCACACAGGTTTCTTCTTGAACCTGAAATTGTTGGCTGACACATTTGATCTCCATCTGCAAGCAAATTTGAAAGAACCTGGTTCAGTAGAACTGTCACCTTCTTTTTTCTCAGCGTGTGCTTGCGTTTCTGTGACAGTTTGGGCTGTGAACTAATTTCCCAACGTTTGGCAGTACACTGAGATTGTTGAGGCATCCATCACACCCACACACACAAGGAGATCTTTTAATTTATTTATTTAATTTATTTATTTTGGGCTGTGTTGGATCCTCGTTGCTGCGCGCGGGCTTTCTCTAGTTGTGGTGTGCGGACTTTTCATTGCGGTGGCTTCTCTTTGCTGCAGAGCACGCACGGGCTCTAGGAGCACGGGCTTCAGTAGTTGTGGCTCACGGGCTGTAGAGTGCAGGCTCAGTAGCTGTGGCTCATGGGCTTAGTTGCTCCGCCGCATGTGGGAATCTTCCCGGACCAGGGCTCGAACTCTTGTCCCCTGCATTGGCAAGCGGATTCTTAACCATTACACCATCAGGGAGGTCCCAAGGAGATGTTTTAAATAGTGTGATTAAACCTCCCAGAACTCCCTCCCATTTGCCACTCACTTTTGCCTGGCTCTCCTGCTGCCTCTTTGGTGGGGGTTTTGGTTTTACATGAGAAAGAATTATTTTCTAGGTTAGATTTTCCAAGGTAGCAATTTAACTGTGATTGTTATCCTTTTTAAGAAGGGATGTCTTATTTTGGAACTGAGAAAGAAGCTGGGAGAATTCCACGAAAAAAATAACAGTGAAAGAAAAGAAGTGAGGTTTAAAATACACAGCCACCTACATTTCCATTTAAATTTAGAAATAGTTCTCAAGATACCATCAAATCGCGAGGCCCTCTTAGACGTGGGAGCCTGATCATCAGTTAGTCTTCCTCGTTGGTTGGTTGGAGTTTATCTTTGAATGCTGCTGGTTCTATGGGAGCGGTTGTCAAGGAAACCTGGGCTGTGAGGCACTTCCTGAGTTCTCTCCCCAGGAGCATGGGTGTGCAGTGGGGGCTTCTGTCTGCAACTTATTATAGTTTTATCTCGATTAATATGAACAATCACTTTGTGACAGGGAAATTTTTTTACATTTTGTGATGAGGCATTGAAAAAAGATACCGTCATTTTGTTCACCAGCTGGATTTTAATTAATGTGCCACCTAACAGTTATTCACTAATATTGTTTCCAATTCACCATCCCCAAAGACTTTCATATGTGGATTTAGAATGATGTCCTAATAAAAATATGAGTCATGAAAATTACCCAGTTTTTCAATTCTACAAAGATGAAAACTGTGATCTAAGTATTATTCATAGTCTCCATTTTCCTACTGATATGAATTTGCCTCATGGATTAAGAGAATCCTCACCCACTCAATATGAATCTTTAAATGTTTCTTTCAGCACAGCTTTTAGATTTTCCTTTGCTTAAGCCACTCTGTTCTAATGTGAGGGTTTTTAAACAGATAATCTTTCGTTTGTTTAGTTGAGGGAAAATCCATAATATTCTATTATTTGGCTCTATGAAATGAGGAACTTGGAAAGATAATATTGTTTCCAATACAGTAAGAAATTAGCAGGTCATCTTTCTTAGCTGAGTCCCTTTGGGCTGCTATCACAAAATAGCTTGTAAACAACAGAAATGTATTTCTCACAGTTCTGGAGGCTAGAGGTCCAAGGATCAGGGTGCGAACAGGGTTGGGTGATAGGCCTCCTTGTATGGTGGAAGGGACGAGGGATCCCATTCAAGAGGGCTCCACCCTCATGACTTAAGCACCTTCTACCCGCCTCCTAATACTAATACTCTCGTCTTTGGGGGGGTCAAGATTTCAAAATATGAATTTCGTGGGTAGGGCAGAAATATTCAGACCACAGCACTAGCTCAGCAACTTTGTACTAATACCTGTGAGCTATTAAGTTCAAGTCAAAATTAGATAGCTAATGTTCATTCATTCACTCATTCATTCATTCATTCACCTATCCATCCGCCATTTACTCTGAGGAAGCCTCTGTAACGAACAGTGTCACTTCAATGAAAGACCATGTGGTGTTGCAGATTGATGACTTATCTGAGCTAAGGCTGAGTGTAAGTGTACACAGTCACATGGTGGAAGGTCTTATATACAATAATAAAGGGCTTGGGTTTTTTTCTTGTAGCAATTGAAAGCCATTGTAAGATTGCCATCAGAGGAAAAGCAAGTCGCTGACAGCAACATGGAGGGTAAATTGGGGTGGAAGAGTGGCGGCAGGGGAACGTCAAGGAGTATGCTGCAGTGGTCCAGGCAAGCCTGACCTGAGGAAGGGACACCCAGCGAGCAGGTGGGAGAAACACACTTTAGAGATGTTTGCTAGGTTGAATTGTAAAGACCTGCTTGATTACCCTGGAAGCACTAGGAGGGTGAAGTTCACTTTGACTCCCAAGCAGGGGAGGACAGATGTAAGAGACTGGAAGATAAAATTGTGAGTTTGGGAGACACTGAGTGGGGGCTGCCTGAGGGGAAGTGCAAGAGAGCTCTGCAAAAGCCGAGCCTGGAGGTCAGGACACCTGAAACATATCCTACTGCCAACCAAACATCCTCACTTTTATTTCTGGGTCTCTTCGTTATAATCTTTATTCTCACTTTCCCAGGCAGACTGTGATATTCTGTTAACAGGTCTTCTCCCAGCCTCAGCTCGGGTCTCTGTTCCTTGAAATTCTCTCTTCTTGCTGCCCCCAGAGAGACCCAAATGAAATGCTAATCTGCCATTTCCTGATTAATTCCTTAAATGACATTTCCATGTCATTTAGCTCTTTTCAGTGGCTCACTCCTCCCCACCGTGTGATAAAGTTCAGGCTCTTTGGCATAAGCCCATGAGCCCTCTCTAAGTGACCCTTGCTGACTTCATGAAGGATTCCCTATCTCACACATTTTGCTCCAGCCCTACCAGCCCCTTGCAGTCCCCTGACCTCCCCCTGTGCTGTTTTACCATCCTGTTGTTACCTCTTGTTGGTAGGATTGAAGAAGCAGGAGCAAATGGACTAATTAATGAGGCAAAGACCTGGAGGATGTAGAAAGCAGGCGATCAAAGACACAGGAAGGCAGGCGGAGAGAGCCTCTGCTGGGATTTTAGGAGAGGCATAGGAATTGTAGGGGATATGATAAAGATAAATGCGTGGGTGACCGAAAGGGCAGGAAGTTGAGTGCAGGGGAAACACTGGATCTGGGCTGTTTCTGCCAAACACAGGATCTCTCTAATGGGCAATTTTGGCTCAGGGACTTTCCAATGACCTGACGGAGATTTTTTCAGAACTCTGCTGCAGTCAGAGGCCCTTCCTACTCAAGCCTGCCTTCCCTCTCTCTTTTCACAGGTGTCACACCAGCATCATGGCTCAAAGCCTCTCCCTGATGACTTCTGCTCCCTCCCCCTTTATCTTCATAGGCATTCCCCTCAATAAATCTCTTGAACATCTAATTCCATCTTTGTGTCTGGCTCTTCAAGGACCCCAAATGATGTAACATTTTGTAAGTTACACAAATGCGGGGGGCAGGGGCGGGGGATAAAAAGACCAAGGGGCTTGATTTGATGCCTCCATGTGGTGGAAGAACAGAAGTGAGAGCACAGGAATTGCAAGGGTAGTCGGTGAGGGTCAGAGAGTAGGATATTAGAACTTAATTGATCAGGAAGTGAGGGGTTTAGGGGTAACAAAGGACCAAGAATGGTCATGGGTAATAGGTGGGTAAAGCAGAGTAGAAGTGAAGGTCAATGATATTGGACAGGAACTACAAGGCAAGAATGTTAGTTTTTACTGATTTTACTCAGAACAGCCTTGAGACCAGTTCAAAGACAGCAATTCTCAGCTTTCTCTGCAGTTGGGGCGGCCAAAGAATAAATATAAGTAGAAGTCATTGGGTTGGGGAGGAAGATCTGGGAAAAATTTTGAAGTGAGAAATCACCTGGAAGGTTCACCCATTTGCCATTTCTTTTTCCCTTTTCTTCTTTAAGCCTTTCAGCCAGTTTGACCCCTGAGGCCACTTTAAGGACAGAAACCAAGGCTAGGATGGTGGAGCAGAACGACAGAGTCCTCAGTACCATGGGTTCACCATTCTCACCCCGATCCACCTAGTTTCTAGACCTGTTTTATGTGAGTGAACTCTGGATTATTTAAGCCACTTATTTGGGTATTTTATGTACAGCCAAACTGATCCTAATACAGATACACTGTTCATACAGACATAACAATAGGAACTTCTCCTGGTAGTTGGTGTAGAGGGAAAGAAAGTACGTACACGAGATGGCAAAGCGCTTTGTGTATAAGGGGGGATGACTTGGAGGCTATCGTTGAAACGATCAAGAGGGCGGTGGCAGTTATGTGAATGTGTTGGAGGATCAAAAGAGCAGATGTTTTGGGCTTCCCTGGTGGTGCAGTGGTTGAGAGTCCGCCTGCCGATGCAGGGGACACGGGTTCGTGCCCCGGTCCGGGAAGATTGCACATGCCGCGGAGCGGCTGGGCCCGTGAGCCATGGCCGCTGAGCCTGCGCGTCCGGAGCCTGTGCTCCGCAACGGGAGAGGCCACAACAGTGAGAGACCCGCATACCGCAAAAAACAAAACAAAAAAAAAAAACAGAGCAGACGTTTCTACACAAGAGTGGAGAAGTAATGGGTTGGGAACATCAGTTGAAGGCAGCCAGTAGGAGAATATTTACCTCTCCTGCCTGGCCCCAGTGATTGTGAGGTGACGGAGAGGAGCGGCTTCTCTGTTGGATTGCTGAAATGGAAGCGTTTGTTTCCAAGGAGAGTTTTGGAAAATAATTGAAATGGACAAGAGAGCTCTACCAAGTGAAGGGAGGAGTCAGAGGAAATAAAATCACAGAAGAAGATTGAGGTAAGAGGAGAGGGTCGGACTGGGGGAAGCGTGGAGGGCTGCCTTTGGCGGTGGGGGCAGTGTCCAAAGATTACAGAGAATAGAAGCACAGAGAGAAGGGCTTGCACCAGTGTTTCTTCCACTGATCTATCTCCTGTCAGATCCAGGACTGATGGAAGGGGAGTGTGGTGGGAGGGCAGCAGGGCCCTGTGGGCTAGAGCTGGAGCCTGATGAAGTCCTGCACTTTTGCTGCTGTTCAGGGACAAATTTGTGCACGGCAGCAAGAATGATCCTAGTCACAAATGTTGATCCTGACTCCAGTATAGTACGTGTCTCAGCTCAATCCGAAGGTGGAAGCAAAATCCCAGGTGAAGAACCTCGGGATCGGAAAGCTGAGGTGCCTGAGAATTAGGGTTTGCACCATGCTGCAGGGGACAGGCAAATTTTCTCCCTCCCTTGGTACTTCCCTAGGCACACCCTGGCCAAAAGAAAATCAAGGAAAAATCACAAATCTATGGATTTGGGGGTGGGGGTCACTAGTGGAGAACTACTCCATTTATTACATAGAAGAACCAATGTGTGATGTGATAGGAATGAATCTTAGCATTTCTGAAGTTCAGGAGTATCGCAGCCATATTTCCTCTTTCTCCATCTCTTTTCCTCTCTTAAAAATGCTGCATGAACAACAGGAGCAAATTTTCTGAACCCCAAAGAAAATATAAGGGCTGATCATAAGTGTATTTTTGTTAATAAGCCAGAATCCTTGAAATTAGACCTGCTCCTAAAATGTAGGCTCTTTATGACATAATCACTTTTTATAACTAAGTTGATTTTGTTCTTAAGGTTTTGCGACATTCACCGCATCTTGAGAGAAATAGGAAATATGTGGAGTGTTGCAAAAATAGGACTAGGAATTACTAAACTAGGTATTTCCCCAAAGTGCATTAGACATCGCAGGTCCTAACCTAAGTGATGCAGAATCATCCTGCCTGAAGAGAGCCCTGACTTCTTCATGTCCTCTCTTAACAGCACCCATCAGGCCCAGAAAGTCCAAATAGCCCAGCTCCCAGGAGGTAACAAGTTTGGACGCCAGGATTAATGAGTAGACTTTGGATCTTTCTGGTGCTATTTTTTTGCTCACTGCTTCAATGACTTTGGACATTTTCTTCCAATTGATTAGGATTAAATGTGCTTTTCTAAGGTTCTGTTGAGAAAAGCCAGAGACCTGCACTTCTTATTGCTGTCACTGCTGGCCTCCCACAGTACCAGCAGGTCCTCGCCGTCTCTCCAGCTCCCCCCCTGTTATCTCCGGATCCTATTCCCAGGCCTGGATGAGCCAGGGTGGAAGCACAGCTGTGGATGATAAGGAAACAAGGTTGGGGAAGCCAGGAGGTGACGGGAACTGGGATCTCAGAGTGTCATTTCTCTTCGTCCACAGTCATGGGCAGGGCAGCCCCGGAGGGACTCAAGGGCTTCTCCTCTCCCAAGTCAGTTTGTGAACCCATGTGAAACACATTCAGTGAATACCAAGGGGTGTCCGTTGGGGGCATAGGAGGG
The DNA here is from genome assembly GCF_059928025.1 of Delphinapterus leucas. Lineage (NCBI taxonomy): Eukaryota > Metazoa > Chordata > Mammalia > Artiodactyla > Monodontidae > Delphinapterus > Delphinapterus leucas. Next base: position 96,441,275 of record NC_143133.1, read on the forward strand.
AAGAGGGGGGTACAGTCAAATAGGGTTATCTGAAGAGAGTGTTAAAAAGGCATGGGGGGCTTCCCTGGTGGCGCAGTGGTTGAGAGTCTGCCTGCCGATGCAGGGGACGTGGGTTCGTGCCCCGGTCCGGGAAGATCCCACATGCCGCGGAGTGGCTGGGCCTGTGAGCCATGGCCGCTGAGCCTGCACATCCGGAGCCTGTGCTCCACAACGGGAGAGCCCACAACAATGAGAGGCCCGCGTACCACAAAAAAAAAAAAAAAAAAAAGGCATGGGTTAGCTGGATTCTCCAGGAAGCAGGTGCTGGGGCGGAGTTAACTGACTTGTTAGGGGTAAAGCCTGTGGAACATAAGGGGGAAGGAAGCAGGAATGAACAGGGAAAGGCTTTGTTCTTTGGTGCCGATCTGATCCCTGTGGAAGAATACAGAGGACGAAGCAGGATTGGGCAGGGGTGTCTCAGAGCATGATTCAGATCTGACAAAGTCTTAGCCCACCTGACTGAGTCTGTGAGCAAAGACTGCCAGTTAGTGGAGTCCCTCTTGTTGGGCAGAAATGGCCAGCCTCTTGTACCCCCTATGCATGGTCACAGCAAGGGGGCTGTTCAGGAAGAGTGAAACAACAACAATAGATCGCGAAGTTTGAAGGCAGTCAGTTAGCTGCCACCTTGCAGTTCGATGGCAAGTTCTTTCTTGAAAGCAGATTTGAGAGGCGCACCTCCATGGCTGTCATCCCCAGCATGGGGTGGGGAATTGTCAAAAAACCAGAAGCAATAGAGCAGAGCTAGAGGGACAGGGGCACCACTAGCCCCCTTAGCTCCAAGGACAGAGAGAGGATCGTGACTGTGGGCTGAAGGGTGCAGCCAGCATGGAGGGAATCGGGGACCAACACCTGGCCCTCACTCACCCCCCTCCACCCTGCTGGTGCTCCCATTCTCCATCCCCAGGCAGCTTGCTGATATCATGGGTGCCTGTCAGCCTCCCCAAGCAGAGAGCGGGGTGGAGGTGAAAACAAGTGCCTCCAGCATACGAGGGCAACCACAGAGGAGCAACAAAATCTGTAAGGGAGAGATAATCCAGCCTTGGAGAAGGCATGAGTCAGGGAAGGCTATTGCCTTGCTGTGTTCTCCCCAGATGCCCTCATCCCACGGTCACTGGCCAGATTCTAGACCATTGGTCTCCAAACCCTCAGCAGCTTCACTTACCAAAGCAAGGTCCTTAGGGACAAATGACATAGAGTGATTTCTTGGAAGTGGATGAACGAGGGGAGAGAGAGAGATAGAGACAGAGATGATAGAGATAGATAGATAGAGACAGAGATAGGGAGAGAGAGAAGAACAAGGAGAAAGAGGATGGCGAAGGCAATGGTGATGGAGAGGAATAGGAGGAGAAAAAGAGAGAGAGAGATTGAGAGCACTCCCTCACACCCCCAACACACACCTTGTTCTACTTTCCTAGATCTTACATCTGAGTATGAGGCATTGAGGGAACCAGAATCTGAAATCAGTCACACTCCGTAGACCACTTGTAAACCTGTGTGTGCGATCCAAACTCCCCAGACGGGCCCATCTTTCAGAGTATTTGCTGCTTTGCAGAGTGGCCTGTGGCCATCTGCACACTTGGCCCCCTAGGTCTTTCTTATCACTTCCTACAGAGGGCTCCTTTCCATTATGCGCCCAGTCTCTCCAGCTGCCTGTAGGCATTTCTCTTGTGATGTTATTTCACAGACATTCACAACCACTGGAAACATTAGTTCTGCTTCTGACGAGTGGACAAGGCTAGGCAAATTACTTTCGGCAGTGAGCAGTTAAGATAATTTTTTAATGATTCAAACAGGCCTTAGCCAATGGTGTTCAAAACAGGCTTGCTGGAGCTGAACCCGGAGCCGACAGATGGTTTCTCTCCTAACTTAATTTGATTGAGACATTTGATTTGAGCGTCTATGAAAGGGAAGTAATGTATTTAATTGTCTGATGATGCTTGGCCTATTTTCAGTGAAAGCGTGTAACTCTTTTTGTCTATAATGCCGACCATCTCCCCTTACCACCCCCCACTTAATTGTTCAGGGTCAAATCCTTGAGTGAAGGCTCAGGACTTACTAAGTCACTTCTTTTTCTACACATTTAGAAAAGTAATTGTGAAAAATGTCCAAATGATGTGATCATATTTGCATGATGGGATGGGAGATGGGGAAGGTTTGATTCCTTCCTTTCCACATGAATTTGTTTCCTTCTTAAGACTCAGAAATAATACCCACCTATCTCCCGGATGTGCTCAGTCCTATTTCTTTCCCCATAGTGGGAACTAAGTAAACTCCTGTTGACTGTTGAAAAGAAAGGCAAAACATTTTTGGTGCAGTTTTCTGTTGGGAAGTTAATGGGATGTTGGTTCAAGAAGGCAGCCCTCTGGGTGGAATCACTGCCTCATACCTGGGGAGAATGCATATAGTGTGAAATGCAGAGAAAGACCTAATCACCTCTCTAAGGCCCTATCTCCATTTTTAAATTTTATATATTTATTTATTGGCTGTGCCTCCTGTTTTACAGGTTCTTAGTTCACCAACCAGCGATCGAACCTGGGCCCTCTGCAGTGGAAGCACAGAGTCGTAACCACTGGACCGCCAGGAAATTCCCAGGCCCTATCTCCAGATATGGTCACATTCTGAGGGACTGGGGGTTAGGACTTCAACGTATGCTTTTGAGGGGACAAAACTCAGCCCATAAAACAGTCTTGGCCTGTTTCACTTAGCATAATCTTATTCTCGTGGCTTAGTGTGAGACATCTCAGAGGGGAAGTACAGCTTTCTAATACTGACCCTCTCAAAGTGGCTCTGTGATTGGACAGTCTTCACAGATTTGGGTGTATCTTGTGTCCCCCAGCCTATGTGCTTCTTAAAAGTTGGTGAAGACTTTTATAAGTTGACACATATCCTAAGGCCTGCTTATGAAAGGAAACACTTCTGTAAAATTAAGAATTGTCTTCTAAGTTATTTTTTTTAATAGGTTTGGATTGCTGGGTCCTACCTGTATTCACAAACAATGACAGCTCAACCAAAAATGTTGAGGTCTTGCTACATGGTAAGCTGTCTCCTGGGAGCTTAGGATACAACTGTGCACAAGACAGACTTGCGCCTGCCTGACTGGGGTTTCACCTTTAACAGGGCAAACAAAGGAATGAGTTACAAACCTAAGACACAGCAATACTAGTTTCTCTCTGCATTGCATTGCCTTGCATCCATTCATTCATGCATCCATCCATTCATTCATCCAATCATTCAGTAACATTTATGGATCACCTCCCACCTCAGGCCCAGTTCTGCCCGTTGGGAAAGCACTGGTGATTAAGACTGGCATGGTCTGCATGTCTCTTAAATGGGAGTTGTGAATTCTTTGCCTATCATTTTAGAGCTGCAGCTGTAATAGATTCAGAAAATTGAGCCAAATGTGGTCAAAACTATGTGAAGTTTGGGAAAATACCTTTCTCATGAAGATTTTTTCTTCTTTTTCTTTGATTCCTTCTTTGCCCATTATTTTTCTAAAGGTGGTGTGCTGGGCCAGATTTCAGTGATTCGAGGTGTCATTTGCAGACTGGTTTGCTAAGGTCCTATGGTACCACCAGTGGTCTTTCAAGCTTGATGTGCTTTCATTTGATTTCCTTCTTGATGCAAAAGAAATTTTAAAAACGCACGATAATCATTGGCCTAGAAAATGTAATAAAGGATGTTCTTCTCAGAAGTAACACTTAAGTGCTGTATATCCACGCGCCAGGAGCATTTGCCTATTTAGAGCTGAAAAGACAAATGAAAAGAAAGTAGCCAAAAAAAAAGGGAAATATGCATACTTTCAAAGAGTAGTTATATTTTTACACCTCTTCAAGCTGTTCTGTTTTCTCTTTCTCTCTTATGTGGCAGTGCTGAAGTTAAAGCAAATGGAAAAACAACACACTGTTACAACAAAAGACAGTATATCAATCAGATTAACCAAGACAAGTTGGTTGGAAGGTTTAAATGATCTCTGAGCTTTATGCACACAGCCCGGTTCTGACATGGAGTGAGGAGCTTTGGCAGCCAAATCACTGCGGCCTGTGATGGTCGGTGACCTTATTCTGAAGCATGTTACCGTTTCCAAGTATTATAATGCTGCAATTTCCTGTACACAGCTATGATCATTTTAAGGACATCTCTTAGATGAAAACTTAAAAAACAAAACAATACAAAGCAAAACAAAAACAAACAACCCCCCCCCCAAGATTGTTTAGAAATATCTAGCCATCGAAATGACGTCCCATGAATATCAACAAAATGATCTCCACCGACAGCTGTTTACATGGACTTCAACAGAGGGTCAGTTTTCTGAGTGAAGCTCTGTCTTTGAGACTCTTCTCTTCTTTTCTTTTCTAGGGATACATAGCTAGGATGGTTTCTGGCCACATCTTTTGCTTGAGTAAAGCAGAATCTAGCGTCTCCTAAGCCTGCTTGCCATTGATTCCTGTAGTTTGTGATCTAAGAACGGATGTAAGCAATCATTTGTTCTACCTCCTACATATTATGGATGAAGAAGCAGAACTTTTGCATATTTTCCTTAGGCTGTTTCTCTCCCAGCTAACAGTCTAAGCACCTCTGGGTTGTATAAATGTGGGCCAAGGAGTCAAGCAATGTTTAAACAAAACCACATTGAAATGGCCTGACCATTTCGGTGTCTTTAAACGGATCCAAGTCCCTGGCTTCAAACCGAACAAACAGGTGGTGGAAAAGCCTCCAATGTATCATTGCTTAAAAATTTCCCACCTCGGGGCAAAATCAAGGTTTTCACTTTTAAAATAATGTTTTGAAACCATCCAGCCCAAAGTATCCACTTGCAGATCATTTTTCCTGTTTTGCCTCCATTGGCTATGGTGCGACTGTGTATGGATTCTAACAAGCTGACTCTAAGAATTTGGATCCTGTGTGTTACAAACAGCTCAGCCTAGCAGGAGGTGTAGAGAACAGTGCAAATAGATGTGCTTGTTGCCTGGCACATCTGGAATGAGCACTTTACGATGCCAGGAGCTCTTAAGTGCTTTTGAGTCCACAGAAGGGAGTCCCGCTGGCTCTCAAGGAGCTGTTTATGAGTTCACGGGCAGCACCTGCAGGGCCAGGAAGGAGCTGATGTGGGTCTTCCCATCCCCTCCCCATCAGGTGTGAGAAGCCTGTGTGCTGGAGCTGGAACGCCATCGCCCACACTGCTCATTCGCTCTTGCTTTGAGACCTTGGATATCCCAGTTAGCAGTCCAGGTCATCACGAACCAATGATCACAATGATCACACCGCGTACCTGGTAGGGGCCTCACCCTCACACGCAGTGTCCTCATACAGCCCAGGAAAGGAGCACCTGTCTACACACAGCTCCTGTGTTTCCGCAATCCACATCCCGTCAGCACAGGCTTAAGTGAAATCTGGTAATAAAAACACAACCACACCCCATCCAGTGGGACCCAGTGGCTTTGTCTGTTCGTTCACTGCAGGGTGGGGAGGGATTGATGACTCTGCCCAGAAGTTGGCGCTTCTATTAGAAAAGCAACTTCGGAGATTTCTGTCAGTGACAGGAAGGGAGGAAAGGGGAGGTGGGGAGGGGAGGCTGATGTGGTGAACCCCGAGTTGTAGGGATCTGGAGAGATGGTGGAAGGCACAGTCACTTTTCCCCTAGTAACTGTAGGTCAAGAAGGGTACCTCCTCAGCGAGTGCTGTGAGGAAGGGCACCTTCTCAGGGCAAAGCCTTCACAACCCAGCCGGCTCAGGTGCTGTCAGCTGGTCTTTTCTTTCTGAATCATGTGAGGAAGCTGACGGAAGCATAAAGGACATTGCAAGCCAGACCTGTCCTCTGATGGGGTTTTGAAGGTGCAGGAAGGAAGCCAGAGATGCAGAGGGACCCACACCAGGCTGGACGGAAGCTCTACAGTCCTGTCCTCTGCTGTCCACAGAGACGACAGACTTACTGAAACGGCAGAGCTGGACGGGATAACCCAGTCCAATCGGTTCCTTTACAGAAGGGGACACTGAAGCTCTGAGAAGTTAGAGCCATTGTAGGGGAGGCAAAACTTTTCCTCTATCCTCTTAGCATCAGGCTGGGCCTGAGAATTAAGTTGACATAAGATGGATTCAGAGGAGATAAGCTTACAGGTTTTATTATTACATGGACATGGGAGCCTTCACAGAAAAATGAAGACCACCCCCCAAAGTGGTTGGGTCTAAATGCTCATATACTAGGTTGAACAAAGAGTAGTAATTGTGAACAAGTAACTAAAGTATATGGGGAAGCTCAAGCAAGATAAGGGCTGTTTAAACAAGGTTTGTTTGTACTGATTTCTCTTGGTACCTGTTCCCTGTCTATGGAGATAAGAACGTTTCTTTCCTCCTGGTACAGAGAGGGTATCTTTCACACGGGAGTTTCCTCTCCTGCTTTTAGGAAGGAAAAAGCAAGTCAGAGCACACTGCTTGCATCTGCTGTTTTTCAAGTGGCTTTAACTCAAAATAATCTTATGTCAAACTGGCAGATTTGGGCATATTCTGCTACATTTCACCATCTAGCTAGTTAGGAGCAAAACCAGAACTGGAAGTTGGTCCTCCTCATTTCTAGTCTGCAGTTATTTGGTTCCATCTCGGTTTTCATCTCGTGACTGGGACAGCCACGCACCCCCAGCGGATGTCTCCTGGGGGTCTGCGAGGCGCCAGGTCCTGTGCTCAGGGCATCCAGGTTTCTCCGATGCATAAGTGTTACTGTTCCTATTTTGTGGATTAGGACACTGAGGTTCAGAGAGGCACAGTGGGTTAGTAAATGGCACTTCCACGTGGGTCAGCCTAAAAACACAGCAAGTTAAACCAAGAGTTAGAATTCAAAATTGCCATTTGTGACAACATAAATGGACCTTAAGGGCATTATGCTAAGTGAAATATGTCAGATAGAGAAAGACAATTACTGTATGATCTCATTTATAAGTATAATAGAATCTAAAAAAAATTTTTCTTTTAGAAAAAAATTTTCTAAAAAAATTTTTAGCTTTTATCTATGAGTCTGTAGCCCCTACAGACTCATAGATAAAGAGAACAGATTGCTGAGGGGTGTGGTGGAAATGGGTGAAGGTGGTCAAAAGGCATAAACTTGCGGTTATAAGCTAAGTAAGTCCTGGAGATGTAATGTACAGCATGGTGACTAGAGTTAATAACACTGTATTGTATATTTGAAAGTTGGTAAGAGGGTAGATCTTAAAAGTTCTCATCACAAGAAAAAAAATTTGTAAATATGTGTGGTGATGGGTGTTAACTAGACTTACTGTGGTGATCATTCTGTAGTATATACAAATATCAAATCACAAAATTCTACACCTGAACCTAATATAATGTTATATGTCAAGTTCATCTCAGTTGGAAAAAAAAGAGAATTCTAACTCAGGTCTCTGAGTCCAGTGCTATTTCTACTACTTCACTAAGCTGGAGTACTTTCTTTCATTAAGTTATTTTTCATGGATTATATTTACTTTTATTGCTTCATCATATTTTGCAAATAAATGAGACACATGCACTATTTTTACCGAGAACATATCCTTTTGGCCTCACACAGTGATCTCCCACTCAGACTCAATTATTTCCCCTGAATTTTGACCTCCCAGGTCCTAGAAAGGCAGTAACTTGAGAGGTGTTTGAAATCTGAATGCAGGTATATTCCCATCTCTGCTGTTGCCAGTGAATGTTAGGGCTGGGTGGCACCTGAGACAGTCTGGTTTCATCCCTTCCCTTTGCAGATGAGAAAACTGCACTCTTAGATGCTGCTGAGACATGCAGGGGATATGAATATGGAAGACTCCAGCATGCTCTAAACTTCATCCACTCCATCAACATCATCGCCGTCCTTATCTCATTCATGGGTACTGCCGATAAAGACGTGGCACTCAGGTTCAGAGGAGTGAGGTTCTGGATTTATTTGGATTAGCTGTGGAACAGCCTCCTCTTGTGAGAAGATTCCAAATAGCTGTTCCAAATGTAACCTTTTCTATTAATGGACAAGCAAATAAGTTTAGTACTTTTAGGGGTCAAATGTTCACAGAAACTTTCCCAGTCAGGGTCATTTTAGTTCAGGCTGACACAAACTCATCTTGGAATACATCTACACTCTACCAACACTCCATACAAGGTCTTAGCAATCTGTGACCAGAACACAAAAGCAGCTGAAAAATGCCTTGTAAGTGTCCTTACAAGTGAAGTCTGGTCCGGCACCCCCCGATGGCTGGACTCCTGCTCAACTGCAGACAGGCTAAGATGTCTATAGCTGATGGCAGGGGCACAGCTGCTTTGGGACAAAAGATGGGCAAAGAGTGAGGCAGCACATGGAGGGGCAAAGCTGAGAGAGGTGGGGTTGGAGTGAAAGTTGAGTCCATCTCCCCCTCCTCTGGTCACTGCTGGGGGGCCTGGCAGGGCTCTGGGGAGGAAAGTATTCTTCATGCTCTTTTGAGTGACATGTAGGTGTTGGGTTCCCATTGGTCAGCTGGAAGCAGTACAAGCGACAGTGTTGGTGAGTGAGAAATGATACCACTGGGGGTTCTGCATTCCACATAAAACTTGCTGACTTTCCTTCTGGTTATGCTGATGGGATAGGAAAGGTCTGGTCTTAGGGGCTGATGTTAGCCCAGAGCCCAACTCAAATGTGAAGTATGTGATCATCATAAAGCATCAGGAACCCTTGAGGGACATTCCAACAAGATATAAGTATCTGGTCGGGGACTTCCCTGACAATCCAGTGGTTAAGACTTCACACTTCCACTGCAGGGGGCGCGGGTTTGATCCCTGGTAGGGGAACTAAGATCCTACATGCCGTGCGGCACGGCCGAATTAAAAAAAAAAAAAAAGATTTAAGTGTCTGGTCAAGAACACCAATGAATTCATAATCATTTATTGTAAATCACTCATAGTTTACACATTATAAATGGCAAAAACACCTGCTGGATGAAGTACTTTATTATGACAATTTCTTATTGGCATCACCTCTTTTTCAAAAATTTAAAATTTAAATTTAAACCCTACATCTTCCCTATCTTTGAAGCACTATGTTCGAAGTGCTCTGATGCCAACACTATAAGGCTTTCTTTTGCTCTAACATCTAACACAAAGCGGAACGCTGTCCCATTAATTTGGCATGCTCTTTACAAGGCAACTTAACACACAAATTTTTCTTAAATCCAGAAGCTACATAATGGTCACTTTATGTCTTGCTGCAAGTTCAGTGAAGGCTGCATGCAGGTGAAACATTTGTAGACACTGAGTTCTAGATAACTATTGGTTATTAAGATCTGATTGCCTGGTGTAGAAAATTAATATGCTTATTTAGCAGAAGTAGGTAAAGTACATGCATCAGTGGCTGGGATCAATTAGAATATAAATTAGGTGTCTAAACATTTAAATGAGAGTTTCATTTGAGCTTAATTTGATGTCTGGCACTTCTGAGTTATACACCTTAAAATGACAATAGCAAAGAGAACAAAATCAAACACTTAAAACAGGCACTGACTTATAGGGTCAGCTGGGTGTACAGCTCGGGACACAAAACTAGCTGAGCAGTGAACAGATCTCTTGAAGCAAAGACAGTGGAGCATTGACAAGCTGGAAACAGGGCAAAAAAATAAGAGAGCCATTTCCTGTGCTGTCATTTTTTTACGTTTTCAATTCTCTTCCTTAAAAATAACAAAACACAAACACACAGTAATTACAAAACACAAACATTCTTTACTATTTAGACCCTCTCTTTTGTCTTCTACCCTGCCTCTCTGCTCCTTCAGATAGCCTGTTTAAAAATAACGTTGTAACCCAACTGGTAGAAAAAGAAAACAAGGCTCTCCTGAATCACACTGAAAGAATATTAAATTCCTTCATCCTGTCAGGGTTAACATCTCGTACAAGCACATGACGATGTATGTTTGACATATTGTAGCTACAGCGATTAAATCACATGTCTACGTTCTAGTGTTAAATCATAGTTACACTGACTTTTAAAAAATTATTTTCATTGAGAGTTGTATCTTGACATTAGTTTGAGACAAACAAAAAATTCCCAAACCGCGTAGACTCCGTTCCCTCCCCACCCTGTACCCCCTCCCACGATCCAATGAACAAGAGAACTGTAGTAACAAAGGCCATGAACCGAGGCGTTGACAGCGGATGTGGATAGCGCTTCCAGGGTCAGGCGCTGCCCTCTCCAGTTCTGGCTTTCCGGGCTTCGATCATCGGCTTGGTTGCCCGTTTGCGGTCAGTGGCCAGTCCCAGCCAACACATGAAGTCAATGAACCAGGTGGTTGGGTTGAAATTTAAGCCAAATTCACTCGCAGAGTAGTCAAAGGGAAAGGTGTGATGGTAGTTATGGAAGCCTTCACCTGGAAGACAAAGTGGGCTTGAAATAACCCAATCAGCATCTCTCTGTAGAGCTTTCTAAAAATCACTCATTTATTACAAGACACTGTGTCAGGCTCCAGTGGGGAGCAGAAGACTTGCTGTCTGCCCTTAGGAAGCGTTCACTCAGTTGGCTAGACAATCTCAATAGGAACAGAAAAATAACAATAATCAGCACAAAGTATCAAGAGTAATTTTCCCTGTGGATTGGTGACATGCTCCCACGACTTCAGAGCTGTGCTTCTTAAGCTAAATGCCAAATGGCTGATAACAGATCATCATTTTGCTTTATGTTCATAAAAGGAAAATAGCCTCTGTGGATTGAAGTAATTAAAGGAAGACTTCCTGGAAGAGCTTGGAAGAGATAAATGATAATCATTCTGATAGGTGAGTGAATTAAGGAGTTGGATCTTTAAATATCCAAAATCTGCCTATATATTATTCTTCCTCTCACAGTGAATAGCTTTTCCTCCCTTACTTTTTCCCCCCACTAAGCTGTTTTCAGGAAAAGTCTCACAGCTTCTTTCTTTTTAAAAAACAGCTTTATTGAGATATAATTTACCATACAATTCACCCATGTAAAGAATACAATTTAATGGCTTTTGGTGTATTCACTGAGCTGTGCATGCATCACCACAATGAATTTTATAGCATTTTCATTACCTAAAAAGACACCCCACTCCCCTTAGCTGTTGGCCCTTAACCATCCCCCCTCCCTCCAGCCCTTCTTTCTTTCTCTGTTGGTTAATTTTACATTTTTTGTGTGTGTGTGTGTGGGATCTTCCCGGACCAGGGCACGAACCCGTGTCCCCTGCATCGGCAGGCGGACTCTCAACCACTGCACCACCAGGGAAGCCCCTAATTTTACATGTTAACTTGACTGGCCAAGGAGTGCCCAGATTAAACTTTATTTCTGGGTGTGTCTGTGAGGGCGTTTCTGGATGAGATTAGCATTTGAAGCAGTGGACTCAGTAATGTAGATGGTCCTCCTCAATGTGAGTGGGCATCAGCCAGTCCCTTAAGGGCCTGAATAGAATCAGTGGTGGAGGAAGGAGGAATTTGCTCCCATTTTCCTGACTCACTGATTGAACGTCTATCTCATCTTCTCCTGCCCTCTGACTGGGATTTGCATCATCAGCTCCCCTGGTTCTCAGGCCTTCAGACTCAGACTTAATTATGCCACTGGCTTTCCTGGGTCTCCCGCTTGCAGACAGCAGATGGTGGGACTTAGCCTCCATAATCACATGAACCAATTCCTCAAAATAAATCTCTCTCTCTCTCTCTCTCTTGCTTGCTCCCCGCCACGCCCCCCCTCCCGTCGTACACACACACACACACACACACGTACAAACAGAATACATCTACATTTATATAGATAGAGATATCCTACTGTTTCTGTATATATGTATATATAGAGAGAGATTATGAGCAATATTATGTATATATTTATTTGCATATATTTATACATACACTGTTTCTGTTTCTCACTTTTACTAATACTAAGCCAATAAGATTGGCTTATTCTGAATATTTCATATAAATGAAAACATACAATATGTAATCCTTTGTGACTGGCTTCTTTCACATAGCATAATGTTTTCAAGATTGTAGCAGATATCAGTACTTCATTTCTTTTTATTGCTGAAGAGTACTCCACTGTAGGGATATACCACATTGTATTTATCCATTCATCAGTTGAGGGACACATTTTAGCTGTTATAAATAAATAATGTTGCTATGAACACTCATAAGCAAGGTTTTATGTGGACATACATTTTCATTTCTCTTGGGTATAAATCTAGGAGTGGGGTTGCTGGGTCACGTAGTAACTATTTTTAACCATTCAAGGAACTGCCAGATTCCTCCTTTACTTCTTAAGTGGCTACTGGTCATCATACAGTTCTTCTATTGACCACATTTGAAAGATTCTGCTCTACAATGAGTATATCAGATGGATCAGTCTGTTGTCTGCAATTTTCTGTTTAATTTAGGTCTTTTCTAACCTGGCCCTCCACCCCATCATTCCTAGACTAGAGTACTAGAGTTTTCCCCTATTTTCAGATACAGGCACTGTTCTAAGAACTCTGGATGTATTCCCCCATCTATCATACAGTGGGTGTAATAAGAGTCTTCCAAGGACCTTTATCAAGAAAGCTGATTTGAGAGTCCAGTATTGACCTGGACAAGCTTCAAACCAACACCCAGTTCTTCAGGGCCTGTGTCATGGCCTCATTCTTTGGGTTCCCTGGCCCACCATCCCCTATGTAAGATGGTAACAGTCCCAGAGTGCCCACTCTCGTCTGCTCTCAGAGTTACCACTGGATGTGGCTCCCCTCGTTACAATTCTTATAGAAGATGAAGAGTGAGAGGAGGAGAAAACAATAGGAGGGATCAGGAAACTCACACTTTTCTCTCTGCTTATCCAGTTATTCCCATAGCTAAATTTGGTGTTTATTCCACCTTATATTGCTCTTGTCAACACAAGATCCCTGGGGTCTTAATAAATGGGTGACCCTAACACCATGATGGCAGAAACCCATGGCAGAGGGATGCAGAGACTGTTTCAACTTAACAGCAGGAAACTCCCTTCCTGGGTTTGATCTCTGTACTCAAGGCTCAGGTTACCCAGGAGACTGAGTTGCTTCTATCAAGATACAGCTATCATTTATTAATCACTTACTGTGTGCCAGCCACCATGCTAAATTCTTCAAAGGGTATTAATGCCTATAATCCTCACATAGCTAAGCTATCTGCTATGATTATCCCCATTTTTTTTTTTTTTTTTTTTGCGGTACGCAGGCCTCTCACTGTTGTGGCCTCTCCCGTTGCGGGGTACAGGCTCCGGACGCGCAGGCTCAGCGGCCATGGCTCACGGGCCCAGCCACTCCGCGCCATGTGGGATCTTCCCGGACCGGGGCACGAACCTGTGTCCCCTGCCTCGGCAGGCGGACTCTCAACCACTGCGCCACCAGGGAAGCCCGATTATCCCCATTTTAAAATGAGGATGGAAATGCACAGAAGGGACAAGTAACCTGCCTAAGACCATACGGCTAGTAAGAAAAACAACATCCCCGAAGGCTTGTTTTCTGCTAAGCACTGCTGCAAACAGCATGTATTAACTCATCTAACCCTCCGGCGACCCCAGGCGGAGGTCAATGCTACTATATGTTACCCCCACTTTACAGATGAGAACACATGGTATGGAGGAGCTAGATAACTTGCCCAGAGAGTAGGTGGAGCAACCAAGACTCAAGCAAACCTGTCAGACTCCAGAAGCCTTGCTCTTAACCATTCTGTGGTACCGCGAGATGCCAAGGTCCCGATTCTCCCCATCCCTCTGTTTGCAGGCCTTTTAATGAATTAATTTATGTTTAAGGTCAGCCAAACGATGGACAGCTGAGGCTATAGCGGTCAGGGCAGTTTGAGAGAGACATCAACTGCTACTCCTCCTTTAGGAAATTTTCCGTGGTAAAAATAAATAGCTACTAATTGTTGATCGCCTGCTGTGTGCCAGGCACTGTGCTAAGCAGTTTATGCACAGTGTCTTAGTTAATTCTCATAACACCCCGATGAAGCCGGCATTCCCGTTCCCATTCCACAGGTAAGAAAACTGCAAATCAGAGAGTAAGTGGCTCGGATTCTAAGGCCAGAGCCCAAGTTCATCCCAGTTTCCTCCACCCCATTGCCTCTCTTTACAGATTCCACAAAACCACTGAGAAGCCTAGAAGATCTGAACTGCCACTCCCCCCACCGGCTCCCACCCCATACTCACCGATGGCACCCAGGGTGACGAGCGGGTTCTGCCGAGGGCTGATGTTCTTGTCATAGGGCCGGTTTCCGTACATGTGGGCGACACTGTTGACCAGCCAGGTGACATTGAGTGAGATGGTGTAGCGGAGGATGGAGGCCAGGAAGTAGGAATTCCACAGACTCTCTCCCCAGATGCACCAGGGCACCAGTGTGGGGACCATGAAGCACATGAGCACCACGCTGATCTTGTAGTACCTGGAAGGCAGGATGTCATGCTATCGTTGGGCACCTGTTGATGGTGGCGGGGATAGGTGAGTAAGCTGCAGGGAAAGTCAGCAGTGGCACTGCTCAACTCCTTCAGCTCTTGTGCCCTGTTGTGTGTCACTCTGTATGGGGGTCACAAACCCAGATACCTACAAGGGCTAGGCAGGTAACACAAATTTGAGGATTAGGACAGGTAGAAGCTATAGGGAGTGGAAGGACCCACAGCATACTTCAGAATTTCAATATAAAATCATGAAACCCATGCATCTTAAAGCTGCATTTGTCCTCCAAGCCGCAGGAGGACAGCTTTTTAACAGCTTTTCTTTCTTCCATCAGTCATTCAACCTGACAATCAGGTTTTTTTCAATAATTTCAAGAAATATCCTGTATTCCTTGAATAATTTTCTGGCACATGATTCTGTACTAACTTAGCTTGGTAAAAGGTAAACAACCCCTTCCCTAAAATGTTCTCTGTCCCTCTGAGATTACATTCCAAACCAGCTAAAAATAAACTAAGTATAGGAACAGGCACAGCCACATAAAAAGTAAAAATTATAAAGAAACCATCAATAGTTGGATTCCTGGGTCTGTTCATCCAGCAAACGTTCCCTGAGCACCTCCTGTAGGCCAGGCCCTGAGTACTAGAGGTACAGAGACAAATTTGACACAGTCTCTGCCCCAGGCCCCAGTCAGGTGAAACCTCCAGCTGTGTAGGACCAGCTCTAAGTAGGGACAGGAAAGGGGCTCTGAAATGAAAATGTCCAAAGCTGCCCGTTCATAGCTGATTCCTCCCTGACCTGCCTTCAAGCGACCAAGCTTCTGGGAGGCCTCTGTTAAGATGCACATGTATGAACTTGGAGGGAGCACAGCGTGAGGAAATGAGACTAGGGAGGTGGAAGGCTTTGGCCTTGAGCCCAGATCTGATTCTGGATGCAAAACAAGCCTCTTTTTATTCTTTCACTCTTCTCTTGTTCACAGCTAGATGGTTCCCCAAAGCAGAGCATGAGGCAAGGGCTTCTATGTGGGTCGTTTATTGGGGAAAGTGAGCTCAAGTAACAGGAATAGGCAGCTGGGAAGTGGGAAATGAAAGGAGGGAAAGTCAAGATGGGGGTGCCCACTGCTACAGGCAACTGAACTTGGACCTTGATGGGACACATTATACCTCAGAATTATTCTCTCAAAGAATGAGAGAAGGCACTGTTTTCCCATTGGCTCCAACTCTTCCTTGGTCCAAGGGTCCCCATGGGATGTCAGCTCTCTCACACTTCCAAGTTTGCTTGGGTCAGAATGGCTGAGTGTGGTCCACGGGCATCTCAAGTGATGGTGGCAGAGAAGTCAGGGCAGGAAGTAAGAAATAAGCAGTACAGCTGAGCAAGGTGCCACCAGGTGGCTGCAGGAGCAGCTGGAGTGAAAAGGTGGGCTGAGAGTACGAGGTGTGCATGAGAGGTGTCCAACACAGGCAGTAACTATAACACCTCCTGGGGTTCTTGCGAGGATCAAATACTAATAACTAATGCATACTATGTGCTTACTATGTGTCATGGCTATTCCGAAACCTGTCCATGTACTGGCTCATTTAATTCTAACAAAAACTTTAGGAGGAGGGGACCATTAATATCCTCATTTTACAGATGGGGAAATTGAGCACTGGAAAGGTTATGTAGATGGGCCAAGGTTACAAGACTAATAAGTAGTAGGACCAAGATTCAAGTCCAGGCAGAAGCACTTCGGAGACTATCATGCTATTCTGCTTTGCAAATAAAATCGTGTATGTAGGGGCTTCCCTGGTGGCGCAGTGGTTGAGAGTCCGCCTGCCGATGCAGGGGACGAGGGTTCGTGCCCCGGTCCGGGAAGATCCCACATGCCGCGGAGCGGCTGCGCCCGTGGGCCATGGCCGCTGAGCCTGCGTGTCCGGAGCCTGTGCTCCGCAACGGGAGAGGCCACAACGGTGAGAGGCCCACGTACCGCAAAAAAAAAAAAAAAATCATGTATGTAAGTGTGCTTTGCAGATTGCTAGCTGCATGTGAAGGTTGGTTCCCATATAATTATCACTGTTTTTATTGGGCAACATATTAACCCCTCAACACCCATTTTCCAGTCGTTGGCGTACAATATGACTGCATTTTAGTGGAAGGAAGGTGCCCAGGAGGTCAGAGGAGAGGGTGTGGTTGGAGGGGCAAAGACAACAGACAGTGGAGGGACTGGTGGCCTGAGGTTGGGCTCCCGGGAGTCCCGCGCAGAAGGCTTTTGGAGCGTGTTTTTGGGAGATGCTTACAAGGAAGGGAGGCAGGCAGGATGGGCCCAGGCAGAAGCTCACCCACAGTGAGCTCCAGCAGATCCAGTAGAGCCGGATCGCTCTTTTAGAGCTGTCCCAAATTGTAAGGTATCACCTCATCGTCCACCACTGGCCTCAGGGTGCCTCCTGGGCTGGGTGAACATGTGGGCAAGGGCAAGCCCTAGAACGGGCAGCAGCCAGGGTTGGGGACATCAGCTGAAGAGGGGATCTGGGTGAAGCACACGGGCCCGGACCAAGGGCCCTGGGAACTGGTGTGAGTGCCTGTGAAGAGGCAGAGGCTCTGAAGGGAAGCCCAGAGGCGACGGCCTGCTGCGGCTGCTCCTCGAGGGCACCTCTAAGGAGCACAGGAAGCAGCTGAACGTTGCCCACAGAGGCATTCTGCAACTTAAGTGCTTCCTTCTCTTCCTCCACTCTCTGGGCTGCAACCCAGTACCTTTGCAAAGAGCCTCTGTTAGTCCTCATTTTGCCCCTGGAAAGGAGACAGAAATCACATGCTGACAGCTAGCTCGGTGCTGGATGCCGGGCTAAGCATGCCATAGGCTTTCTCTCACTTACTCTTCACCGCAGACTCAGGATGGACGCACTCTGGCAATGAGGATGCTGTAGCTCAGAGGGGCCATGGTTCCCCCGGCCCTTGCTCTGACTCTGCTCTGCCCCGACCCTATGGAATCCGCCGCCTCTGGTTTGACTGCAGCCTGCAGGCTTTGGCTTCCACTCATGCCCTGCCACTGCTTCCACCTTCTGAACTGTTAGGGAAGCCTTCTGCCTGCCTGGGCTCTGGTTCTAAAAGCTCCACTTCCCAGAGGGGGCTGGGTCCCCATGGAGGGAGAGGGCCAGCAATGGGGCTTCCCAAGTGGGAGGCGAAAAAGGCCTTGCCTGCTAACACAACCACTGTCCTACCAAATTCTCTCTTCCTCAAAACAAGATGCTCTTTAAAAATCACTGCCCTCATTCCAACAAAGCTTTAGCAGATCTAACTATAGGGGTGCTCTCTGACTGCTCGGCCTGTATTCTGCTAGGATTTCTCTTTGTGTATTCAATGCGATGGATGGAAGAGGAAGGAATTTTTAGGCGGCACAGTGAGTCTGGGTGGCATTGCCAGTGAGACAGGGCTTGATGGTGATAACTGTGTAAAAAAATCTCCCCAACCATTTCAAATGGACTCAGCATATCTTCCTGTGCAGCCGAGTACCCCTTCCCCCTTGTCTTCGTTTAATTACAGTCACTGGCCTTCTTGCCTCAGAACAAGTGCTGAGATGGCTCCCCTGCTTCCTTGCTTAAGAACACTCAAATCTGGGCGCCCTAGCCAAGGGTCCACAGGGCAACACCACGAAGTCTCCACCCCTAATCCTTCCTCATTGAAATATTTTCTTTCTTTAGCTGGTGGTGGGGAGGAAGACTGGAGAGAGGCCACCGATACTGCTCTTTTTGCTAAATGGGCTTCTTATGTTGTAAAGCACCATAGAACGGTTAACTACCCAACTCTGCCGCTGTCTTTCTGTGTGATCTTGAGTAAATTATTTAATCACAGCGAACCTCAGGTTTCTCTTTTGTAAAATGCGGTACTGACAAATTTATTGAGTGCCTACTATGTGCCAGGTACTGTCCTAGCATTGGAGATATAAAGTGTATAAAACAAAAATCCCTGCCTTTGGGGAGCAGGGGTATTTTGGTAGGGAGATTTTATATATATATCTCCTCATAAGCATATATATATACTCTGGTAGGAAAGAAAGCTAATAAACAATATAAATAAATAAAATATAGAGCATGCTATTGGTAAATACTAAAGAAAAAAATAAAGCAAAGAAGGAGAATATGACATCAAGGGCAGGTGTTGAAATTTTAAATAGGGTGTCTAGGGAAGGACTTCCTCACACTGTAGCTTTTAAGTAAAGACTTGATGGAAGTGAGAAGTTAGACGTGTGGCTAAATAGGACAGAGGATTCCAGGCAGAGGAAACCACAAGTGCAAAGGCCCTGAGGCAGGAGTGTTCCTGGCACATTCTGGGAAGAGCAGGAGCATTGGGGCTGGAGCAGATGAACAAAGGGAAGAACTGTAGGAGATAACAGAATAATGATGGACCACATCATGGAAGGGCTTGTAGGTCATCATAGGGTTTCACCCTTCACTTTGACTGAGATCGAGCCCTGGTCAGGTTTTGATTAAAGGAGTGCTGTGATTGGACTTATCATTCTGAGTGTTGTGTGGAGAAGGGACTGCAGGGGTGGGCAGAAGCAAGGAGGCAATTATGAGGCTGCTACAAAGCCTAGCCAAGAGAGGGCATTGGCTTGAACCAGGATAGTGGTGGCAGGTGTGAGAAACAGTCAAATTCTGGATATATTTTGAAAGTAGAGTGACAGGACTTGTTAACAGACTGGATGTTGGAGAGAAAGGAATCAAGGGTGACACCAAGGATGGAGATGCCATTAGCTGATATGGGGAAGGATGGAGGAGCTCAGTCTTAGACATGTCAAGTGGCAGATGCCCATTAGACATTCAAGGGGCAATGTCAAATGCGCAGCTCACCAGACAGGTCTGGAGTTCAGAAGTTATCTAGAGATAGGTTTTGATGGGAAGAGATATTTGGAATGCATCAGTATATGAATGCATGCCACTCACATATATACATATATGTATTTTCTCGTTTGAGTTCCACAATAGTCCTATGAGATACTTTTTATAACCTCATCTTTTTTTTTTTTTTTTTTTGCGGTACACGGGCCTCTCACTGTTGTGGCTTCTCCCGTTGCGGAGCACAGGCTCCGGACGCGCAGGCTCAGCGGCCATGGCTCACGGGCCCAGCCGCTCCGCGGCATGTGGGATCTTCCCGGACCGGGGCACGAACCCGTGTCCCCTGCATCGGCAGGCGGACTCTCAACCATTGTGCCACCAGGGAAGCCCATAACCTCACCTTTGTAGGACATTTACGGAGATCCAAAGAGGTCATGAGACTTCTCCAAGGCCGCACTGGCTGTGCAGAACATAGGCAGGCTTCAAATTCAGTTCTTAAACCTAATTGTCTGCTCCCTCTAAGTATAACCTGCTACTTACTCAGCTTACCAGGAAAAGGTCATAGGGGAGAGGTAAACTGGGTTGGAGTGGGTAATCTAGCTGTTGCCTCATGAATTGCACATCTTTAAGTAAAAATACTGTCTCCTCAAGGTCAGAAATAGACACGTTGTCCACTCCAGCTAGACTGAGCTTCTTCCCATTCCTTGGGCACCACCTTCTTTCTGTCCCTGTCTCTATGACACTCTTCCCCAAGCCTGGCTGACTTGACTTTTTCAGTTATCAGTCTAAATGTTCTTCCCTCTTGGGGAATTTCCATGGTCCCCTTGGACCAGGCAAGGTGCCTCAGCATGTTGTACTTCTCAACTCTCAGTATTCCTAAATACTTGCTGGCTTAGCGGGCAGTCTCACCTGCTAGACCAGTGGCCTCAACCCTAACTGCACATTAGAATCAACTGGGTGAACATTTAAAAACGACTGATGTTGGGAACTCACTGTAGACCAACAGAATCCAAATGAATCCAAATTTGTGGCCTGGGCACTGATAGTTTTAAAGCCTCTCCATTGCAAACATTGATCATGGCCTCCCTATAATCCACCCCACCCTCTCTTTCCTGCTGAAATGCCCTGATATTGTTCAGATACCCAACTGTCCTCCCTGCAGCCATGTCCTCTGGGGACATGGGTCCTGATTGGTTTCAGGCAGTCAACGTTGATCTCATTCACTTTGCCAATAATAAATTTGGGAATTGGGCAATAGCGGCCAATAAGGTATGAGGGAAAGGATGGCTACAATTTTTTGAAAGGGAGATAACAAGTGTTAGTGAAGATGTAGGGAAATCAGAAGCCTTAGCATCACTGGTGGGAAGGTAAAGTGGCGCAGCTGCTGCATAAAGCAGTTTCTCAGAAGGTGAAACATCCAGCAATTCCACTCCTATGTGTCTGTTCAGACGGCTGGAAGGCAGGGACTTAAACAGGTATCAGCACACCAATGTTCACAGAAACGTTATTCACAATAGCCGAAATGTGGAAACAACCCAAGTGTCCATTAATGGATGAATGGATAAACAAAATGCTGTCTATCCATACTATGGAACATTATTCAGCCATAAAGAGGAACAAATTTTTGATATATGTTACAACATGGATGAAACTTGAAAACATGCTTAATGAAATAAACCAGGCACAGAAGGACAAATATTTTTATGATTCCACTCATATGAGGAACCTAGAATAGGCGAATTCATAGAAAGGGAAAGTAGACTAGAAGTCACAGGAACTGGAGGGAAGGGGAAAGGAAGAAGGAAGTTATTGCTTAATGGGTATAGAGTTTTTTTGGGGAATGATGAAAAAGTTTGGGTATAGATAGTGGTGATAGTTATACAACATTGTGAATATACTTAATGCCACAGAAATGTACACTTATGAGTGGTTAAAACGATAAATACTATGTTGTGTATATTTTACGGCAATAAAAAAAGAGAGAGAGAGATGAAGGAATATTTTCCTTGATAACAGAAAGAGCTCAGAGGCAAAGATGGCATCTCTTTTTTCACAGTGACTCCTGGCCCTGCTCCAGCCATGCGTGACTATGACAGGAAGAAGGCTCAGAAAAAAGTAGACCCCTTAGGCTGACGGAGCAGAAAGATGGAAAGGCTCTTGAATATGCTGTTGAGCCACAAAACTAACCAACCCTAGAGTGGCTTTATCCCTAAGATCTTAGTCTGAGACAAGCCAGGCGGGTCAAGATCTCCTGTGGGGTAGCTGAAAGCCTTCTGGTATAACGTAGTAGACACTGTGATGTGCCATCCAGATCTCCTCTCAGGATCACAGGGCTTCATCTCCCAGTGGATGGCAGTGCTGCCTCTGCCTTGCCCTAGGTCACGTCCTCTCCCAACAACCCCATCCAGTGACTGACCTATAAGGGCAGTAGTCCACTACCCAGGCCGGGTCCCATTGCCCCAACTCACCATGACTCTGAAAGTCAACTCCACTTCAGAGCCCCTACAGGGTTGGCTGAAGCCTCCACTGAGATCAGTTGAGGCTCAGCTTCTTCCCTTGCTCAATCCTGTTTCGGTCCCTTCTTCCACAGGTGTTGACCCCAATGACCCTTCCAGTACTCTCCAGTAAAGTTTCTACAATGTAACATCCATCTTGGAGGCAGCTTCTGGGTAACCTGTCTTGCCACATGGATCTACTGCAGGGCCTGCAGAGTCCAGCAGAAAGCCAGACTCTTCAGAGTCTAGCACAGAGACTCGCACATAGCAGGCACTCCTAAATATTTGTGGAATAATTACATGAATGATCCTTTTTTCTTTTTTCTGAATGGTCAGTGATGAGTTCTCAGCTTCTCAGGAAAATAAAAACACTACAGTGACTTCAGTAGGGCTCAGAGTATGAGAGATAAGATGCCAAGGTTTCCCAAAACAAACAAACAAACAAAAACCCCACAAACTGCACAATGAACGTTCCACCTGCTTTTAATTGTGTATATAAAAGTCAACACCTCGAAGAAAGACATTCGTGCTCATTGCGACCCAACCCCCAGCTTCCAACAGGTTTCACTGTGAGGCTACCTACCTCCAGTTTAAATGAATGATTTCTGAGCATGCGCTGCTAGGTTATTCTCTGAGCTGCCAAATATGGTAAATTTTTGGCAGTATTTAAGGTTAACAGCCAGTCTAACAGGTTTGGTCCTAGTTTGGAATGTAAGTGGCTTCTTCCTTTCTGTGAACACTCAGATGGGAGTTATCTGATAGGAAAGATAGGAGATAGAAGAAGCCTCCTAAAATTATCAAGCGAGAAAGAAAAAGAAAGGGGTAAAGAAAGAGAGAAGGGGCGGTATGAACCTGAGAACGACCCAGGGAAGTGTAGCTCTCCTTTACAGATTTGAAACCAGAGATCCACATGTTTAAGCCAAAATCACAAAAGCCAAAGCACTCAAGCTCACCTTACAGGTAACTCTGGAGCAGTTTCCTAGAGCTTTAAGGTGACAGCTTATAAGAATAGGGTGTTGGAAACCTTCCAATTCCCACCTCACAATTCCTTATGATACCAATACCACAGTGTGAAGATGGTTTTCAGCATTTAGATGAAGATAAGAAGTCCATTTTCACACAATCAAATGCCATCACGCCATGCCCCCATCCAAGTAAGCTTTGATTAGAGGACACAGATATTGACATGGGCCCCAACCTTTCAATGCTTTGAAGAATATGCTTATTCCAATAAACTGGATCACATAAAACATTAAAGACAGGCTTGAGACCAAAAGTTTGTTCTATGGAGAAGAAAGAATTTGGGATTTCATATATATATGAAATATATATATATTTCAAACCTGGGTGTGATAAGCATATTAAAACTCTCATTTTTCTTTAGATGAAAAAGAAATTGCTGTTCTCTGTCTGCAAGCATTTCCTGTTGCTTGACTAACTAACCCTAAGCACAGCAGTCCGGAGCTGCTGGTGTGTGAGATCTTGAGAGTGAAATCGATTAGAGTATGAAGGAAGGGGAAATGACCTGCCAACTTCCAAGCAGGGCTAGCCTCAGGAAGTGTGAAAAGAAGCAAATACAATGGGTGAGAGGGAAATGATAGCCCACAAATGTATCGTAATGATGAGCGATGAGCTGTCACTAGCATCTTGATTAAATATGTTTGGTTTTGTGATTTCACTTACAGCCGAGCCAGAAATTCATCTTCCCTACAGTTTTTGCATCTTGTAGGGGACCAGCCAAAATTATCTGGGTGCTTACCATAAACATTAATTTAGAGGACAGATGATCCTCCCCGGCAGCTTGTAAATGCATGGACCATTCTCTCCTTCTTCTTTTGTCTCCTCTGTTATCACCCACAGGAGGTAGAATATGTGATTCGTTTGGATGCAGATCTGAAGATGGAAGCCCGCTGATACGGAAGCTCTTTGGAGTTTTTCAGAAAATCTTCCAGATTCTTTGAATTGTTTCAGTTGAAAACAGGCTTTGCGGCTGTGTCCTTGAGTCTGCCTCTCCGGTGCTTCAGTGTCTTTAAGTGAAAGTGTTCACGATGGCCGCATTTGAAGTACTCTCAGAAAATCTTAATCACTCCAGATTTGTCTTTGACCCTCAATTAGTCTTGACATCACTTCCCCTGTGCTACTTCATGATAAGCATTCCTGTAGAAGAAAATCTTTAATTAGACTATCTAAATGCATAATCCTCATCTTCTGGATAATTTCTTCCACGGAGGAACCAGAGATGGCAAATGGCTGCTCCATGAAAGCATCTCCTTCGGAAACTTGCAATGCGTGGGGAAAAAAAGACATATTTATATTTTCTCTCCGACTTCAGCTTTATTCGCTTTTGAGGTCTGAATGTGGAGGTTAGCTGCATCCATCTACTTGAGTTTAATCTGTCTTTGTACAAACAGCTTGCATGAATTCACTAGGCAGCGGTTCAAAAGATAAACATAATCATTCCAGAATTTTAGCATAAAAGAGCATTATTCCTACCTCATTAACAATGAAGTACTTGAAGAAAAATGCCCAGGCATACATTGATTGCTAAGATCGTGTAAGGAAGGTTAAAAGGACTTTTCCCTTTTCAAAGCTTTGATTCTATCATAATATGCACAGGACAAGTTCTTTGAGGACAGGATTTGTCTTGATCTAATTCACATCATTCGTAGTTCCTTGAACACAAAATGCTGGTTAACTCAGCAGGTGCCCAGTAAGTAGCTGAACTGTTGACTTGCATGATGAGCATCCATCTGTCTTTGGCCAAAGCAATCGTGTCAGTTCACCTTTGTAATTGTTTGATATTTAGAGCTTCTCTAGTCCTCTCCAGAAATTTAAGTTGATTTGACTGGATGTCATTCTGGGTCTCTCTTGAGGATTCTTTGTCTGCCCGTCCTCCCTCCCATTCTTCTCCCTCCCTTCCTGATTAGTTATCAATCGTTCTCAGTAAGTTATAGGAACGACAGACTAACTCCTGATGATATGCAGGATAGGATGACTAAAATGAACAACTACAATCATTTACAAAATAATTTTTAAACAAAGTCACTGCATGTCCACTTTCTCTCTTAAAACTTCACACTTAAAACTGCATTCCACTTTGACTCTATCTGAGATAAACTGAGCATCACAGGAGAGAACATAACCATTTTCCCTAATCTGGGATCCATGAAGTTGTATGCAAACTCTTCTGTGTATTCCCATTTTTCTGGGGTTCAAAGTCCATAGCTTTCATCAGATTCTCAAAGAGATAGTCAATTCCCAAAGAATGAAAGCCCAATATATTAGTAAGGTAACTACTTTTTTCTTTGATGATGCTGTTGTTTAACTTTGATTTTCTGTTTCCTTTAGGATCTGGCCTAAGATTTAAGTAAGAAAAATTTAATTCAATTTAAAGGGTGGTCCTTCTATTTTTTTAGAGAGTGGTCCTTTTTATTTTTTTAGATTAATTAATTAATTAATTATTTTTGGCTGCGTTGGGTCTTTGTTGCTGTGCGCGGGCTTTCTCTGGTTGCGGCGAGCGGGGGCTACCCTTTGTTGCGGTGCGTGGGCTTCTCATTACAGTGGCTTCTCTTGTTGCGGAGCATGGGCTCTAGGTGCACAGACTTCAGTAGTTGTAGCATATGGGCTCAGTAGTTGTGGCTCGCGGGTTCTAGAGCTCAGGTTCAGTAGTTGTGGCTCACAGGCTTAGTTGCTTCGCGGCATGTGGGATCTTCCCGGACAAGGGCTCAAACCCGTGTCTCCTGCATTGGCAGGCGGATTCTTAACCACTCTGCCACCAGGGAAGTCCGTGGAGTGGTCCTTTTAAAAATGAGATTGTCCTCCGTTTTTTCAGCAGTAAAAATTTTAAAAGAATTAGTGACAGTAGATAGCAGTGTGTGCATGTGTAGATAGCAGTGTGTGTGTGTGTGCTCACATGTGGCTCCTGTGCTGAAAGGACAATCACCAAGTGACAGACTACAACCCTCCTCCCCTACCCAAGGGGGGACAAAATTAATTGGGTTGTTTTTTTTTTGTTAATTCCAAAACTCTATCAATGATAAGCTGCTCACCAGCAGCCAGTCTCTGTGCAGGAAAGGAGCCAGTGGAGTCATTTTGGTCACTTTCATAATAATTATGAACTGCTGCAGCTGAATTGATCAGGTAGGCTGACCATTTTCCTTGTTGAGGGCGAAAATGAACAGGCTGACCTAACACAGTTTCTTCATTTCTCATGTAAGAGGAATGGCCCTTGTGCACAATGCATGCTTTGTAGCCCATGGGTTCCATTCCTAAATTCAAGCTGCACTGTCTTTTCAAAGCTCCCCAGACCTTCAAAACTCAGCTCAAGACTGATTTCCTTCAGAAAGCCTACCCTGATAAATCTCCTCTCACCTGTGCTTATTGCATTATTCAACATCCCTTCAGTACAACTGTGCTGTCAAGACTCAAGAAGACAACCATTTTAGACAGCTGAGTTTTCCTGCTAGCTGGGAGTACAAATGTTCAATTACCCCAACTTTCTTTTAAATTGTATGTGGCAAAGGAAAAGATGGACACATTTCATTGAATCAAAATGGAAATTTCTGCATGAAAGGGGTCAAAAGGTACACATTTCCAGTTACAAAATGAATAAGTCCTAGGGAGGTAATATACCGAATGGTGACGATAGTTAATAATACTGTGTTGTGTACCTGTGTTGCATACTTGAGAGTACCTAGGAGAATGGATCTTGAAAGTTCTCATCACAAGAAAAAGATTTGTAACTATGTATGGTGATGCATGTTAACTGGACTTTTTGCAGTGATCATTTTGTAATATTTACAAATATTGAACCATTATGTTGTACACCTGAAACTAATATAATGTGTCAATTATACCCCATTAAAAACAATGGAAATTTCTGTGGGCCAAATAAAGAAATATTATGTGGAAATCATTATCCATTTTTGGTCCTTCTTAATGAGAGTTTATGGAAATAACTTGACTTTCCATGATGGTGATGAGTGTCTTAGCCTGGGTTTCTTGAAAGGAAGGCTTAAGGCAGAAGGTTCTACGATATTATTTTATAAAGAGGGCTGAGTCCCTGGGAAACAGGATGTGGAAAGCAGGGAAGATCGGGGGGCCAATAGGAGAGTGTGTTACTCAGCTGGCCCCGGCTTGATCCCTCACACTGGTGGGGCCATCTTCCAAGAGGCCATTTGGGTGATGGAGCCTCAGAACATTGCCTCTGGGAGGAGGAAAGGAAGAGTGCATCTACCAGCTCCCCTCTGCATTGCCCGCATCCCCACCACTACCACACACAAACTTCGGGATTGTGAGCGTGGGTGCTGAGAGGTGTCACAGGCTCCAGCACCAACAGAAACGCCCCAAGGCAGGAGGCACAGGCGTGAGGAGGGTGCTGTCGGGATGAACCTACGTGAAACCAGTTGGAGTGCAGAGAACTGCAGAGAATGAGTGGCCACAGCCCCAGGACAAAGAAGGTCCAGACAGTCTGCAATGTTGCCTAATGGGTGTCTGATACAAATAAGTGTGAGCTTTAGACTCTGTTCGGCCCACAGGGTCTGTTGAGGTATAAATAGCTCTTGGCCTTGACTAAGTGATTCACTGTATGACTCAGTCACTATAAGAACTGACTTCTTATGTTTACGTATTAAATTTTGCTGATTCCACCTTTATTTTCAGACACGCGGATAAGCTGCCACCTCTGTTAGTTTTCCCACCTTCAGTGGCTTCTCTGTCTCCTTCTAACTCATTCCTCTTAATCTGCCAAGGGTTTGAAAACCAAAGAGCTGAACTTTTTTTTTCTTTGTTTTATAATGACTTTTTATTTTCAGTGTTTTTATTTATTGGAGTAAAATTGCTTTACAATGTTGTGTTAGTTTCTGCTGTACAATGAAGTGAGTAAGCTATGTGTATACCTATATCCTCTCCCTCTTGGGCCTCCTTCCCATCCCCCACCCCGTCCTGCCCATCTAGGTCATCACAGAGCACCAAGCTGAGCTCCCTGTGCTATACAGCAGGTTCTCACTAGCTATCTATTTTTACACATGGTAGTGTATTTATGTCAAACTTAATCTCCCAATTCGTCCCACCCTCCCCTTCCCCCGCTGTGCCCACATGTCTGTTCTCAATGTCTATACCTCTATTCCTGCCCTACAAATAGGTTTATCTGTACCATTTTTCTAGATTCCACATATATGTGTTAATAGGATATTTGTTTTTCTCTTTCTGGCTTACTTCACTCTGTATAACAGACTCTGGGTCCATCCACATCTCTATGTGAAATGACCCAATTTCATTCCTTTTTATGGCTGAGTAATATTCCATTGTATATATATGCCACATCTTCTTTATTCATTCATCTATCGATGGACATTTAGGTTATTTCCATGGCCTGGCTATTGTAAATAGTGCTGCAATGAACATTGGGGTACATGTATCCTTTTGAATTATGGTTTTCTCAGGGTATACACCCAGTAGTGGGATTGCTGGGTCATATGGTAGTTCTATTTTTAGTTTTTTAAGGAAACTCCATACTGGCTCCATAGTTGCTGTATCAATTTATGTTCCCACCAAAAGTGCAGAAGGGTTCCCTTTTCTCCACACCCTCTCCAGCATTTATTGTTTGTAGAATTTTTGGTGATGGCCATTCTGACCGGTGTGAGGTGATACCTCATTGTAGTTTTGATTTGCATTTCTCTAATAATTAGTGATGTTGAACATCTTTTCATGTGCCTCTTCGCCATCTGTTTGTCTTCTTTGGTGAAATGTCTATTTAGGTCTGCCGCCCACTTTTTAATTGGGCTGTTTGTTTTTTTGATATTGAGCTCCATGAGCTATTTGTATATTTTGGAGATTAATCCTTTGTCAGTTGCTTCATTTGCAAATATTTTCTCCCATTCTGAGGGTTGTCTTTTCATCTTGTTTATGGTTTCCTTTGTTGTGCAAAAGCTTTTAAGTTTAATTAAGTCCCATTTGTTTATTTTTGTTTTTATTTCTGTTACTCTAGGAGGTGGGTCAAAAGAGATCTTCCTGTGGTTTATGTCAAAGAGTGTTTTTCCTATGTTTTCCTCTAAAAGTTTTACAGTGTCAGGTCTTACATTTAAGTCTTTAATCCATTTTGAGTTTATTTTTGTGTATGGTGTTAGGGAGTGTTCTAATTTCATTCTTTTACATGTAGCTGTCCAGTTTTCCCAGCACCACTTATTGAAGAGACTGTATTTTCTCCATTGTATGTTCTTGCCTCCTTTGTCGTAAATTAGGTGCCCGTACGTGCATGGGTTTATCTCTGGGCATTCTATCCTGTACCATTGATCTATCTTTCTGTTTTTGTGCCAGTACCATACTGTCTTGATTACTGTAGCTTTGTGGTATAGTGTGAAGTTGGGGAGCCTGATTTCTCCAACTTTATTTTTCTTTCTCAAGATTGCTTTGGCTATTCAGGGTCTTTTGTGTTTTCATACGAAATGTAAGATTTTTTGTTCTAATTCTGTGAAGAATGCCATTGGTAGTTTGATAGGGATTGCATTGAATCTATAATAAAGGCCATATATGACAAACCCACAGCAAACATCATACTCAATGGTGAAAAACTGAAACCGTTTCCACTAAGATCAGGAACAAGACAAGGTTGCCCACTCTCACCACTCTTATTCAACATAGTTTTGGAAGTCCTAGCCATGGCAATCAGGGAAGGAAAAGAAATAAAATGAATACAAATTGGAAGAGAAGTAGTAAAACTGTCACTGTTTGCAGATGACATGATACTATACATAGAATATCCTAAAGATGCCACCAGATAACTACTAGATCTAATCAGTGAATTTGGTAAGGTTGCAGGATACAAAATTAATGCACAGAATTCTCTGGCATTCCTATACACCAAAAACGAAAAATCAGAAAGAGAAATTAAGGAAACAATCCCATTTACCATCACAACAAAAAGATTAAAATACCTAGGAATAAACCTACCTAAGAAGGCAAAGGACTTGTACTTAGAAAACTATAAAACACTGATGAAGGAAATCAAAGATGACATGAACGGATGGAGAAATATACCATGTTCTTGGATTGGAAGAATCAATATTGTGAAAATGACTCTACTACCTAGAGAGCTGAATTTGAATTTGTGTGCAGATGAAGCACACACAGGCTCTGAGTGAAAGCTGAAGGGGGGCCTCTGGGCTGAGACTAAAAATGCAGAATTATTAGGAGTATGACATTTATTCAAAGATCTCTCTCTATGGAGGTAGAGGGGGAAACATGCACTTTGGAGGTTAGAGGATTCCATGCAATAAGGTGAATCTGGAACTGAGCATCTACCATGATGATTCTCTTTGTTTATTCACAGGTTCTTGACTTTATTCCAGTTATATGAAATGATGGGATCTCTGAGTTTCAGATAAGTGAGACTCTACCATATTTAATTTTCACTACACTATGTGTATTTGAACTTAGTGATATTGTTATGCTGCCTGTGATTTACTTGAAGATACTTCAGCATAAACAGTGTGAGACGGGGTGCGTGTGCGTGTGTGTGTGTGTGTGTGTGTTTTCTTCTCCACCCAAGGGGAAGTCCATTAACATCTGAAGTACCCTCATCAGGAATCCACTCTTCAGGCATGCTTAGTTAGCGTTTGACAAACTCTAATAGTTCATAAATCAGAGGTCTATTACAGACTTCAGTTATTTTTATCTCCAAGCAGCCCTAAAGAGTTTGTAATTAGGATAAGGGAAATAAATTTTCACTGGTAAAATAAGTGGTCGAAATATGTGAATTGGCTAGAAATACTATACAGTTACCTCCCAGCAGGATAAATTCTTCTGAGTGGCATCGCCTGAGACTTTGCTCCATCCTGTGTGCAGCCACAGACAGAATTCTGTTGCTGGATTCTGACAGGAAGGTGATACTACTGCATCATGCCTTCCACGCAAGGGGCTTTTTGGGGTATCCAAAAGGGCAGGAGTCAGGGCTTCATCAAGCTTACATATGTGGTGCATGGCTATTTTTGTCCCTAATTGTGGTAGAATTTGGTCTGATGTGGGATTCTGTTGTAGGGAAGAACCATCGTTTTCCTCCTCCTCTCACACTGGAGTTGGCCAGAGTCAGTTCCCAGCAGACACGGCCAAATGGGTCTCCTGTTGCTCCATCTATGTTTTTGTAGTCCTCTCACTGTACCTTTGAGGGTCAGAGGCACCATGGGCACTGGAGAAGATTACTGCTGGTGTGATGAGGCTGTGCGCAAATGGGCAGTGCTGCTCATGGCACTTCCCTACCTCCCCCTGGGAGGTGGGACTCCAGGCTGCTGAATCATACTTTGAGGGAGTGTAGTGCCACCAGGGCTAGTGGTGGTGTCCATGTATCACTTACTTCAGCAACTGAGCGTTAGAGCATCATACAGAAATCATCATCCCTGAAGCTGGTTCTCAGCTGTAGGTTGTCCAGGACTCTCTATAAACCAGAGAGCAAACACAGTCCTCAGTTCCAAAAGTATTTAGGGAGGATGTTAGATGTTTCTTTAGTCTCAATAAATAGAGAGATGAATAGGACATAGTTACAGTCCTCAAGGAGCTTATGGTCAAATGAGAGAGCTATACAAGTGGGTCATTTTTTTTTTTTTTTTTCTGGTACGCGGGCCTCTCACTGCTGTGGCCTGTCCCGTTGCGGAGCACAGGCTCCGGACGCGCAGGCTCAGCGGCCATGGCTCACGGGCCCAGCCGCTCCGCGGCACGTGGGATCCTCCCGGACCGGGGCACGAACCCGCGTCCCCTGCATCGGCAGGCGGACTCTCAACCACTGCGTCACCAGGGAAGCCCCAAGTGGGTCATTTTAATATAACATGATAAGCAAAAAAGGGAAATAAACCCATGATTCTAAAGACTTGCTGAGGAGGGGCACTTAGCTCACCCTAGGACAACACTTTGGCCTCAGGGCCCTATTACATTTAAAAAATATTATTGAGAACTCCAAAGAGCTTTTGTTTATGTGGTTTATATCTATTAACATTTACTGTAAGGGAAATTAAAACTGAGAAATGTCTTCTTATTTCAGTAAATATTAAATATTAATATATGTCAATAATGTAAAATTACATATAAAATATATTAATGTATTTGTTAATGTCATAAAATAAATATTCAATTGATCAGTTCATTAAAATAACAATAATAAGCCTATTACATGCTAACATAAATAACATATTTTGATGAAAAGCAACTATTTTCCAAAACAGAAAAAAAGTTTTGGTGTGAAGAATGTCCTCATTTTACATAATCGCAAATCTCTTTTATGTCTGGCTTAACGGAGGCAGCTGGATCGACACATCTGCTTCTGCAATCGGTCTGCTGCAATATATTGCTTTGGTTGACATCTCTGAAGAAAATCTGCCTCATATACCTGTGCACTTGGAAAGGGGGGAACCTCACAGACCCCCTAAAAAGTAAGAGCTTAGATGCTACGTATAAAACTTACATGCTCGGGGACCTCCCACCCAGAGGAACCTTGAACTGCTGACCTCAGCTCACTGGAGGTAAGTTTTGAAGAATGAGTAAGAGTTGTTAAGGTGAAAAACATGACAAGACAAGGACATTCTAGGTCTGTGCTCCTCAAACAAACACTGTGCATCCAAATCACTTGGGATATGGGGATGGGCATTTCTAATCCTGCATTTCTAACAAGCTCCCAGGTTATATTGATGCTGCTTGTCCCAGAAACCACAGTTTGAGTAGCAAAGATATAAGCCAGAGAAAAAGCAGGAGCAAAGGCACAGTGTCAAGACTGGTTCAAGAGGGCGGAGTAGAAGGATGTGCGCTCACTCCCTCTTGAGAGAGCACCGGAATCACAACTAACTGCTGAACAATCATTGACAGGAAGACACTGGAACTCACGAAAAAAGATACCCCACATCCAAAGACAAAGGAGAAGCCACAATGTGACAGTAGGAGGGGCAGAATCACAATAAAATCAAATCCCATAACTGCTGGGTGAGTGACTCACAAACTGGAGAACACTTATACCACTGAAGTCCACCCACTGGAGTGAAGGTTCTGAGCCCCACAGCAGGCTTTCCAACCTGGGGGTCTGGCAACGGGAGGAGGAATTCCTAGAGAATCACACTTTGAAGGCTAGTGGGACTTGATTGCAGGACTTCAACAGGACTGGGGAAACAGAGACTCCACTCTTGGAGGGCACACACAAAGCAGTGTGTTAATCGGGACTCAGGGGAAGGAGCAGTGACCCCATAGGAGACTGAACCAGACCTACCTGCTAGTGTTGGAGGGTTTCCTGCAGAGGCAGGGGGTGGCTGTGGCTCACCGTGAGGAAAAGGACACTGGCAGCAGAAGTTCTGGGAAGTACTTGGCGTGAGCCCTCACAGAGTCCACCATTAGCCCCACCAAAGAGCCGGGTAGGCTCCAGTGTTCAGTCGCCTCAGGCCAAACAACCAACAGGGAGGGAACCCAGCCCCACCCATCAGCAGACAAGAGGATTAAAGTTTTACTGAGATCTGCCCACCAGAGGAGCAGCCAGCTCTACCCACCACCAGTCCCTCTCTTCAGGAAACTTGCACAAACCTCTTAGATAGCCTCATCCACCAGAGGACAGACAGCAGAAGCAAGAACTACAATCCTGCAGCCTGTGGAACAAAAAACACACTCACAGAAAGACAGACAAGATGAAAAGGCAGAGGGCTATGTACCAGACGAAGGAACAAGATAAAACCCCAGAAAAACAACTAAATGAAGTGGAGATAGACAACCTTTCAGAAAAAGAATTCAGAATAATGATAGTGAAGATGATCTAGGACCTCGGAAAAAGAATGGAGGCAAAGATCAAGAAGATGCAAGAAATGTTAACAAAGACCTAGAAGAATTAAAGAATAAACACCTAGAAGAATTAAGAACAAACAGAGATGAACAATACAATTAACTGAAATGAAAAATACACTAGAAGGAATCAATAGTAGAATAACTGAGGCAGAAGAACTGATAAGTGACTTGGAAGACCGAATGGTGGAATTCACTGCCATGGAATAGAATAAAGAGAAAAGAATGAAAAGAGGTGAAGACAGCCTATGAGACCTCTGGGACAACACTGAACACAACAGCACTCACATTATAGGGGTCCCAGAGGAGAAGAGAGAGAGAGGACCTGAGAATATATTTGAAGAGATTATAGTCAAAAACTTCCCTAACATGGGAAAGAATATAGCCACCCAAGTCCAGGAAGTGCAGAGACTCCCATGCAGGATAAATCAAAGGAGAAACACGCCAAGACACATAGTAGTCAAACTGACAAAAATTAAAGGCAAAGAAAAATCATTGAAAGCAACAAGGGAAAAATGACAACATACAAGGGAACTCCAACAAGGTTAACAGCTGATTTCTCAGCAGAAACTCTACAGGCCAGAAGGGAGTGGCATGATATATTTAAAGTGATGAAAAGGAAGAGCCTACAACCAAGATTACTCTACCCAGCAAGGATCTCATTCAGATTCGAGGGAGAAATCAAAAGCTTTACAGACAAGCAAAAGCTAAGAGAATTCAGCACCACCAAACCAGCTCTACAACAAATGCTAAAGGAACTTCTCAAAGTGGGAAACACAGAAGAAAAGGACCTACAAAAACAAACCCAAAACAATTAAGAAAATGGTCATAGGAACATACATATCGATAATTACCTTAAACGTGAATGGATTAAATGCTCCAACCAAAAGACACAGGCTTGCTGAATACATACAAAAACAAGACCCATATATGTGCTGTCTACAAGAGACCGACTTCAGACCTAGGAACACTTACAGACTGAAAGTGAGGGGATGGAAAAAGATATTCCATGCAAATGGAAATCAAAAGAAAGCTGGAGTAGCACTACTCATATCAGATAAAATTGACTTTAAAATAAAGAATGTTACAAGAGACAAGGAAGGACACTATCTAATGATCAAGGGATCAATCCAAGAAGAAGATATAACAATTACAAACATATATGCACCCAACAAAGGAGCACCTAAATACATAAGGCAACTGCTAACAGCTATAAAAGGGGAAATCAACAGTAACACAATAATAGTGGGGGACTTTAACACCTCACTTACACCAATGGACAGATCATCCAAAATGAAAATAAATAAGGAAACAGAAGCTTTAAATGACACAATAGACCAGATAGATTTAATTGATATTTATAGGACATTCCATTCAAAAACAGCAGATTACACTTTCTTCTCAAGTGCACACGGAACATTCTCCAGGATAGATCACATCTTGAGTCACAAATCAAGCCTCAGTAAACTTACAAAAACTGAAATCATATCAAGCATCTTTTCTGACCACAACCCTATGACATTAGTAATAAATTACAGGGAAAAAAAACGTAAAAAACACAAACACATGGAGGTGAAACAATACGTTACTAAATAACCAAGAGATCACTGAAGAAATCAAAGAGGAAAACAAAAAATACCTAGAGAGAAATTACAATGAAAACATGACAATCCAAAACTTATGGGAGGCAGCAAAAGCAGTTCTAAGAGGGAAGTTTATAGCAATATGCCTACCTCAAGAAGCAAGAAAAATCTCAAATAAACAATCTAACCCTACACCTAAAGGAACAAAACCCAAAGTTAGTAGAAGGAAAGAAATCAAAAAGATCAGAGCCAGAATAAATGAAATAGAAACAAAGAAAAAAATAGCAAAGATCAATAAAACTAAAAGCTGGTTCTTTGAGAAGATAAACAAAATTGATAAACCATTAGCCAGACTCATCAGGAAAAAGAGGGAAAGGAATCATATCAATAAAGTTAGAAATGAAAAAGGAAAAGTTACAACAGACGCTGCAGAAATACAAAGCATCCTAAGAGACTACTACAAGCAGCTCTATGCCAATAAAATGGACAACCTGGAAGAAATGGACAAATTCTTAGAAAGGTATAACCTTCCAAGAGTGAACCAGGAAGAAATAGAAAATATGAACAGACCAATCACAAGTCATGAAATTGAAACTGTGTTTAAAAATCTTCCAACAAACAAAAGGCCAGGACCAGATGGCTTCACAGGGGAATTCTATCAAACATTTAGAGACGAGCTAACACTCATCCTTCTCTTCCAAAAAATTTCAGAGGAAGGAACACTCCCAAACTCATTTTATGAGGCCACCATCAACCTGATACCAAAACCAGACAAAGGTACTACAAAAAAAGAAAATTACAGACCAATATCACTGATGAATATAGATGCAAAATCCTCAGCAAAATACTAGCAAACAGAATCCAGCAACACATAAAAAGGATCATACACCATGATCAAGTGGGATTTATCCCAGGGATCCAAGGATTCTTCAATATATGCAAATCAATGTGATACACCATATAAACAAATTGAAGAATAAAGACCATATCATCATCTCAATAGATGCAGAAAAACCTTTTGACAAAATTCAACACTCATTTATAATAAAAACTCTCCAGAAAGTGGAAATAGAGGGAACCTACCTCAACATAATAAAAGCCATATACAACAAACCCACAGCAAACATCATTCTCAATGGTGAAAAACTGAAAGCATTTATTCTAAGATCAGGAACAAGACCAGGATGTCGACTCTTGACACTATTATTCAACATAGTTTTGGAAGTCCTAGCCATGGCAATCAGAGAAGAAAAAGAAAGAAAAGAATACAAATTGGAAAAGAAGAAGTAAAACTGTCACTGTTTGCAGACGTCATGATACTATACATAGAGACTCCTAAAGATGCCACCAGAAAACTACTAGAGCTAATCAATGAATTTGATAAGGTTGCAGGATACAAAATTAATGCACAGAAATCTCTTGCATTCCTATACACTAATGATGAAAAATCTGAAAGAGAAATTAAAGAAACACTCCCATCTACCATTGCAACAAAAGGAATAAAATACCTAGGAATAAACCTACCTAGGGAGACCTGTATGCAGAAAACTATAAGATACTGATGAAAGAAATTAAACATGATACCAACAGATGGAGAGATATACCATGTTCTTGGATTGGAAGAATCAATATTGTGAAAATGACTATACTACCCAAAGCAATCTACAGATTCAATGCAATCCCTATCAAATTACCAATGGCATTTTTTTATGGAACTAGAACAAAAAAATCTTAAAATTTGTATGGAGACACAAAACACCCCGAATAGCCAAAGCAGTCTTGAGGGAAGAAAACAGAGCTGGAGGAATCAGGCTCCTGGACTTCAGACTATACTACAAAGCTACAGTAATCAAGACAATATGGTACTGGCACAAAAACAGAAATACAGATCAATGGAACAGGACAGAAAGCCCAGAGGTAAACCAACGCACCTACGGTCCACTAATCTATGACAAAGGAGGCAAGGATATACAATGGAGAAAAGACAGTCTCTTCAATAAGTGGTGCTGGGAAAAGTGGACAGAGACATGTAAAAGAATGAAATTAAAACACTCCCTAACACCATACACAAAAATAAAATGGATTAGAGACCTAAATGTAAGACCGGAAACTATAAAAGTCTTAGAGGAAAACATAGGAAGAACACCCTACGACATAAATCACAGCAAGATCTTTTTTGATCCACCTCCTACAGTAATGGAAATAAAACCAAAAATAAACAAATGGGACCTAATGAAACTTAAAAACTTTTTCAAAGCAAAGGAAACTACAAACAAGATGAAAAGACAACCCTCAGAATGGGAGAAAATATTTGCAAATGAATCAACGGACAAAGGATCAATCTCCAAAATATATAAACAGCTCATGCAGCTCAATATTAAAAAAACAAACAACCAAATCCAAAAATGGGCAGAAGACCTAAATAGACATTTCTCCAAAGAAGATATACAGATCGCCAAGAAGCACCTGAAAAGCTGCTCAACATCACTAATTATTAGAGAAATGCAAATCAAAACTACAAGGAGGTATCACCTCACACCAGTTAGGATGGGTATCATCAGAGAATCTACAAACAACAAATGCTGGAGAGAGTGTGGAGAAAAGGGAACCCTCTTGCATTGTTGGGGGGAATGTAAATTGGTACAGCCTCTATGGAGAACAGTATGGAGTTTCCTTAAAAAACTAAAAATAGAATTACCATATGACCCAGCAATCCCACTACTGGGCATATACCTGGAGAAAACCATAACTCAAAAAGACACATGCACCCCAATGTTCATTGCAGCACTTTTTACAATAGCCAGGTCATGGAAGCAACCTAAATGCCCATCAATAGACGAATGGATAAAGAAGATGTGGTACATATATACAATGGAATATTACTCAGCCACAAAAAGGAACAAAATTGGTTCATTTGTAGAGACGTGGATAGATCTAGATACTGTCATACAGAGTGAAGTAAGTCAGAAAGAGAAAAACAAATATCGTATATTAACGCATATATGTGGAACCTAGAAAAATGGTACAGATGAACCAGTTTCCAGGGCAGAAACTGAGACACAGATGTAGAGAACAAATGTATGGACACCAAGGGGGGAAAGTGGCGGGGGGTGGGAGGGGGGTGGTGTGATGAATTGGGAGATTGGGATTGACATGTATACATTGATGTGTATAAAATGGATAACTAATAAGAACCTGCTGTATAAAAAAATAAATAAAATTCTAAAAATACATATATAGTGACACTAAAAAAAAAGAAAAAAGGCACAGTGTCAGGGAACAGCCTGAAGTGTGAGGGAACAGCATGATTGGAGCCTGGTACAAGGCAGGAAGTTCCAAGAGATACGGGAAGCAGGCTCGGTCACGGAGATGACAGTTGTAACTCTTCCCATGGGGAAGCCATGAAAAGGTTTTAAGCAGGAGACAAGTCTGGCTCACATGGACACAATTTCTTTTTGTGAATAACTCAGAACTGCAATAAATAGAAAACATATGAGCAGAGTAAGCAGGCAATAGGATGAAGTGGAGGAGGAAGAAAGACAATATTCTCTGTGAATATCATTACAACAGAGTTTAGAGGAAAGAGCATGTGCTTTGGATTAGGACTGAGTTTGTCTAAATTCTAGCTTTGCCATTTTCAAAATGTTACTGAGTCAACTTCTCAGAGCTTCAGATCCCACCACATGTAAAGAGATATGAACTACATGCACAGATAACGAGTCTGGAGCATAGTAGGTACTCAATACACTGAAATCAATATGTTAAAGAATGTTATAGAGGGACTTCCCTGGCGGTCCAGTGGTTAAGACTCCACGGTCCCAATGCAGGGGGCCCAGGTTCAATCCCTGGTAGGGAACTAGATCCCACATGCTACAACTAAAGATCCCATGTGCTACAACTAAGACCCGGCACAGCCAAATATATTAAAAAAAAAAAAAAAAAAGAATGTTATAGAGATGATTTTAAAAATAACAACTGGAAGCTATTGTTGTTATTTCAGATTAGATGTAAGCTTGAAACAAGACAATTGAGCCTAAGAATTTTTCTTATTCAAGAGCAAAATGATTCAGAATGAAGACCAGAGGGGAATCACCTAAAAGTTTTTTCTACTTACATGCCAAGCAGTGAGTGTCAGCCCACGTTTATCCTCAATAATGGAGGAGGAGGGACACGTTAGATGCTGATGAAAGTTGGAAGAAAAGGACCTCAGGCCCCATGTTAATTATTCAATACAACTTGGCACCCAAGCTTACAATACAGAATTTAAAGGTTTAAATCTTAGATTTTCCCCCCTTGTCGTTTCCTGGTAGTTATGCAGATAATAATGAGCAAAACACAAAGGGCACAGAGGAAAAAAAATTATGCATATTAAATACAGCCATCACAGTTCTAAAAATCTCTCTGCCTGAGCACCCCGACTAGAAGGTCTTTCTAGTCCTTTTTCTCTGTAGACACTTGGCCTGCAGGATCCAGAAATTCCCTCCCCACTGCCTGGGATTCTGAGACTCTTAATGTCTCCTTCCGGTCTTGAAGTGTTAGCTACTGCAGTCACATACGATGTGATGCTTTCTCACCCCATTAGAGCAAGTATTGGCTCTCTGATTGTAAATGACAGTTTTCATCATCCTAAAAACACAGATTCTTAGTTGGGCAGAATTTGAAAACCTATTTACTTACCTTGAAAAAAATACATATGCGGGGTTTGTCTAAATCTCCCGAGAGTTGGGACATCTGAGTAATTGTTTTTCTCTACTTTGTAATGAAAGGCAAGATAAGAGTAGGTTTATGAGAGAAGACCAAATGTCAGAAGAGATAGCACACTTCAGCGGAGTCAATGAGCATGTTTGGACAAATCACATTATCTCAGGTAAGAGTCTTTGTAACTGTGTGACAGATTGGTTATTGTTTTATATGAAAATAAGCAGTGTGAGGAGAAATAAGTGACTTGGACAGGGAGACAGTTCAAAGCCGATCCCTGACAAGGGTTTCCTCGGCAGGTGGATGGGCTGACAGTGATTTCTTTGGTCTTTCTTTCCCTGGGAATTCATGCTTTTTGATCTTTGTGATTTCATATTTTACACGAAGAGTTTAGCTCTTAGGGACTTGCCTGGCTGTCCAGTGGTTAGGACTCTGTGCTTCCACTGCTGGGGGCCTGGGTTCCATCCCTGGTGGTCAGATCCCACAAGACACCCTTTACCATGAGGTATACTTCCCAGGCAGGGAGGATTAGCCTGTGTTCTCATTCGTTCATTCAACTCATTCATTCATTTAAAAATGTTCTGAATCCATGAAAGCCTTTCTTTAAGGAAAGCAAGGAGGGAAGGAGGGTGAATTTTTTATTTCTAAGGCTGAGGAAGCCAGCCATCCCGATGGTGGCTCTGGGCTGGAGCCCTCTGTCTCTGGCCAGCACGCCTTTGGGCAGCAACCTTGACATCCTCTCCAGGTGTGGGCCCCAGAGGCGTTTTGCAAAAAAGGCCAGGCAACTTGACGGTTCCGTTGACCTGGGAGGTCTATAGGGAGGTAAGTTAAGGTCTGGGCATCCACTCCCTGTCCCTGGGATACAAATTCAGTGATGCTGTTAACAATAACAACAAACATTATAGAATGTCTAGGAATGAACTGAACAAGAAACACACAAGATCTATATGTAGAAAACTGAAGTAGGTGGTGACAAAGGGATAGACTCTGTTCCTGGAGAATGGGAGCATCAGCAGAAGGCCCTCACCCTGCCAGTTATAAAGAACCAACACTTCCATACAGACATCAAGGATCTCGTTCTTTCTGCCCTCCTTTATCGTGAATTCCCTCATCTCTTAATATAATCATCTACCACAGTGTTACTTTCATATATGGACTTGGAGGTCTCTGGCTATTTTATGAGTATGTATCTTCCCAGTTAAATGATAAGATAAATAAAAGCAAGGACTATCTCTATTTACAACTTTTCCATTTAATGATGTTTGCGGGTATGAACAAAGCAGGGTGGGAAGGGCGTCGACTGCCCACCACCAGCAGCTGTATCAGCGGCCAGAGCAATCACTCTGCCACACATTGTTCATTAGTTGGGGGTATGTTGTTAGCTGGGCTCGTGCTCCGTTCTGTGATATTCTGTGAACATCAGTAACACCCTCAGTCTGAAAAGTGTAAAAGGAGTGAGTATCTTTAAAATGCTTCAAAAAAGAGACACACAATTATGATGGAAACAAAAGTAGAAATGATCTTTCAAAACTGAAAGTGGTGAGAGGATGCCAAATGTTGCAGAGGGCTTGTGGCACAGCAGGAAGAATTCTTGAAGCCCAAGACTGAACAGTGATCAAAAAGGAAAGAACAAGGATTGGTGAAATGGAAAAAGGCAACTATTAGAGGTTGGGCTAAATGTTAGCAGCAATAAACAGTGGTCTTTGGCCTAAGCTTTGTTAATTCTGGTGAAGGCCAGGAGTTTATGAGTGAACTTGAGCTTAAGCATGCTGAAAGCTGTGGATGAGTTTGCTGGAAGGCAAGGGGGGCTCCACAGGTCAGGGCCCATCCGAATCAGCAAAACATCAAATGGCTGGACAGGTGTGGCAAACAAAGGTACTATAGACATAGGAGCTCCACATTTGGGGGAAAATGTTGAATAGAATGTAAGGAAGAGAGGTATTCTGGTTTTAAAGCTTTGAGGGGCCCACATATGTTTTTATTTCTGGAGATGTAGCTAGAGACTGGCAGCTCAAACCTCACTTAGTCACTTTGGACTTATGAGAAAATGGGACATACGAATAGGCTTCTAGAACTTAAGGTCTTCATAAATAGAATGGCTTCATAGAGTGCTGTATGTGTAGTTAATTACACAAATATTTATTGCACATCTCCTCTGTGATGAACACTTTCACATAAATTAACTAATTTATTCACCTAATAACTTTGTCAGGTAGATATCACCACTATCACCAGTTTATGGGTGTGGAAACGGAATCTCAGAGAATGGCAAATCTCAGAGAATGGGATCTTTTGATTCCAAGACTATATTTTACCTCTCTATTCCTGCCTCCTTGTGTTGACTGAATGAATGAATGAATAACCCAGTGCTAACATAGATCATAATTCTGCCTATGTTTCACACAGTTAACAATGGCTTGGTTTCTCAATGCATGTCTGTTGTTTTATATAATGTCGTCAATACATATAATACATATAATATCACCATTGTTACTTTATGTAATATCACAAGTCCCACTGTTGTGTGTTTCTCTTCTGACCTTCAAAATACCTCCAGGGACATAGGAGGGGCATGGGGCATCGAGAAGCACTGTTTGGAGTGGTTTCAATGAGTACATAACAAAGCCAAACAGCACACCACGTGAGGGTTACTTTTCAATATGCATCCTTGATGCAACTCACCCTGTAGTGCAGCATCGTGGTTGAGAGCCCTTCCTTGTCTCTGGACATCCTTTGTACTGATAAAGAATAGAGAAAATGGCTGAGAGTTCAACTCAGGTTTGTTCAGCAGGGGTTTAATTTCTCCAGTGCTCCTGTGTAAATTGTGTCAATAGCATAACCTCATATCTCTCCACCTAATCATTCTATGACACATTTAATAGGATATAACATGGTGAGATGGGGACTTAGGAATTAGAATAAATTATGTCAAAGGAAAAGCTCCCTGGTAGCTCTGACATGACAGACTCTATAATGACTAATCTAAATATTCATTTTGGGTAATGGAACAGCTACCAACAAATTCATTACTTAAGGCAATATTTTCACTTCAACTGTCAACTGATAAGGGGTCTCCATAATCCATTACCATCAGCGGTTTGTATCAGTAAGAGAGAAAATGTACTTGAATTTCACAAATATGTATGCATCACACTCTTTCGATCTTAAAAAGGGAGTCAGCCTCATTCAAAATTTTTACAAAATAGCTGTCACAAGAACATAAACTTTGCAAATCATTTCATGGCAAGAACTACCGGTTGGACAGTAAGTAAGGGATCTGTTTCCAGTTAACTAGTCTATTTCTTACCTCATATATGTATTAATTTAATTTATTTATTTTTGGCTGCGTTGGGTCTTTGTTGCTGCGAGCGGGCTTTCTCTAGTTGCAGCGAGCAGGGGCTACTCTTCGTTGCTGTGCACGGGCTTTCTCTAGTTGCGGCGAGCTGGGGCTACTCTTCGTTGCGGTGCGTGGGCTTCTCGTTGCGGTGGCTTCTCTTGTTGCAGAGCACTTTCAATATATGCACTGGTGGCTTCAGATGCCTCTTGTTTAAGGAGCTTCTTC
The DNA here is from genome assembly GCF_059928025.1 of Delphinapterus leucas. NCBI lineage: Eukaryota > Metazoa > Chordata > Mammalia > Artiodactyla > Monodontidae > Delphinapterus > Delphinapterus leucas. Next base: position 96,484,646 of record NC_143133.1, read on the forward strand.
TTTGTTACTCTCTTTCTAGCTTAATATTACTCTCCAAATAAATATGGAAAGTAGCTGGAGTAATAGCTAGAGAATCGTGCATGAAGCAAAACAGCACTAAAATGACTATTATTATCTATGTCATAATATATCCCAGCTCAGACCATTGAGGAGAGTAAGAACAAGACATATGTAACATGCCTCATGCATTAATTTGCCTGTCTAGACATCAGATTCATTTGTGACTGTACTACCTTCTTGTTCCATGAGAGGCAGGAGGGTTCTGGAAAGAAAAGTAGGCTTTGTCATCTCACTTTGTCAGATATCTCTCTTCAGCAACAAAAAAAGGAAGAGAGATGAAGAGATGGTATCTTTGTTATTTGGCCAATGGTAGATTTAGAGTTACGGGGAAAATAATTGTATGTCTCTCTTAAAGGGCAACTGGCCAAAAACAAATGAACACATGTATAGCCTCACTAGTAATCAAAGATTTGCAAATTCATTATGACAATGAGTATCAAAAGCTGAGAGTTTTACATATTTTCTGACTCAGTAATTCTGACTTTAGTCAAAGGAAAGTATAATAGCTATGGTCAAAGATTTATGCACTAAGTTGTTTATTCACAGCTTTGTTATAATAATTTTTAAAGAGGTGGAAATCCTTCATTGTTCATCAGAAATAATTATGATACATCTTCACAATGAGATACTAAGCAGGCATTAAAACTGGAAAGACTTCACAGTATTCTCTTAAGTGAAAACTGCAATTATAAAATAAGAGGCAGAGTTCTGCTTCTATTTAGGATGTAGAAAGTCCTAAGAGAATGTTGTTTCCATCCGAATGAGGAGAAAAAGCTGAGTATTTACAAAATAATTTTTCTTGAGCCCATCAGAGAGTGAGGTCACAAGGCAACCAGGTAAACTGAATTCCAAGGAGTGATAAGTCCATCCATGAGCTGCCTCACTTTTGGCAGAACACAAGCCAGAGAGGTGATCACCATATAAGTAGCTAAACATTTAACACATCCTTAAAGGCCAAGTGTGGGTTAGTGTGTCAATGTGGAATAGCTTAGAGCCTTAGACACAGAGAGTTTGCACCCACTCTCAAGCTCTTTTCTACAGACGTCCACTGGGTGTTCACAAAAAAGGTTAGAGGTAAAGTAACAGACTGGAGAGAGGCCCCATCCACTGCACAGACATGCAGGAGGTGACAGAGACATGCAGCTGCTGCTGGGAGACAAGCCAGCCTCGCCTTCTTCCCCAGAGCCTCCCTTTGAAAAGCAAAAATCTTAAGCAGCTGGGGAAGGGCAGAAAACCCTCTGGCCCCCAGGACCAGACAAAAGTCCATTGCTTCTGGGAGAAGAATAGAAGCAAAACCTGCTTGTCTCTGAGGGAGGAGTAGGAAACTCTCTGACCCCAGACAGAAGCAAAGACTCATTGCTGATGAGGGAAAGGTGGAAGCAAAAAACTTCTGCCCAGGATCCTGCACTGCTCCAAAGCAAGTCTCCTACTGCGGGGAGAGGCAGGAATGCTCAGAAAGCCTTAACCCCAAGGTTCAGGCACTCAGGGCTTGCCTAAGACTGATACAAGGCCAGAAAAACAAAGAAACCCCATACCCCTACCACAAGCCATGCCCAGAGAAACAAACAACAGAAGTGCTCTCCCCCCTCCCCCACACCTTGGGGACAGAGTGCAGACAGAGATCTACTATGTGTGCAGGTGTGCAGAGACAGCTGAAAGCTGAGGGTAAAGCATAAATGCTTAGAAAATTCCTCTGGCACCGCAGGCACTCCACACATGCAGTAACAGGTGCCATCCACTGAAGTCTGTGGTGCACTGAAGGTAATCATAGCAACAACAAAACCCAAACCCAGCTCACCATCTTATTCACGGACTCTACCTCCAACCTCTGCCACCCCACCACAAACACTGATAGCCTGAAGAAGAGAGTGAGAAAAAAAGGTCAAAAATAATTTGAAGAGATAACAACCAAGAATTTTCAAAAATTAATGAAAGATAACTCACAGTTTCAAGAAACCCAAAGAATCTCAAGAAGGATAGCACTGTCCCTGCTCCACTCCAAATGAAAAGAACCAAACCTCGAGGAGATTGGTTCAAGACAGTGGAGTAGAAGGACATGCTCTAACTCCCTCTTGAGAGAGCACCAGAATCACAACTAACTGCTGAACAATCATTGACAGGAAGACACTGGAACTCACCAAAGAAGATACCCCACATCCAAAGACAAAGGAGACACCACAATGAGACAGTAGGAGGGGCACAATCACAATAAAATCAAATCCCATAACTGCTAGGGGGGATGACTCACAAACTGGAGAACAATTATACCAAAGAAGTCCACCCACTGCAGTGAAGGTTCTGAGCCCCACATCAGGCTTCCCAACCTGGGGGTCCGGCAATGGGAGGAGGAAATCGTAGAGAATCAGACGTTGAAAGCTAGTGGGACTGAATTGCAGGACTTCAACAGGACTGGGGGAAACAGAGACTCTACTCATGGAGGGCAAACAGAAAGTAGTGTGCACATCAGGACCCGGGGGGAGGAGCAGTGACCCCAGCGGAGACTGAACCAGACCTACCTGCTAGTGTTGGAGGGTCTCCTGCAGAGGCAGGGGGTGGCTGTGGCTCACCGTGAGGACAAGGACACTGGCAGCAGAAGTTCTGGGAAGTACTTGGCATGAGTCCTCCCAGAGTCCACCATTAGCCCCACCAAAGAGCCGGGTAGGCTCCAGTGTTCAGTCGCCTCAGGCCAAACAACCAACAGGGAGGGAACCCAGCCCCACCCATCAGCAGACAAGAGGATTAAAGTTTTACTGAGATCTGCCCACCAGAGGAACAGCCAGCTCTACCCACCACCAGTCCCTACCTTCAGGAAACTTGCACAAACCTCTTAGATAGCCTCATCCACCAGAGGACAGACAGCAGAAGCAAGAAGAACTACAATCCTGCAGCCTGTGGAACAAAAACCACAGTAAGACAGACAAGATGAAAAGGCAGAGGACTATGTACCAGACGAAGGAACAAGATAAAACCCCAGAAAAACAACTAAATGAAGTGGAGATAGACAACCTTTCAGAAAAAGAATTCAGAATAATGATAGTGAAGATGATCTAGGACCTCGGAAAAAGAATGGAGGCAAAGATCAAGAAGATGCAAGAAATGTTTAACAAAGACCTAGAAGAATTAAAGAATAAACACCTAGAAGAATTAAGAACAAACAGAGATGAACAATACAATAACTGAAATGAAAAATACACTAGAAGGAATCAATAGTAGAATAACTGAGGCAGAAGAACAGATAAGTGACCTGGAGGACAGGATGGTGGAATTCACTGCTGCAGAACAGAATAAAGAAAAAAGAATGAAAAGAAATGAAGACAGTGGAAGAGACCTCTGGGACAATATTAAATGCAGCAACATTCACATTATAGGGGTCCCAGAAGAAGAGAGAGAGAAAGGACCCGAGAAAATATTTGAAGAGATTATAGTCAAAAACTTCCCTAACATGGGAAAGGAAATAGCTACCCAAGTCCAGGAAGTGCAGAGAGTCCCAGGCAGGATAAACCAAAGGAGAAACACGCTGAGAAACATAGTAATCAAATAGGCAAAATTTAAAGACAAAGAAAAATTATTGAAAGCAGCAAGGGAAAAACGACAAATAACATACAGGGGAACTCCCATAAGGTTAACAGCTGATTTCTCAGAAGAAACTCTACAAGCCAGAAGGGAGAGGCATGACATATTTAAAGTAATGAAAGGGAAGAACCTACAACCAAGATTACTCTACCCGGCAAGGATCTCATTCAGATTTGATGGAGAAATCAAAAGCTTTACAGACAAGCAAAAGCTAAGAGAATTCAGCACCACCAAACCAGCGCTACAACAAATGCTAAAGGAACTTCTCTAAGTGGGAAACACAAGAGAAGAAAAAGACCTACAAAAACAAACGCAAAACAATTGAGAAAATGGTAATAGGAACATACATATCGATAATTACCTTAAATGTGAATGGATTAAATGTTCCAACCAAAAGACACAGGCTTGATAAATGGATACAAAAACAAGACCCATATATATGCTGTCTACAGGAGACCCACTACAGATCTAGGGACACATACAGACTGAAAGTGAGGGGATGGAAAAAGATATTCCATGCAAATGGAAATCAAAAGAAAGCTGGAATAGCAATACTTAGATAAAATTTTATCAGATAAAATAGACTTTAAAATAAAGAATGTTACAAGAGACAAAGAAGGACCCTACATAATGATCAAAGGATCCATCCAGGAAGAAGATATAGCAGTTATAAATATATATGCACCCATCACAGGAGTGCCTTGATACATAAGGCAACTGCTAACAGCTATAGAAGAGGAAATCAACAGTAACACAGTAACAGTGGGGGACTTTAACACCTCACTTACACCAATGGAAGGATCATCCAAACAGAAAATTTATAAGGAAACACAAGCTTTAAATGACACAATGCACCAGAAAGATTCAATTGATACTTATAGGACATTCCATTCAAAGACAGCAGATTACACTTTCTTCTCCAGTGTGCACGGAACATTCTCCAGGATATATCACATCCTGGGTCACAAATCAAGCCTCAGTAAATTTAAGAAAGTTGAAATCATATCAAGCATCTTTTCTGACCACAACACTCTGAGATTAGAAATCAATTACAGGGAAAAAAACGTAAAAAACACAAACACATGGAGGCTAAACAATACGTTACTAAATAATCAAGAGATCACTGAAGAAATCAAAGAGGAAATCAAAAAATACCTAGAGACAAATGACAATGAAAACACAATGATCCAAAACCTATGGGATGCAGCAAAAGCAGTTCTAAGAGGGAAGTCTATAGCAATACAATCCTACTTCAAGAAACAACAAACATCTCAAATAAACAATCTAAACTTACACCTAAAGGAACAAGGGAAAGAAGAACAAACAAAACCCAAAGTTAGCAGAAGGAAAGAAATCATCAATATCAGAGCAGAAATAAATGAAATAGAAACAAAGAAAATAATAGCAAAGGTCAATAACACTAAAAGCTGGTTCTTTGAGAAGATAAACAAAATTGATAAACCATTAGCCAGACTCATCAGGAAAAAGAGGGAGAGGACTCAAATCAATAAAATTAGAAATGAAAAAGGAGAAGTTACAACAGACACCGCAGAAATACAAAGCATCCCAAGAGACTACTACAAGCAACTCTACGCCAGTAAAATGGAAAACCTGGAAGAAATGGACACATTCTTAGAAAGGTATAACCTTCCAAGAGTGAACCAGGAAGAAATAGAAAATATAAACAGACCAATCACAAGCATTGAAATTGAGACTGTGATTAAAAGTCTTCCAACAAACAAAAGGCCAGGACCAGATGGCTTCACAGGGGAATTCTATCAAACATTTAGAGACGAGCTAACACTCATCCTTCTCAAACTCTTCCAAAAAATTTCAGAGGAAGGAACACTCCCATACTCATTTTATGAGGCCACCATCAACCTGATACCAAAACCAGACAAAGGTACTCCAAAAAAAGAAAATTACAGACCAATATCACTGATGAATATAGATGCAAAATCCTCAGCAATACTGGCAAACAGAATCCAGCAACACATAAAAAGGATCATACACCATGATCAAGTGGGATTTATCCCAGGGATCCAAGGATTCTTCAATATATGCAAATCAATCAATGTGATACACCATATTAACAAACTGAAGAATACAGACCATATGATCATCTCAATAGATGCAGAAAAACGTTTTGACAAAATTCAACGCTCATTTATGGTAAAAACCCTACAGGAAGTGGGCATAGAGGGAACCTACGTCAACATAATAAAGGCCATATACGACAAACCAACAGCAAATATCATTCTCAATGGTGAAAAACTGAAAGCATTTACTCTAAGATCAGGAACAAGACAAGGATGTCGACTCTTGACACTATTATTCAACATAGTTTTGGAAGTCCTAGCCATGGCAATCAGAGAAGAAAAAGAAACAAAAGAATACAAATTGGAAAAGAAGAAGTAAAACTGTCACTGTTTGCAGACGTCATGATACTATACATAGAGACTCCTAAAGATGCCACCAGAAAACTACTAGAGCTAATCAATGAATTTGGTAAAGTTGCAGGATACAAAATTAATGCACAGAAATCTCTGGCATTCCTAAACACTAATGATGAAAAATCTGAAAGAGAAATTAAGGAAACACTCCCATTTACCACTGCAACAAAAAGAACAAAATACCTAGGAATAAACCTACCTAGGGAGACAAAAGACCTGTATGCAGAAAACTATAAGACACTGATGAAAGAAATTAAACATGATATCAACAGATGGAGAGATATACCATGTTCTTGGATTGGAAGAATCAACATTGTGAAAATGACTATACTACCTAAAGCAATCTACAGATTCAATGCAATCCCTATCAAATTACCAATGGCATTTTTGCAGAACTAGGACAAAAATCTTAAAATTTGTATGGAGACACAAAACACCCCGAATAGCCAAAGAGTCTTAAGGGGAAAATACAGAGCTGGAGGAATCAGACTCCCTAACTTCAGACTATACTACAAAGCTACAGTAATCAAGACAATATGGTACTGGCACAAAAACAGAAATATAGATCAATGGAACAGGATACAAAGCCCAGAGATAAACCCACGCACCTGTGGTCAACTAATCTATGACAAAGGAGGCAAAGATATACAGTGGAGAAAAGACAGTCTCTTCAATAAGTGGTGCCTGGAAAACTGGACAGCTACACGTAAAGGAATGAAATTAGAACACTCCCTAGCACCATACACAAAAATAAATTCAAAATGGATTAGAGACCTAAATGTAAAACCGGACACTATAAAATTCTTAGAGGAAAACATAGGAAGAACACTCTTTGACATAAATCACAGCAAGATCTTTTTTGATCCACCTCCTACAGTAATGGAAATAAAAACAAAAATAAACAAATGGGACCTAATGAAACTTCAAAGCTTTTGCCCAGCAAAGGAAACCATAAACAAGACAAAAAGACAACCCTCAGAATGGGAGAAAATATTTGCAAATGAATCAACGGACAAAGGATCAATCTCCAAAATATATAAACAGCTCATGCAGCGCAATATTAAAAAAGTAAACAACCCAATCCAAAAATGGGCAGAAGACATAAATAGACATTTCTCCAAAGAAGACATACAGATGGACAAGAAGCACATGAAAAGCTGCTTGACATCACTAATTATTAGAGAAATGCAAATCAAAACTACAGTGAGGTATCACCTCACAGTAGTTAGAATGGGCATCATCAGAAAATCCACAAACAATAAATGCTGGAGAGGGTGTGCAGAAAAGGGAACCCTCTTGCACTGTTGGTGGGAATATAAATTGATACAGCCACTATGGAGACCGGTATGAGGGTTCCTTAAAAAGCTAAAAGTAGAATTACCATATGATCTAGCAATCCCACTACTGGGCATATACCTGGAGAAAACCATAACTCAAAAAGACACATGCACCCCAATGTTCATTGCAGCACTATTTACAATTGCCAGCACATGGAAGCAACCTAAATGCCCATCGACAGACGAATGGATAAAGAAGATGTGGTACATATATACAATGGAATATTACTCAGTTATAAAAAAGAACGAAATTGGGTCTTTTGTAGAGACTTGGGTGGGTCTAGAGACTGTCATACAGAGTGAAGTAAGTCAGAAAGAGAAAAACAAATATTGTATATTAACACACTTATATGGAACCTAGAAAAATGGTACCGATGAACCAGTTTTCAGGGCAGAAATAGAGACACAGATGTAGAGAGCAAACGTATGGACACCAGTGAGGGAAAGTGGCGGGGGTAGGTGGTGGTCGTGTGATGAGTGGGGGATTGGGATTGACATATATATGCTAATATGTATAAAATGGGTAAGTAATAAGAACCTGCTGTATAAAAAAATAAATAAAATAAAATTCAGAAAAAACACAACAACAACAAACAAACCTCAGAGTCAAAGTGCTGAAAACCAAAGATAAAGAAAAAATTCTTGAACGTAGTGAGAAGAAACAATACATGCAGAGGAATAATGCTAAGAATCCCAGCAGACTCCTCAGATCCTATGCAAGGCAAGATTGACATCTTATCATTCTGAAAGAAAAACCCGGCTAATCCAGAATTTTATGTCCAGTAAAAATACCTTTCAAAGATGAGGATAAAATAAAGACCTTTAGACAAACAAAAGTTGAGAATTTATTGCCAATAAACCTGTGCTACAAGAAATGGTAAAGGAAGTTCTTCAGGCAGGATGATATCAGATGGAAATTAGGATACGCACACACACACACACACACACACACACACACACACACTAAAGAGGCTGGAAAGGAAATAATTAAGGTAAATATTAAATATGTTTTTTCTTATTTTAATAGTATATAGAGTATGAATATATTTTTGTAGAAAGAAAACATAGCATGATTCATTTAAAAAAGTTTAGAAGGTTATACATCAAAAATTTAACTAATTTTCAAGAGCTCAGAGATTAGAGAAATTTTATAAGGTAATTTGTTAAAGAAATAATAACTAGAAAATGAATTTTCTGTTATGAAAAACTTTTTCCACTTTTTTTGCTCTATTATATGGTAAAGAAGAGACAAAGAAAAGGCAAAAGGAGTCTTTTTCTCTGATGCATAAGCCAATTGTAATAGATCTAACTTTTTAGAGAATAGATAAGGATTAAATAGAAGTTTCTTATAAGTGTTGTTGTCTACTGGCTGAAGCTTTGGGCCTGGAACATTATACATGACTTGAAGGACTGTTTATTCCGAGAAAATATTAAAACACTATTCTCTATGTGGTCTAGAAAGAGAGCCAGGAATTGATAATGTCTAAATATTAGTGAGACTGATATCTACTTGCACCAAAATGTCTTTCATTTTGTCAATCTAATCTTTCAAATGTCATTCGAATCTTGCTTTGACTTCTATGTAATTATTTAAAATTTACATGAAAACTAGCTAAGATTTCTTCTCAGTTTTGGTAGTAAAGTAATATTTTACTAGGGAAAGAATAATTTAGTGCAAACATATATTACTTTTTTTTTTGACTTGGTTAATCAAGGCCATGCGGAGCCAGAATCTTTAGAATTCAAGTCCAGAATCCAGGTACCATCATCTACATGACAGAGTTATTGAAAGGATCAGAGAGAACGTGTGTAAAGACATAATATAAGTACATAGTGGGCAGTTAATAAATGGCAGCTATTATTGGCTACTGAAGTGACTCGAAGATACATGAAGATGCCTTTATTGCCATCAACAATGACGCCAAGATAACACTTTACAAACAGCAGTTCAAGAATTCATTGACACCTATTGATTAATATGTCTAACATGCTCGTGTTTGAAGTGTTCAGATTCCAGACATTTGAGAAACTGTCTCCTCATCTTGCCAGGGGAATTTCTCACATAGAAATGGATGGTCAATGTGGGGAAAGAAAAATGATACTAATGAAGTTGATGTATTTTCTGTCTGTCTGTCTGTCTGTCTCTCTCTCTCTCACACACATACACACACACACACACACACACACACACACAGAGGCAACTTCTCCCAAAGTCCTATTAGGAAAAGTACCTCTTACAGAGGCAAACAAATGACATTTTGACTTGGAAATTTTTAAAAAGTCAAGATGAGTTCTTGAATTATGTGCCATACTGGTTTCTCCCTTGCCCAAGTTTTTAGCCACTAAAATAGGGAAATTCTGGTGTTGGTGCTGCCACCTCAATATTGAATCATCTCTGTCCTATATCCCAGAGTATCATTCAGCTGTTTGGTTACAGCAGTCTCCTTGAAAAGGCCAAATTTTAGCTTGGAATATTTTACCTCTTCCGTTGACTTTTAACAAAAGGGATCTAATTGAACACAGCTCACATCTATTCCGTTGATTTTTATCAAGTCCTTGGACCTCAGAAATTTAGAGCTTTAACTCCTGTCAACTACAGCTGGATGCAGAGAAAATTATTCAAAGAAAAAAATTATTTCATTCTCAAAATTTTTAGAGCCCATTTAGATAAGATGTGACAGTTTTAAGGTGAGGACAGAAGATTCCAGGGCTCAAGCTGTCAACCAAGGGTAGGCTATCCCTCACAAATAAAAGAGAAGATTCAAGGAGAAGGAATGTTTACATATACAATGAATGTATGAAAAGAATAAACCAGAGCAAGATGATGGAGTGAGGGAGAATACAAGAGGAAAAAGAACACTCATCTCCCCATCAAGAAAATGCCTAAGCAATAGGCTGAATGGCTTTTGTTCTCTCAAGAAGCTGAGGGAGAGGAAGACATGGAGAACATCAAGGCTTGGAGAATACTGTATGACAGATGAGGGAAAATGTCCTCGTGCAGAGAAGGGTACAGGGAGGAACAAAGCACTCTGGCAGGTAAAGAGACAAAGACAGCAGAGACAAGAGGCAAATCAACAAGAGGAAGTGAACCAAAAACAGCTTCATGGGACAGGGACTGAATAACAGGACAGATGGAACAGGGAGCAGGAAAGCCATCCAGGAGAGACAGAACCAGTCAGACTGGGGCAGATGCCTGGCGAGGCTTCCTCTCTCACATTCCCAAACCCAAATTGGGGCTCTAGAGAGAAAAAGAAAGCACCATCCAGAATCTGGTTCTCTTGTTCATTGTTCTATCCCCAGCACCTAGAGCCTGGTATGTAGTGGATGCTCAAAACACAGTTGTTGAATTAAAAGTGATACATGTAGGGCTTCCCTGGTGGCGCAGAGGTTGAGAGTCCGCCTGCCAATGCAGGGGACACAGGTTCGTGCCCCGGTCCGGGAAGATCCCACATGCCGCAAAGCGGCTGGACCCATGAGCCATGGCCGCTGAGCCTGCACGTCCGGAGCCTGTGCTGCACAGAGGGAGAGGCCACAACAGTGAGAGGCCCGTGTATCGCAAAAAAAAAAAAAAAAAAAGTGTTACATGCAGAAAAGGAAAGAAAGCTGGATGCCCTGAGAAACGCCATGCACCTCATGGCTTCCATTATTGAGGTGTGAGTGGGCAGAGAGGATGCCAAAGAGCTGGGCTCTACATACAGCATGGCTGAGTGATGCTCACCCTGAGGACAGTTTGGTTCAGCTGTTGAAGGACGATCAAGGACCCAAGCGAAACAGGAAGTGGTCAAACCAAGAGTAACTGATGAGCAAGGCAGTTGGCAGAGGGTGTTTGTGCTTGAAAGGCCCCACCTCCATGTCTGTCCCCAAATCTCCTCCACATGTTTAGATATTTGAACGTCTCATTATCCAGAACCTCTCCTTTGGGGGTTATTTCTATAGAGTTTTCCACAAGATACAATTACCCAACCAATGTGTTCAGCCATTCAAAGTCACTAAATTCTAGACAAGAATTGTTGTATTAACCTAGCAACAGTTAGGGTAGGGCCCCAAGGCAAATGAACTCAGAGTAGGGAGAGACTCCCCAAGACCCAACATGGAACCTGGATCAAAGAGCAATGGATTTGGTCAACAGAGATGGAGTCAAGTTGGTTGTAAGTCCCCACACGACTCATCCCGTCCCACTAGGGGATCCCCCAAGTGGGAGATGAAGCTGCGAGGGTAGGGAAGTGAAGATGAGTCAGTTGTAGGTTTGTCTGGATGCTCTATCCTGGCTATGTGATCGTCCCCAACAGAGAAATACACTTAGGGTTTACACAGACAGGACTGACACAAAGTCATAAGGAGGAAGGTATCACTGAGAGATTTGGTGCTTGCCCTTGAAAACGGAGAAAAAATAAAGACAAATGATAACAGATCAGGTGACAAATTGAAGTGAAATCGGTCTCAAAAATTCTAGCCATTCAAGTGCCTTTCTTCCTGAAATGACAAGATTTACACATTTTCCTCTCTTCCAAGGGCACCAAAACAAGTGCTTCACTCTTCTGTATCATTCCATCCATTTTCTCTTAGCTTATCCCATCACCATGGTGATGAGGCAAGGACTTTATTTTCCTGTGTCTGGACTACACCGGCATCCTTGTCAGTTACTTCAAAAATGCACGTGTCTGCATGTTACTTCTAACGGAATTTCTCATCTAAGATGGGAATCAATGGGATAAGAAAAGCATTAGGAGAAACAGCCTCTGGACTCTATCCATATTCTGCCATCTCAGAAAAATTATTTGAGATTCCAGTTTCTGCTCACTAAATAGAGACAGAAAGGCTACTCACTTGCTTAATAACAAAATGTTATAAGACTGAGTAACTTGTGACGGCCAATCATTTTGCTTAAGGCAGAACAATTAAATACTATGGCAGAGACTAACTGCTTACTCCATATCAACTCACCCTTTTTTCCACAGAAACAAAACCAGGATTTTATTCAGGGGTACAATACATCATCCAAGAGACTGCATTTCCCAATTTCCCTTGAGTGCAAATACAGTTAGGTGGATCAGCTGTGAGTGTCTTCTGGGAAAGCTCCTGATAGGAAACTGACTCAATTAAGCAGTGTTAACCCCACCCCAACCCCACCTTCCTTTTGCGTGGAGCTCTAGGGGTAACCTTGGACCTCAGAATGAAAGACTGAAAGTCACATGCTAAGGATGGTGGAGCAGAAAGATAAAAGAGGATAGCCTCATCCACCAGAGGGCAGACAGCAGAAGCAAGAAGAACTACAGTCCTGCAGCCTGTGGAACAAAAACCACATTCACAGAAAGACTGACAAGATGAAAAGGCAGAGGGCTATGTACCAGATAAAGGAACAAGATAAAACCCTAGAAAAACAACTAAATGAAGTGGAGATAAGCAACGTTCCAGAAAAAGAATTCAGAATAATGATAGTGAAGATGATCCAAGACCATGGAAAAAGAATGGAGGCAAAGATTGAGAAGATGCAAGAAATGTTTAACAAAGACCTAGAGGAAATACAGAAAAAACACATAGAAGAATTAAAGAACAAACAAACAGAGATGAACAATACGATAACTGAAATGAAAACTACACTAGAAGGAATCAATAGCAGAATAAATGAGGCAGAAGAATGGATAAGTGACCTGGAAGACAGAATGGTGGAATTGACTGCTGTGGAACAGAATAAAGAAAAAAGAAATGAAGACAGCCTAAGAGGCCTCTGGGACAACATTAAATGCAACAACATTTGCATTATAGGGGTCCCAGAAGGAGAAGAGAGAGAGAAAGGACCTGAGAAAATATTTGAAGAGATTATAGTTGAAAACCTCCCTAACATGGGAAAGAAAATAGCCACCCAAGTCCAGGAAGTGCAGAGACTCCCAGGCAGGATAAACCAAAGGAGAAACACGCTGAGACACATAGTAATCAAATAGGCAAAAATTAAATACAAAGAAAAGTAATTGAAAGCAGCAAGGGAAAAACGACAAATAACATACAAGGGAACTCCCATGAGGTTAACAGCTGATTTCTCAGCAGAAACTCTACAAGCCAGAAGGGAGTGGTATGATATAATTAAAGTGATGAAAGGGAAGAAACTACAACCAAGATTACTCTACCCGCAAGGATCTCATTCAGATTTGATGGAGAAATCAAAAGCTTTACAGACAAGCAAAAGCCAAGAGAATTCAGCACCACCAAACCAGCGCTACAACAAATGCTAAAGGAACTTCTCTAAGTGGGAAACACAAGAGAAGAAAAGCACCTACAAAAACAAACCCAAAACAATTAAGAAAATGGTCATAGGAACATACATATCGATAATTACCTTAAACGTGAATGGATTAAATGCTCCAACCAAAAGACACAGGCTTGCTGAATGGATACAAAAACAAGATCCATATATATGCTGTCTACAAGAGACCCACATCAGACCTAGGGACACATACAGACTGAAAGTGAGGAGATGGAAAAAGATATTCCATGCAAATGGAAATCAAAAGAAAGCTGGAATAGCAATACTCATATCAGATAAAATTGACTTTAAAATAATGTTACAAGAAACAAGGAAGGACCTTACATAATGATCAAGGGATCAATCCAAGAAGAAGATATAACAATTACAAATATATATGCACCCAACATATGAGCACCTAAATACATAAGGCAACTGCTAACAGCTATAAAAGGGGAAATCAACAGTAACACAATAATAGTGGGGGACTTTAACACCTCACTTACACCAATGGACAGATCATCCAAAATGAAAATAAATAAGGAAACAGAAGCTTTAAATGACACAAGAGACCAGATAGATTTAATTGATATTTATAGGACATTCCATCCAAAAACAGCAGATTGCACTTTCTTCTCAAGTGCGCACGGAACATTCTCCAGGATAGATCACACCTTGGGTCACAAGTCAAGTCTCAGTAAATTTAAGAAAATTGAAATCATATCAGGCATCTTTTCTGACCACAATGCTATGAGATTAGAAATGAATTACAGGGAAAAAAACGTAAAAAACACAAACATATGGAGGCTAAACAATACGTTACTAAATAACCAAGAGATCACTGAAAAAAATCAAAGAGGAAATCAAAAAATACCTAGAGACAAATGACAATGAAAACATGATGATCCAAAACCTATGGGATGCAGCAAAAGCAATTCTAAGAGGGAAGTTTATAGCTATACAAGCCTACCTCAAGAAGCAAGAAAGTAAACGAATCCGGTTCTCTACTGGCCCTGTGCTGCCATAACCTGGACCTCCATGATTCTTTTACATGTGAGAGAAACTAACTTCTATCTTGTTTAAGCCAAACACAATTCCCAACTGATAGACCCACTGTCAACCTTATAAGTAGGCCCTTCTAGGCTCACCCCCAACGTTTGCAGGGCCTAGGCCAAGAGCAGAGGTGGGAGCCCCTAGCTTGTAGCCCAATCCCTTCTCTTCCCAACCCAGCTCTGTCTGCTTTGTGTGGACATCCAAGCACATGCTTCTAAGCTCATCCCCAGGTCAACACTGCCCCTCGGCCACTCTTCGGGTCTATGGGGCACACACTTCCCTCTAGGAGGACAGAGCCTGGGAAAGGCTGCTGTAGGCTCTGAAAGTGAGCTCAGAGCCACTTGGGCAGGGAATTTTAGGATCCTAGGACCCTAAGGCACAGTCTAGAAGTGGGAGGAGGTTCCAGGCGGCATGCACCTTTGCCCTGTGATCTTTTCACCCTGCAGGGAGAAGCATGGCCCTTGAAGGCACAGGGGCCAGGGCAGGGACCCGAAATGCCACAGTCTAAATGTGATACCACTGGCTCCTCTCCCTCTCACCTCCTAATGCCTGCCTTTTCATCATTCACAACTTGACAATAGAGGGAAACCTGAAGTAGTCCAGTTAACTACTTGTAACAGCCTTGGTAAAGTTATCTTTTAGAGGAAAAGCCTGGAACTATAGCTTGAACTGTGCTGTTTCCCTGTTACCCTTAATGCTGCTATCTTCTCTCTTTTATGAGACTGTATAATGGAAAGCTGATCAAGCTTGGCTCTCAGGCAAGCTTGTCTTTGGTGAGCTGTCATTAGGATGGCCACGCACTGTGGATCAAGCAACTGCAATACTGGTGTTGGTGTTCTGACTGAAGGAGGAGTCTCCAGATCCTGGGTCCTTCTCATTTACACATCTGCCTGTTTGAGGAAACTCTCCAAGTGTTTACCTGGGTCTCTTTGTACAAACATTGCTCCCTAGGAGGGAGTGGAATCAGCAACAAACCCTGGCCACCAAAACTGGAACAGGGACTTTTGCCCTAGGAGGACTACAGAGAAACGGATCGGAATTGTGACCAGGAGAGGGACTCTCTAAGAGGTGCCACTGAAATGGCCCAGGACTGGGTCCCAAATGAGCTGGGCACGTTTCTCTGTTTTTCAGGAAGCCCCCCACTCAGCCTAGGATAGCAGGGACTGAAACCTGATATGACAGTGCCACTGCTGATAGGATCGACCACTCCAGCTCCCACCCCTATGTGCAAGGACTTATTCCTTAAGGAATTTATCTCCTCCACATGGTCTGACTGTCAGGACTGGTAACCTGGCTTCATGAACATGAAAAACACCCAAATGGCCACAGTATCGTTGTGTATCTTGGAAGCTCTCTTCCTTTAGTTCAGTAATTCTAAGCCTCATTTTGGATTACGGATCTCCACGTTCTCTAGGCTGGATAATTACCAAAGGACATGAGTGTCCACCCACACTGCAGAGAACTGTTGTAGCTCCTTTCAGACAACGAGGCATAATCCAAAGGACATTGAGCAAATAATCTGAGATGTAGGTACTTGCTATAGACTGATGTTTGTGTCCTCTCCAGATTTGCATGTTGAAACCTAATTCTCAATGCAGTGAGGGCCTTTGAGAGGTGATTAGGTCATGAGGGTGGAGCCCTCATGAATAGGATTAGCGCCCTTATGAAAGACAACCCAGAGAGTTCCCTTGCCCCTTCTGCCGTGTGAGGACAGAGCCAGAAGACGGCTATCTGAACTAGTTAGAGAGCTCTCACCAGACACTGAATCTGCTGGTGCCTTGATCTTGGGCTTCCCAGCCTCCAAAACTCTGAGAAATAAATGTTTGTTGTGTAAGCCACCTAGGCTATAGTATTTTTGTTATAGCAGCCCAAACAGACTGACAGAACTTCTATCCCCAACTTTCTATTTAAATTTCGTTTATTAGTTTTTTCATGGGAAAAATGGAAGGCATGGGTTAACTGATTTGTAAGGTCCCTCCTAGCTCCAAAGTTCAATGGTTCTATATAGTTCTATGAAATGAGAGACATGATAAATATCCTCCTCCCCATCTATTCTACCCTATTATAGCACTCTTCTCTCTAAAGCATAATTGTCTGTAAGTTAATTTGTGGGTTCCCTGCTAGACTGTAAATTCTGGGGGAACTGAGACCAATCTTTAAGGTTGTATCCTCAGCACCAATTTCTAGCAGGAGCTCAATGATATATAAGAGATGATAATATGAGTGAGTGGTTTCTGATAGCTACAATCTCCTTTGGTTACTGGACTGGAGATGAAAGATGTTCTCAGATAACTATTCAAGGAACATGCCGAAATAGCCTTTGTTCTTCTGCCTGCATTTAGTAATAGTCTTTGGATGTAGGTACCATGAGTATACACCTAATGAATCAGATTACCATATTTTTTAAAGGGAAAAGATGCAAAAAAAACCTCCATTTTTTTTGGTAAGAGAAACCCAGACTATTATTCTCAGCTTTGTTCTCAGGAATAAAACAGAAGATCCTCTGCCTCTTCATCTGAGATCTTCAAATTAATCTAAGGTCTGATTGTCCCAAAGCATTACTAATTGTATAGCAACATCATTTATATCACAAAATTGGAAATGACATATGTATCCCATCACAGAGTGATGGCTAAATAAACTATGACACTCAAATGGTGAGCCCATGCAGCCTTTGATAATGGTGCTTACAAGATAATCTGAAGTTAAAAGTCAAGACATAAAATTACATGAGCAGTATGACTGCCATCATGTAAAATATGTCAAATATACACATAAAATATAGAAGGAGATACTACAGAATCTGAACCGTGGCTGTGTTTGTGTGTTAGCACTGCGCATGAGTTTCTTTCTACTTTTCTGAATTTTGCAGATTTTCCTCTTTTACTCTCATGGTGAAAAATCAAAATCAACAAATCATTTAATTGTAAATTGAAAACATCTGCTATAAAATTTTGGCTATTGATACTGGTTGCGTCCACCTGAAAGAGCTGTATGGAGGAGCACAGAGAAGACCCTATGGTGAAGCCAACAGAAGCAGGGGGTGGAAAGACAGGGAATCCTCTGGAGTTGCCACTGCCTGTGGAATAAGAGACATCATGGATCTAAGCTCTTACTATATAAATGCCAGACATTTCTCATACATTTTTTTTCATTATGTCCTCATAAAAGCTATAAGAGATAGGTACTACTGTTATTCCCATCTTAGAGCTGAAACTGAGCCTTAGAGCGAGTGTGAGCCTTCGCAACCTGTCCCACCATCCACTGAGGGGAAAATGAGCACATTTCTCAGCCATACTTCCTCTCGTGCAAGGATCTCTTGTGTCAAAGGCACAGCCTCCATTTCCATTATTGGGAGATTCTGTTTGGAATGAGTCCTCAAATGACTCATGCCTGTCAGTGGAGGTGGTGTCCAGTGACCACTTGTCCACCATATTATCTCAAGGCTCTCACCAGAGTGTGATCCCAAAATTGTCCCTCTTTGCACATAAATCCATTGCTTTGGGGCAACGAGCCCATTTATAAATGCTCTCATTGTGGCCAACTTTACAGATCCAGCCCAACATGGATAGAGCCCAGGCCAGCTCCCTAGTTAAAACGTGAACCATGGTTGCCCTCCACTTGCCAGCATGATAACAGGCAAGCTTTCACCATGTGCTTGTTGAACATAGATCCACCCTGCAGATGCTGACGGACTGAATATGCTCAGCTGACACCATTAGTGCACACAAGCATTTTGAGGCTCTTTGTTACATGGTCACGTTTTCCCTGCACAGAAACCTACTGGTGTTACCATTTCCAAGGGTGGGGGGAGAGGAGGCCCCACTACAAGAGAATTCAGGGAGAACAGAGCAGGGGACCTGGCGGGAGTCCAGTCCTGTTGAAGTCAAGTGTGTCACTAAAATAAGCAAGTCCTCTCTTTCCTCCTCGCTACCCCAGGGAAACATGAATGAGCAAGCGAGGACAACTACAGAAACATTCCATGAAATCAGTAGTTCAGGTGGGTCTGAAGGAAATGACAAGTGGGCTTAAAGGAAATCCATTTCAAAATCAAGTTCAAATTCAAAACAAATGTGTGAACAGGGGAAAACGTAATGATCAAAAAGGAATGAATTTAAAAATATACATATATATAATAAAAAATATTAAAATAAATAAAAAGGAATGAATAAACAGACGGCAATCCTAACAAGAAGACCCAATCGTCAGGGTAAGTGCTATGCGGAGAACTGCTTGGGGATATTACTGCACCCCATTGTGCCCTGTCTCCAGGTCCTGTCGCTCAGGGACAATCGATGGTGTCCGTTCACTTACTTTCTCTGGAACCGGACCACAGGATCAGCCAGCAGGTCGGTGACGTCAAGCTTCCTCCCCTTCTCGATAACATCCCGATGCTTGCGGACAAACAGCCACCCGATATGGGAGAAGAAGAAGCCCCGGCGGGCGTTGTGGGGATCAGCGTCCGTCTCCGAGTACTTGTGGTGGACTCGGTGGTCCCTGGACCACTCGAAGATGTCGTTCTGCAGAGAGAATGCAGACCTGAGTGAAGGGCTAAAACACCCTGGCACCTTCCCCAAAGCTCCTCAGCCTCCCCTCCTCCCGCCCCACCCCCTCCCCTCCTCACTGATTTATACTTGCTCCCACCCTCAACCGCAATCTCTCAACCTCAAGTTCAATCGCTGGGGGTTGGTCTGGGGTGGTTTTCATCCAAACAAGAGTATATCCTCACTTAGTGAGGATCTTAGCTTGTCTTTGGAATGTGCCCACTGCAGGAGGTTCAGCCTTGTTGAGTGAACTAGTGGGGAAACCTGAAGAAAGTTCTGGTTACCGAAGTCTCCTGGGAGATCGTTCATGTCAAGAAGAGAGACATCTGCCCTCAAGTTTTGGTGGTCAGAGGAGAGGTGTAACCTTGAGTATGGAAGGGGGTTAGTTCTTGGTCTGGCTCTCTCTGCCCTCCCTCCCCCGCTTTGATGGAGTTCATGTCCAACACACAGCAAAGAGGAAGTCAGTAAGTAAAAACGCGAAGAGGTACTTCACCAAATTTCTGCAAAATACCGAGGCACAAATAATATTGTTTGAGGACTGCTCTAACAGTGTGTCACAGAACGGAGGGGAGGGGACTTAGGCTCCTTGTGGAATCTGGTGTACTTGGCCAAATCTACAACGTGGAGAAGCAGCAATGCCTGAGGGGCAGGCGGCACTCACTGGAATCCCAAGAGAGACTCTGGTGCCCAAGGAAGGAGAAGCATCAGAGTCCAGCAGACTCTGCCAAACCCACAGACAGGGTGGGGCTCAGGCACACATGGGGGACCAGCCTGTTGACCCTCTGGTGACGGGAGAGAGTGACAGGAGCTGGAGGACCTGCGTGAGCTATCAGGGCAGCATTTCAGCTGACACTGTTAATGAAATCTTAGCTATAGCCATGGGCCAATGAGACCTATAAACTTTCGATGTATACTCAGATTTGGTTTTATCTGATAATGCTTTCAAAGCTTTGAGATGACAAATTAGGTTGGGAAGTAGTGCTTTTGGTAGGAAAATTACAGTTGACCCTTGGACAGCACAGGTTTGAACTGTGCAGGTCCACTTACACACGGATATTTCTCAATAGTACTTCACGGTCTGCGGTTGGTTGAATCTGAGAATGTAAAGGAACTGCAGATAGGAAAGGCCAATGATAAACTATAGATGGATTAACCCCCAAGTTGTTCAAGGGCCAACTATAATCTGAAAATAAAAATAAATATACATAGTGTATAAGCTCTTTTTTTTAAAAAAAAAGGTAATAATGTTTTATACCATACTATTCAGTACTTAGTCATGCTTTCATTAGGAATCTGCCATTTCACAGATATTGGCTTCTTCATGCTGATGAGAAGAGAGAGAACTGTTTTATCCTCAAAGTTTTAACAGTTCTTTTAACCAAAAAATATTTCACGGAGTTTTTTGTCTCTCTGGCTCAACCAGTGCTGCTGGAAGGCAACTCAACCTTGTTCATTTTATAGCACCATTGAAAACTTTTAAAATTTGCTTAACCCTTGGGTAATGGGACAGAAAGAGGGAAGGTAGAAAGACCTTAAGAAGTATATGCTCAGCTTTGAATATAAAGAGGGAAAAATGTGCTTAGCAATCTGTGTAAGGTAAAAATTGTAGCCTGGCTTACTGCGATAAGAAAGAGGTCTTTAAATTTTACCAGTGTGTTGAAACACAGTGGTTGGAAAGAGTGAAAGCATTTATTATTTATAATCACAGAATCTGGAGTCTGGAAGGAATTTCAAATGTCAAGACCACTGCAGCCCAAGGAATAATTTATTACTTTTGCATCCAGTTTATTGCTTTTATTGCAAACCCAACTAAACATAGGAAGGAGGGGGAACACTCTGTCCCTAGTCCACAGATGGCAAAATTAAGGTTTAGAAGACATGTATTCAAGTTCATCTAGTAAGTCAAACCAATAACGGAACAAAGATGGTGCTCCTTCGGTTCTTAGTTCACACTCGTTTCCACAAGATATTTCCCTTATTCTTCAAGTTTAGGGGAGGGAGAGTCTTTTAAAGAGAAAACTCTAAGTGGAGAGTTCCAAAGGGCTAGAAACATTATTCTCATAAAATTAAGCATGATAGAGCAACAAAAGAATGATGATGAAGACAAGATGGAACAGAGATATTTCTTTATTTTAATCCCCCTTACCTGAATGCCTTCCAGACAGAAGCTACTTTGACTGAAGCAGTGGAATGAAGCAAGGATTTGGGCCACATTCCAAATAATCGAGCATACAATCGAGCCAAAAATACTTTAAGATGTACTTTAAAAAATCTTTTTTTTTTTTTAAACTCTAAAGCTGAGTCCAGCGAAAAAGTGACTCAGAGAACAAGATGTAAGACAACAATAGGGCCGAAAGGAAGTAAGATTCACATGGTCGTCTCTGGGCCCTCTTCTTCCTACTTATCTGCATTTTGCTTCTACCCTGAGGCGATTGGGTGTGGAAGCCAAGCTGGGAAGAGCATCTGTGTTTGATGAAAAGGTGTGTGTACGAGGGTGTATTTAGTACAGTCAATGTGTGAGGAAGGGAAAGCTGAGGGCCGACAAGAGATGGTGACCTTCCATCAACGAACTGACTTGTCAAGTGTGCGTATTCCGCCTGTCCGTGCCCTGCGTGCGCATTTTAACAGGGGCATGATGCTGGACTCAGCAGCAACCTGAAGCCTAAGTACGTACACTTTCTAACAAATCAATTAACGAATGATGCAACTTGCAACTTCGAGTTTGTACTCAATGGTTGGTTCTGGTAGATCACGCTCTTAATACCCCATTGCCTTCAATAGTGGACACTCGCCCTGTGTTTATTGATCACTCCTGAGAAAGAATTGTTGTGGTGAAGGGAGCTACATTAGCTCTAAGAGCGCTAGCTGTAACTGAGGCACAGGCAGGGGTGGGGTCGGGGGAACAGGAGAGGAAGAGGAAGACAGCCAATCAGGAGTATACCCCTCAGTGGCAGGTTTCATTACTCAAGAAGCCATACCACATCCTACTTTGTGCTGTCCAAGAGAAATACAATTGTGAGCCACATATGTGATTTAAATGTTCCTAGTAGCTACACTAAAAAAGTGAAAATAAACAAGTAAAAAATCAATTTTAATCATATATTTTTCCTTAACATACTACATCCAAAATATCACTCAATATATTATTAGCATAAAATCATTAATGATATATTTTATATGATATTTTTCTGTACCCATATTTCAAAACTGGGCTTGTATTTTACAATTCCAGCACACCTCAACTTGGACCAACCACATGTCAAGTACTCAGTAGCCACATGTGGCTGGTGGCTACCATATTGGACAGGGCTAACCCATGGTTTGGATACTTTTCTATATGTGTTATACTTTTAAAGATTTTTAAAAATTCAATGTTGAGTATGGGTGGGAGGGAGAAATTGGCACAAACCATGTGAAGGGCAAATGTGCTACATGTGTTAAAAGCGCTAAAATTGTGCAATTCGTTTTCTGGAGTTTATCTTAAGGAAATAATCATAGCTGTGTGCAAATATTTAATCACAAGGATGGTCATTGAAGTGAAAACTTGGAAAAACCCTGAATTTCCACATAACAGGATTTGACTTTGTACCTTGTGATACATTAGTTAATTGAACTCTGTGTGTGTGTGTGTGTGTGTGTGAAATATTAAGAAAAAGTCTTAGGGTTACCTTAGGGGAGGTAAGACTGGGAGGCAGGAGAAATACTTTTACGTTTTATTCTATACTCAGAAATTTTTAACAAGAGCATCTGTTGGTTTTGTATTTAAAAACTCACAAAAAGGGATATTGTAGTATTGACATGGAGAGATAAGGTAGAAGGTAGTTAAGTGAAAGACAGTTTTCAAAATAAAAGATGCAGTGATGAATGCATTCTTAATAAAAATACGTATTTAAGCACAGAAAAATTTTAAAGTATAAGTCAACATGTTTACAGTTGTTCTCCGTAGGGAGTGGGGCAGTGGGTGATTTTTAATTTTTTCTTTCAGTTTGTCTGTATTTTCTACATTGTTATAATGATCAAGTTTTTCTTTTGTAATATGAGGGAAACATTATTTTTAAATTTCTATACTCCAGAATCAAAATAACCCAGCTTCTGCCATCAGCCCCAGGTTAGGAAAAACTATGAAGCCGTAATATTCATCTAGTAATCCAGTCAGTGATATATCTTTTTTCTTTTCTCTTACCTTTTCTGCCTTCTTTTTTTTTTTAATTGGAGTATAATTGCTTTACAATGTTGTGTTGGTTTCTGCTGTACAATGAAGTGAATCAGCTGTATGTATACATATATCCCCTCCCTCTTGGGCCTCCCTCTCATCCCCCACCCCATCCCGCCCATCTAGGTCATCACAGAGCACCAAGCTGAGCTCCCTGGGCTATACCACAGGTTCCCACTAGCTATCTGTTTTACACATGATAGTGTATTTATGTCACCCTTCTCCTATCTTCGTTCTTATTAGCACTAACCAACCAATCACACCGCAACCAGGGTGACAGTGCCCTCACTTAAACCCATCCTTTGTGTTGTACCTCTATTACTTCCCTCTCCATCATAGATAATATCCCTAAATGGGATCCCTGCTGAGACTGTAGAAATTGAAATTGATCATGTGGGGATTTTTCTCCATAAGCACAGCCTTTGTGTATTCTCTGGGACTTGAGCAAAGGTAATCAATCTCAAAAGCTCCACTGAAGCAGATTTTGAAGCAACCCACTCTGTCAAAACTACTCTTCCCCAACTTCCTTTTATGTTCAGAATAAATTCTTGAATCAAGTCCTTTAAATGGCAGTAGGGGAAACTGTCTTTTAAGGCCCACGTAATTTGCTCTGGGTAGCAAGATGAAGGCCAAGTTAAACAGCATTTAGCTTGTCCCAGTCAACAGATCTGAAAGCAGAACCAGTGACTGGCTTTCCCCTAGCACAGCTGCAAACAGTTGCTTGCTTCTGACCAGACACCAGTGTGGTTGTTCTGTCCCCTAATTCAATTGTGTGGCTGCTTAAAATTCCAAAAGGGAAAGTTTACCAGGTGGCTTCAAATCATAGCCAAAGGGAATTCCACTTGTATTCATAATACATCTTTGTTTTCAGTCAGTAGCGAAAAAGAAACTAGGACCAACGTGTTAGCTTCAATAGGCAAGTTTTAGAGTAGAACGTGTGTATATGCGTGTGTGTGTGCATGTTTGTGTGTCTTATGAGTAATGATGTCCTGTCTGAGAAAAAGGGTCGTTTTATCAAGGGGGTCAAAGAGGGAAAGATGCTGTGGCCTCCACTCTTTAGGGACCCTAAGGCTCATTTGAAATAGACTTTATCTCAGTCTCTGGGGTCTGAATTTAATCTCCCCCAGTTCAGGTGCCAACACTGTACTATTCAAACAGTGAAGAACATTCGGTGCTTTCCCCACTGTTGATACTGGGTCAGTATTGATTTCCCTCCAGATAATACTGGCAATCTGTAAGAAGAGCCCAGAAAGTCCCCAAGAAAAGCCTGGCAGCAGTCTTCACCACCTGGCAAATTGCAGTTTCGAGAGAACAAGTCCCCACTTGCTGCCTAGTCCTCCTGTGCCACTCAGCCTGGGGAGGTTTTAGGAGCCAGGCAAATGTTCAGAAGCCAACTTTAACAGTTTAAAAAAGTGTTTGTTGACAAAACTTAAAGATTGCAAAGTAAAAAAAAAAAAAAAGATTGCAAAATAAGAAAGGGGGTCTCATATTTTCTTTTGTTACTCCAGTATTTATCTCTTACAACGAGAATGTATTTGAGTAAGACATATTTTTACTTTATATTTTTAATTAATTATATTTTTGGCTGCGTTGGCTCTTCGTTGCTGCACGTGGGCTTTCTCTAGTTGTGGCGAGCGGGGGCCACTCTTGAGGTGTGAGGGCTTCTCACTGCAGTGGCTTCTCTTGTTGAGGAGCATGGGCTCTAACAGTGCAGGCTCCAGTAGTTGTGGCACACGGGCTCAGTAGTTATGGCACACAGGCTTTTGTTGCCTTTGTTGCTCCAACGGAATAGTCTTCTAAAGCCTCCTGCCTCTAGTCCTTTCCCCTCCACAATACATTTGGTACACTGCAATCATACTCCCCATATTCATATGCCCCCCAAACCTATCATTCTCTTGCTTCTGATTTGACAACCTCTCTGTATTACTTTTCTCATCAAGCCTAAACATTTCTTCTTCTTAACAATCAAATAGCTTCAAATGGCATTAATATTCTTATCTTTCCCACTTTATTTATTCTTTAATTTGACAAATATGTACTGAATGTTGGTGTGTGCTAGAAGATAAAGAAGGAACAAGACAACAAGGCTATGTCCTCAAACAGTTTATGTTCTATGGAGGGGACAGACATAGATAAAATCAGGTGCTATGCAGCAAATAAGTATGGGGAGATACAAGGGCGACATTGAGGTAGGCAAGGACTTTCTGATCAGGTAATCTTAGGCTGTGGGAGTTGGGTGGGAGTGAGAGAGGGAGAAGGGAATTGTCTCAGGGACAGGGAAGGATGTGGCACAGTCCAGGGGCTAAGAGAAGACCAGCATGTCTGTGCATGGAGGGCAAGAGTGGTGCAAGATGAGGTCTGGGAGGTTTTGTGGTGAAATAAAGATATACCTGGTCTTTGTCCCCAGTGGTTCCTGGTACAGAGATTCAAAAACTGTTGGAATTTCCTGAGTGACATCATTATGCTAATGAGATGACTCAGTAGGGAGTCCTGGATAGCTTCAGGATCGGGGCTGGTCACCAGAAAGACCAAGTATGTGATTAGAGGGTCGGCCCTTTGGTAGGGGAAGGGGACTGGAGATTGAGCTCAGTCACATGGCCAGTGATTTAATCAATCACGCCTTTCTAATAAAACTCTAGTAAAAGCTCTGGACACAGGCTCAGAGGAGCTCCCTGGCTGATGAACCTACTGATGTGCAGGGAAGGCGAGGTGAGCTGACTCCACAGAGAGAGGCGAGAAAACTCTGGATGCGGGATCCTCCCAGACCTCCCACTGTGTGTCTCTTCCATTTGGTTGGTCCTGATTTGTATCCTTTATCATAAAACTGTAATAGTAAGTATAGCACTTTCTTCAGTTCTGTGAGTTGTTCTAGCGAATTACTGAACATGAGGGAATTGTGGGAAGCCCTGAGTCTGTAGATACGGGGGCCTGGAGACCCCTGCTCATGGCTGGATCTGAAGCACGGGCATCCATGTGGAGGACTGGTGCTTTTCTTTGTGGATCTGAAGCCAACTCAAATGGTTAGTATTACAATTGTATTGAAGTACACCCATGTGGAGTGGAAACAGAGCACTGGTGTGTAAAGCCTGATCACACCAGGGCTTCTATGCCATGATAACAAGGTTGGACTTCATTCCAAAGGCAATGCTCTGCCACTGAAAGATTTTCTTTTCTTGCTAGAGAGTGGTTTAGTTTTCAGTAAGTTCTCTCTGGCTGCCATATGGAGAGGGGCAAGTGCTCGGTTTTTGTAGTAGTCCAGGCAAGAAACAGTCATGGCTTGGACTAGAGAGTGGCAGAAATGAGAATTATTCAGTTTCAAGATATAATTGAGCAGTAGAACTTAAAGGGATTGGATAAAAGATTGGATGAGGGGTGATTAGGGGACTAGAGAAAATATGGATGACACCCATATTTCTGGTGGGGAAAACTAGGAGAGAAGTAGTTTGGAGAGAGGGTAGAGTCACAACTTTAATTTTGGGCACACTGATTTTGAGATGCCTAAGAGACATCCAGTGAGAGATGCCATACAGTCAACTGGATTTGCAAACTGACGTTACACCAGTCAGATTCTTTCTTCAATCAGACTGATTTTCTACTGCTCCGAGGCCCCACACAGGATGTCACGATCATTCCTCTCTCTCTACCTTAGCTCAGATGTTTCCCTATGTTCCCCCACTTCTTCCTTGCCTATGCAAATCCTTTTTACCTTTTGAGTTTTCAGCTCAAAACTTCCCTTCTGCATTAGGCTTTATCTTAACATCCTAATTCATATTCCTATTTTTGCAGCCCTAAGAATCAGTATGAAGCTTTCAAGCAATTTAACTCCACATTGTCTGGTTAGAGTCCCTCCTCATTATACTTAGGTCT